>NW_026562376.1:2835000-3292500 GCF_027474105.1 Poeciliopsis prolifica | reverse complement strand
GCTGATAGGAGCTACTTTAGTTGTGTAATGGCTGCCAAGCACTGACCTGAGAGACATAAACCCACCAACTGGCTCGACGTCTTCTTCACTGCTCAGTTTGCTGTCAAATGAAGGAGAAAAGCTGCAGAGAGAAGAGAGTGTTGCACCTTACAGTGCAAGATCAAAGCAAGATAATCCGCTTCAATCCAACTCCGGTTTGTTCGTCGAGAAAGTTTGATTCATTTGGGGCCAAAAACACAAACTCTGGTCCACCTACAAACCTCTGTCTCTGTTTGGTTGAAGTGGACTATGGTGTGGGATATGTGAACGCCAAGCGGATCAGAGACCATTCCAAAAGCAGGAAGTGGACGACAGCACAGGGCATTCTGGGTAAATACAACCAAACACGTCAGACTCCCGTCAGCAGCAGAAATGGCCTTCTGTCTTTTAACGAAGACAAAAGAGAAATTCTATATCTGCTCAAATCTGTCGCCACTCAGTGTGCTCAGTTTCTTCTTCGTTGGTTCTTGGTGCAGCGCCCCCACAGGTGAGGAAGGGAAGAGTTTTTTCAGAGGGTTTGGTTTGTTTGACCCAGTGCAGTGTGAAAGAGAACCACAGCAGCTGAAAATGTAACAAATGTTCCAGTTTTAGTCCCCAATCGAACCGAGTTTACCAGACTATCAGGTGAGGAAACAGCCTGGCTCCCCGCTGGATGTGACTGAGAAAGAAAAATGTGAAAATCTGCAGAATATTAGAAACCAATCTGTATGCTGCTGACCTGAAAACACAAAAAGAAGGCAACAAAAGCTTTCACTGGGAGCGGAGCACAATGCGGGCGTCTAAAAAAATAAAAACAGGATGCAAACTCGCTCGCTTTCATCTCCCAGACCTTCTCATCTGTCCATCCTTCTTTTCTTTCCTCTCCTCCATCGCCATCTCTCTCCTCAAAAGGTTAGTAAATGTCAGATGGGAGTTGTCATCGCCTTCAATGGCGTCATATTTCTTCATAGAAACTCTGTCCGTCTCTCCAGCCGGGTGTAAAAGAAAACCGTTTTGGAGGAAACCGAGCTGAGGATCTGCTCCTCTCTCCCTTCATTTGTCACTTTGTATAAAGAAGCAACAAAACTTCAGTGGATCGGCTTCGGCAACTCAGTCATTATATTTCACTACGTCTCGCTGCTGCGTCTTCATCACAGCCTTTATTTGCCCCCGCTGTATATTTTATGACTAATAGAAGGAGCAGGCCTTAGTGGCGATGACAAATCCCCGCACTCAGACAGTTTTACAGCCCCTAAAGAGCCCCTTGACAAACGACGGGGCTGTAAACCCAATATTCTAATGCCGCATGTTATTGTAATGCTGCGTGTGCAAGAGTGGATATTCAGGAGATATTAAGTATCGCGCCTCTCAACCAATTATTAAAGTGTTTTAGCATCCAGAGGAAGACAAACACGAGCCGGGAAACTGACAAACACTGGTTTATACACTGTTTTTGTTGGGATAAAGTCTTAAATAAAACTGTTTTAAAAGCTACGCATACGCCTTTCACTTTTCCAAACACAAATATAAGATGTGCTTTATTTGGATTTTAGGAGATGCACCAACATAAAAAAGTGGAAGGATTTCAAAACACGTCTAACCAAGTATTCTTGGACCAATTTCTAGTGCAAATATCTGAGCACATAAAATTTGAAATAAGTAACTTTCATGTAGCATTTCTGCAACAAATACGTAGCTCAAAATTGTAAAAGGAAATAGAGAAAATGGAACATACTCGTACTGTGAAATGACCCAGTAGAGACTAACTTAAACTTTTCTGCACTCCAACAGACTCCAATTACACAACATGGGGTTATTTAAGGGGTTAAAAAGTCGATGTTGATGAGCTGTTTCTTTTAAAGTCTCATGTTTGTCTGTTGAAGGTGATGTGACTGGAGCAGTTCATGATTATTTATTCAAAAAAATTAAATCAAAAACTTTTTTGAATTGAAACTGTAGCTTATTTTGTTGTTAAATATGGTTTTCCATTAAAATACAAAGATTACACTGTAAAAATACAAAATCTTGTCAAGTATGTTTTGCCTAATTAATAGTACAAATATTAAAGCTTCAGTCAATAAATCCGTGACGCTGATGAATCCATCCATCCATCAGTGACGCAGATTATTTCACTGATAAAATGGAAAAAATGTCTTTTTATTGCAATTCTCTTATTAAATATAAATCCTGAAGAAAATCTAAATTCTAAAAACAAAGTCAGAATTTTGCAAAAGTCAAAATTCTAAAAATTTTGAGAAAAAGAGAATTCCTAGATTAAAGTGAGATTTCTCATAAAATAGATTGTTTGGCCCTAATTTTCTTCCTTACGTTTAACAACCTGCTGACTCAGAATTTATTGTGATACAATTTAGATATTAACTGGATTAAGCCAGTTCTGAGGTGAGCTGCGTTTTCCCGTTTTGGCTGGTCAGAACCGGTTTTACAGCACAGTTTGGATCAGTTCTGTCATTTTAAAGCTTGATAAATCACGACTGGAGTCATTAAGACCCGTCCAGCATTGATTATGTCCTCTCCTCTTACAGTGGATGTAAACCCTTCTCCTCCTCTACTTGTCTTTAATCCCCTAATGTCTGCATGCTCTTATTTCCCCGGAGAGCCGGCGAGCCGCGGAGCGCTGCGGGAACGCATTAAACTCAAGAGTTGTTGACGCACGCTCAACAGAAAGCAATAACCTGTGCAGGGTCATCCCCTCCCCCGCCCGTTTCTTGCTTTCATTTTCTGAGGTCGGACAGAATTGCCTTTTAGTGCTACTGTGATTATGTTGCATTTAACATGGGAATTATAAGAATTACACACATAAGTGTGGAGGAGCAAGATTAAAAACATCATCACTGGAAAGACAAAAGGGACGCAGAGGAGCGAGGAAGATATGCAGCAAGTACGAATGATATGGAGCCTGAGGCGTTTAAAGACAAGAACAACAAGACAACATTTCATATCTGCAGAAAATACCTGCTGGCTGTCCAGAGGTTTATTCTCACAACCTCAAGTCTGCATGATGGGAGGAAATATTTCACACCAGATAGACGCCAAACTTTAACAACTACCTGCTTCCACCTGTTAGGCATCCTGAGCCTGGGAAAGAAACAGGAAAACATCAATTTACTGGGAAAAAAGGAATAATTCTGAGAAAAAGCAACTTTGCTCATTCACCAAGTGAGTTAAAACAAAAAACAAAGAACTGTCACTTTTGAGAAAGATAATAAAATTTGACAAAAAGTGAGGAGAAATTCTGCAATTAAAGTCAGAATTCTGAGAACAGGTCAGAATTTTGAGAAAAAAATCACTTTAAAGAAAAAGTTTAAGAAAAAAAAAATCAAAATTTCACGAAAAAACAACATCTGAGAATTTATTTATTTTGAGACCAATGTGAGGAAAACAGTATAAATTCTGTATAAATTCCGCACTTAAAGCCAGAATTCTGAAAATTTAGCAATTTATTTTGAGGAAAATTATATCACATATTCACCAAAAGTGATTAAAATTTTCATTTATGATAAAAAAATTAAGAAAAAAAGACTTTTTAACAAAATGAGACTTTTAACAAAAAACTCAGAGCAAAAAAATCAACATATGTGGGACTTGGGGTTTTTTATGACAAATTTTTGACTTGCATCTAAAACGTTCTTGTTTTTTCTAGAAAATTTCTGAGATTAAAAGTAAAATTTCTGATATTGTTCCCCACAACTTTTCCACTTTTAGATCTCAGAAATGTCCTTGTGTTTTCCAGGAAATTTCTGAGATTTTTCTCTTATTTTTTTCTATATGCAGTGGCTCTAATTTGCTGCGTGCATCTGTGTGTGTGAGTGACTATCATCTCCAATTTTACAGTAAATTACACCCTAAACAAGCTGAAAAGAGGCGAGCCAACAGCCTGGGACCCGGCGCTCGTGTGTAAACATGATTATGTCGAGGAAGTGGCTTCACATTCTCAAGCACACAGTGACAGCCAATTAGGGCCGGCGTTAGCGCACATTATTTTTCAAATGCAACACAGTGAGGAGCGACAGGAGGAAGAGCAGGGAGGAGGATGAGGAGCAATTAAAAAAACACAAACAGCCTGAGCGCCACAGACTGGGTTGTAGTTACAGTGTGTGATTCCATATTAGGGCTGTTTGCTTGGACTAACAGCTGACTGTTGTTTTCAATTACACCTGCCATCAGATTATGTGGAGGAATGAGGAAGAGGAGGAAAGAAAAGTGTTTTTCTTCTCCTCCTGACATGAGACGGGAGGATTTGTGACGGAATCAGCCGGGAACAATTACACCAAGTCCCATCCGAGGTGGAAAAGCAAAACAATTACTGACAGGTCGGGTTTCTGCACCAGGGTCAGGAGGCTAGCAGGATAATAATTACGGGAACTCAATTAGTTTGTCCTCTCTCCTCCTTTTTTCCCTCCATCTTCATAAACAAAAAGTGCATTATGCATCGATCCCCGGGAGTTGCTCGGGTAACAAAGCGGTGACGTGTCCTTAATGAACTGTCTGCTGCCAGCAGCTTGAACAGGCTCTTCAGAATCTGATAATTAACTTAGTCCAAATTTGATTGAGGGGCGCGAGGTTCTAACAACCGTTTCCACCATTTTATTTAGCTTCTCCCTGAGGGAAGCGTTTGCTCTTCTTCACTGGATTGTTACCCTTGTTCCTTGATGAAGCCAAAAAATTCGACTATCATGTTACGCAGATGATGCTCTGCTCTTCACCATGATGTCGTTCATCCGAACTGAATGAATCAAACCAGGCAGGCGCCAAAACCTTCTCCAACTGAGCAGAAACAAACTGAAGGTACAATATTCGGACTTTTCTGAAGTCAGCTGCAGTTATTACAGCTAGAAAGTCAAAAGTTGATTTATATAACACATTTACAACAACCTCAGCTGATCAAAGTGCATCACAGCTAGAGACATGATGAAATATTAAAGTTGATAAAAATAATAAGACAGTTATAAAACTGGCAGAAGTGTTGTCTAATTGTGGTTCTGAACCTTCAGAGTCACATAAAGACAGTTACAAATGCAGCCTTCTATCACCCAAAGAACATTTCCTGGATTAAAGGACGAACGTCACGGAAGATCTAGAGAAACTCAAACATGTGTAGTAGCGATGCAACGATATTAAAAAATGGGCCGATATTGATATCCGATACTAATATTTATATTGATGTTATGACTGATAACCAGTATTTAGCAATACTATATGTATTTTTCTGCCTTTTTGACACATTTGGAAAAGAAAAACGACCAGAAATAGACAGCAACAAGATGTAAATAAATGTCAGTTGTTGGTATCAATTCAGTTTTATTGATCGGTCCGAAACCGATCAACATCAGTGCTGATATATTAATCTTTAGTCACATTGATTTCTGCGACAGGTCTGATCAGACCTGTCAGACACACTTATTTTAAGTGTATTTGACAAGTTTGCCAAAATATAAAAAATGTCATTCAAACTGCATTTACCTTGTTTTATGTTTTACTTATACTTTTCATTACATTACTTGAGTACATCCATTTTTACAGTAATTTCCATACTAAAGTACAAGACATTTCAGATACTTTAAGACTTTAACTCAAGTAACTCAAGTAAATATGACTTTTACCAAAGTCATATTTTGGAGAGGTATCTATACTTTTACTTGACTCTGAGATTTCAGTACTTTATATAACACTGAATGAAACGAGTACTATTTCACCAATATGAAGGAATTATTAATTAAAACAAACTCACATTTCTTGCTGAAAAGTTACTGTGTTTTATAATAATTAATAAAATATTTGCACTAGAATCTGGACCAAAATAATTAGTCAGATTTTCTGTTTTTGCAGTGTGGTGACTGGTTGTTGTTTTTAAGGTTTCATGATGTAAATTACTTTGCACTGTTGCTGAAATAAGCAATATCCTGGACTGATTAAAACGTGTCAAACTCAAGGCTCGGGGGCCAAATCCAGCCCGCCAGAATTTTTTAAGGGGCCTCTGGACTCTAGAAACGCACATAAATATAGCCTACAAGAAAACAATTACGTGAATAAATACTATTTCAGCAGTCAAATTAAATTTCATCTGCATTCTGCCAAATTACATTAATGTGAAAATAAATTTAATATTGTCAAACTTTAATAAAATACAAATACCCATTTATTCATATTTTAACAGTAGAATTTGTAGTTTTGTAGGTTTATTTTGCCATAACTGGACCTTAATTTGACACTCCTGGATTAAAATGTAACCATCTGTGAAAAAGTTCATTCAGCTGTTATTTACACAGAGCGATAATAAATGCAGCAGGATACGTTTTTGCAGCAGAAATCAGTTGTTTGAAATGTTGACAGATTTTGCCGATTGGAAGCGTCCCCATAGGGAAGCGTGGTGACCAGAGGGCAGCTTTCCTGGGACAACAGTCGCCGTTAATTCCCGTCTCAGCACAGTGAGGGTTCACTCAAGAATCCCATCCGCCGCCGCAGATCTGACATTTTTCTCCTCTAATTGTCTTTTCTTCTTTATCTGCCTTAGTTTGCTGGTGTGTTTTTATTTGTTTGTTTCTACTAGTTTGTGTGTGTGGCTGTACCATAGTAGAAATAAGAAAAAAAATGTGTGCGTGCTCATTCGAAGCTCTTATTTATCTCCCTGTGTGTGTGTGTGTGTGTGTGTGTGTGTGTGTGTGTGTGTGTGTGTGTGTGTGTGTGTGTGTGTGTGTGTGTGTGTGTGTGTGTGTGTGTGTGTGTGTGCCAATTAGGCACTCAATGACAGGACATGTGGCGAAGCAGCTAGCGGGACTATTCATGGATCAGCAGTTATTGCAGGAAATTTCCACTCTACACACAGTTACTGTCATTTTATCTGCATACGGATGGAAAGCTGAGGCTCATCATGCAGCATGATGCGCTCTGTCAACTTATTGCATGTTGACATCTATGGTAACCTCCAAAGAATTACATGCAGTCATCATCATATTGCAAATAAATAAATGTCCTCATATGCAGGAAACTCGGAGCGTTTCAGAAAGCATCAGGGATAGTTTTAGTTTTATTCTGTTCTGGCTTTTTCTCTAATTCAGTTTATATTAGTTTTCAGAGTGTGTTCCAGATAAAATCTTGGAAAGTCTTGAGATCCAAAAGTAAAGAATATTTTACTTTTGAAACTCAAATCAAAGATTTTTGACTCTACAAGCTGAAAAAATTTCCAAGATTTCTTGAGAAAATTTCTGAGATTAATCAAAAAATTTATGTTTTTTGACCCAAACTTCCTCCTATTTTCTATCCACAATGGCCCTGATATGGCATCATAAAGCTGGTCAATAAAAAAACTTCCTAAATATTGCAATTATTTCAGCCAATTAAGTCCATTTTTCTGAGTGTTGCAGTGATGCAGGTTTGTTTAAGATGACAGAAACGGATATGAATCAACTTTCCACTCAACAAGGTGTCTTATTGTGCTTTATGAAACGCCTCATAGGCTGCATTAAAAAGCCAGACACTCACCACTGAGATTGGACGGATGTGATATGTTTGACTCCTTTGAAGCACGTTGTAGGTGCAATGTCACGAGCCGATCCTGACCGTGTTGATTCTGTGTTATGAGCCCAGTTGATGGGGGAGCGAAGGACCAGAACACGGAGTTACAACCACACAAAACGCGCCAAAGAGGAGAACATAATGAAACCTCTCAGCATATATTCAGCCGCTGTTCAGAGGGAGACATGCACTGAATGCATCTCATATTCACTGCAAATATATTCTTTGACGGCGTGAGTTGCTTTCAGATGTTGTTTCTTTTCTGTAACTTCGAGTTATTTAAAGACTAAAATTGATTCAGGTAGGAAATAGTCCAGAACCTCCCATTAACCCAAGATGAATGTTTTCAGACTGATACTGAAGACTGACTTTAAATCTCAGCATGAGATTCAGCTGTTTTCTGACTGCTGACCAGATCTCTGCCCTCACAATGTCCATAAGGGGTCATGAAGCCCTACAACCAATAAATCAATTAATCAATTAAATGAGCCGTTTCAAAAAACTTCCTGATTTCAAGTCACATTCGAGAGGTAACCGTGTTGCTGCCTAGCAACGCCAGCAGCGCTCTGCCCGTTACCTAGCAACCCAAGAGGATCTCCAGCACGTTTGGTCAGCTGGTTTTACAGCTGTATGGACTGTACAATGGCTGCTGGAAAAGACAAATGTTTTGCTGTTGACTTACCAATCGGAAACCACTTGCTGCATTTTTTCTGGGTGAGCGGGAGGCTCCACTTCTGCTTTTCAAAAATGCCTGGTTGTGAAACTGAGTATCTGTTTGCAGCCATTTTGACATGCGAGTGTAAACATTGAGAATCTGCATATTTAGATTTAAAGTGACAAGATGCTCTCAAACAGCTCATTCTAAAAAGAGATCAAAATAGGCAGAACTGACCAGACTAAAATCTTACAATCGAAAAATGATTTTGTACAAAAAAATGTAGTAAACATGTTTCGTTAAGAACACATACCTGCCCTAACCTGGTCAAGGAGTCATAATGGGTCAAATTTAAATAAACATGAGGCACAGTTTGGCCTCTTCCTATCAGCGGTGTGACAGGAGTTACTGTCATGTCGCGCTGCTACAGGCTGACATGTTTGAGTCCTGGATGATGTTTTACATCAGAGATGAGGAGAGAAGGCTGCTCCGCTGTTCGACGTGGATGATGGTCATTTTCTGAGCTTTTCAGGCTTTCATGGAGTGGAAACATTGGTCTTTAAATGTTTTCTATTGTAAATAATGTTTGAAAATGACTTTGAAAAGACACGCTGAATGTCATTGATTACATTGTGAAATGTTGCACATTTGCACAAAGCTGGAGGGCAAATAGTGAATTTTTTGTACTTATGGAGCAATTTGTCAAGAGACACAGGTATTACTGATTCAGTGCATCAAAGCAAAGAGAAGGAAAATGCAGAAAAACCATTTGTGTTATTCTTTTCTCTCGCTCTGTGTTTGCTAACCTACAGGCAGACCCGTTGCCGTAGCAACTGGCTGACAACAGCTCCACTATGTTTCAGGATTCAACGCCAAAAACACTCAAACATTTGCAACACAAAGAACAAAACATTCAGTCCGTTTAAGTTTCATGTTTTCAGGCTTGATATTTATTTTGCAATTATTAAAAAATGATCATCTGAACACAGCGGTGGGCGATTCGCTCATTTAAATACCTCCTCTACTTGGTGTGTTAGAAATTTGCCTTTTTTCAAAAAACTGAATTGAGTCGCATCAAATTCCACATCACGTCTTCATGTTAAAGTCCAGCTAGAATAACTGGACTTTAACATTTGTTAATTTTTTCTAAATTAGAGCATTTACTGGACTCCGTTATATAGTGGTCTAAGTGTTGATACACCGTGTCCCAAATTATTATGCAAATTGGATTTACATGTCATAAAAATGACATTTTTTGTTGTGCTATTAAATTTATAGATGGTATTGTGTTTCTTTGAATCACTATAATTAATTTCAGAGAGCTGGTTGATCAGTTTAGCTCAATTAAAGAAAATCTACTTCAGAAGGATGTTCCACATCATTCAGCAGGCCACAGGCTTCCAGCAACATGGGGAAGAGAAAGAATCTCTGCTGATGAAAATCAGCAGATAGTGTAGAGCCGTATGACAAGGTATGAAAACATTATTAATGAAAACTGAAGCGTTGTCATACTGCGAAGAGATTTGTGGCTGATTCAGAACAAAGATGGTTTGTACAAATAAAGGCGTAATGAGGAAGGTTTCTGTTGGACAAATTAAGAGAGCAGCTGTTAAAATGCCCTTAGAAAGCAGCAAACAGTTATTAGAAGCTGCTGGAGCCTGAAGGTGGACGATCCTCCAGAGGCTTGCGGTGCATGAACCGACTATTGGTCCCCTCATTCTCAATGGGAGCTTTGTTCGGTAAAATTAAAGTTATACTGTAATAGTTTATGACTTGAAATTATACTGACCATCATTTGCATTGACCATTTAAGAAAATCTGAGAAAATATCACTTGGATAATAATTTGAATCATGGTGTAGTAAAAAGCACTGCGTCCCTTTTTGTTTTATATATCAAACATGAATTTAGGATTCACCGCATTGTGTTGACAACTTGATGGCTAAAACCAATGGTAACAATTGTTAGCTAGCAGTTTTTAGCCTTCCAAACTACTAAAACACCTGATTTCAAAGGTTTTCTACAGACAGTGAACAGATAATTATTAGTTCTGTGACTTTCTCTCTTAAATCAGTTGAAACAGTGATGATGATAAATGTTCTTGTTCTAAGCTCCAAAAATCTGGATTTAGAAGATAACTGGTTGGCTTTTGTACACAAACTGTCGGACATATCTGAGTGCCAGATGTCATATGATGTGAAAAGGGTAGAGAATCTACTCCTGTGTGTCCTGAGGAGGGCTTGAAATTGAGTCGAAGTCAAAGGTCATCCATCAGTCATATCAAATAAAAACTGCTGATTTGTTCTTCTCCTCGTCAGTCTGAGTCCACCGCCTCTGTTTTCTGTTGTTTACGCGTCTTCACGCCCTTCTGGCTGCAGTAAGAGGGCACAGGGGTTAGGAGCGTGAGCTGCTGGTAAAACCGGGCCGTGAATTTCCATAGAGCAGAAAATATAATGCTGCATCAGGTCCAACTGTCAGCCTCCTCCTGACATTGAGAGGAGATGAGGATGAATACAAACACAACACACACATCTGCACACGGTTTGTTTGGCTCGACACGACCAGACATTTACATCCCCCTCACTCAGAGCCAATCAAATTACTGTTGGAGGACGAGGAAATAAGACACACCGACACAAAGAGACGCATCCTGCAGCACACATTTCAATACCAGCAAAACTCCAACTTGGGCGTTCTTTATGAAAACAAACTAAAGAAACTGCAGGTCTTTTGGAAAAAAAATTACAAAAACAATTTTGGCAAACAAAACTTTGACATTTCCCAGAAAGAAATCTGGAAGATTCAAAGTTTGTAAAGTTTACATTTCAAAACTTTTTCAAGAAAAGTATTTTTTCAAGCAAATTTTCAACCCTTCAAAATTTTCCAGGTTTTTCAAGAACATTTCTGAGACTGTCAAAATTTCTTATTTTTCTCTAACAAATTTTCATTTTTTCAAGCTCTGTTTTTTTCTATAAAATTTATGAGATTAATCTAAAATTCCTGATTTTTTTCTAGAAAAGGTTTGAATTTTCAAACACAAAAGTGTTTGAGATAAATTTGCATTATCTGTGATTCTCAAATGAAAAACTATTCAAATGTTACATGCATTTTTACACTGACATTATTGGCTTCACTTGCCTCTGCTGCCGTTTTAGTCAAACTTCTCCATTTCTTCTCCTCCATCAGCTCTGAACACCTCAGTGTCTGATTGGCTCCTTCTTTCACTGGTATCCTGTTGATCCGTTTGAGCAACACTGCCACCTAGTGACTGGAGGCTTGTTTATCAATCTGACTAAACACACAAACACGACTCAAGGCTTTTTCAGGGCAATTTCAATTCAGATTCTTTTTCACCCCCCAAAAATCTGAATTTTCCATTTTTTAGTCAGATCGGTCATGTCGCTTTTTATCCAATTTTTTCATCAATGACGTGAGACTTGCATGATAATCCTACACTAGCAAGATGCAGAAAATCCAGACGTAAACAATGGCTGAAGCAAGAAGTTACGGTGATGTTATGATCTCGAATATTTTCTTTTTCTTTCCACATGCAGAAAAACGCATAATGTTCTATGGAAATCAAACCTGGATTAAAATGTGAATAAAGACAGAATTATCTGACTATGAACATGTTAGCCTGACTAGGCAGGATTCGCTTTTGATATCCGAGTCACAAAGTACAGAAGTTTGTTTTATGGGATGGTCAATTCAAAACTACAAATTTCTATCAAAAATACCAAAACAAACTAAACATATGTTGTACAAGTTTAAGTGATTTTGAGTTTGGTCAGCTTTTTAAACCAAGTTTAGAGAACGCATTAAAATTGGGACAAATAGGTTATTTAATGGAGATTTGAAGTCCAGTCATAAAAAGAAGGAAACAGACAACAAAAAAAAAAACAATTTCTGTCAACAAAAGAGCTTTTTTCTGCCTTGTGTTGAATGGAGTGAATCACCAGCTGCATAAAACTGATTCAAGATATTTTAAGGATAAAAATGGATTTGACCTGGGAAAGGTACAAAAGCCTAAGCAACACTGACATCATTCTCAGTTTATGTAGCCCAGAGAAATGTTTTAGTCTGGCTTTTGAAAGTCTTCAGAGCTCAAGTCACAGTCGAGAGTGAAGTCTTTAATGTTTGAATCTTAATTTCAATGTGAGCCGCTGTCTCTGGTACAAGCCTGAAAATCAGCTTTTATGTTGTTCGGTCAACAAAAACTGGTCACATTTCTTTCCCTCAGATTTTTTTTACATGGATAAAAAAAAGAAAGTTTCTTGCTGACTCTTAGTTTAAAACCCTTCAAGAACAATTTGATATTTTCTCCTAGTTTTTATAAGACTTTTAACAGTTACCACCACAAAGTTAGTCATAGCAAAGATAAAAGTGAATATTTAAAAAACCCTAATGTTTTAAAATGTATGTATAAAATGGCTGTTAATGTTAATTCAATATTTTAAAGCGTGACTAACAGACTGTACAACTTTGTTCACTTCCTTTGCTGCCATTGATAAAACTGCAGGCAAACTACAATTCTAATCCCAGATGAGAATCAAGCAGAGCTGCTTAGGCCAATAAAGTGCCTTTATTGTGACATTTGTTATGATTTAGCAATAAATACATAAACTGAAACAAGGGGAAACAAGAAAAAGGCTGGAGACATGGAAGGAAAGGAAAAACAAATGAATAGAAATATAAAACAGGGATGGAAAGATTGTAGGAAGAGAAAATGAAAGAAAAGGATAAGGAGTAGTCTGTAAATACAAATTATTTTTGCATACTTATTTGGACCTGAAAAATATTTATATGAAAACAGGAAGTGAAGGAGGTCAGACATCTCAAAGCGCAAATACAGAAACGACAAGAAAGCGACAGAAAAGCGAGACTGAGGGAAGTAAAATAAAATCCAACCGAAAAACACGAGACGCATAAGTGTAGTGAGAGCTAATGTTTGCTTGTTATTCCAGCAATAATTTTCCCCCTGGAGCTCATTAAAGTCTGGAGAGAAACGATCCACAAAACCTTAAAAAACCAACAGAGTGGAGACGGCGAAGCAGGTGTGAGCTTCCAAACAACGCAGAAAATGAACAAACAGAGGAGAAAGAGCGAGAGAGAGAGCCGAGGAGGGCCAGAGAAATCCAAAAAGATTCTGCAGGTACCGCAGACAAACTGATGTGTTTTGCAGAAACGACGTAAAAATGAGAAAACCAGAAAAGTCTCCATCTGCGTGCAAGTGTTTAACAAACTACCAGGACAGACGTGTTTGGTTTAAGAAAAATAAAAGTACAATTTCATTTTATTGAGTTCTTCAAAGCAAATAAAAAAAAAAATCATAAATTGATTCAATTAATAAATTATAATTGCAAAGTCTAAATATGATCTTTTTACAGTCAATAATAATAATAATAGTCCTTTTACACTATCTTTATCTATAGAAGTAGTTTTAGCCGTTTAGCCACAATTTGTTCGACACAAAAACAAGAAGCAAGTTTTTAATCAGCAGAATGGCAGCTTCAGATTTTTCCACACAATCAATATTAGGTTTCTGTTTCTCTTTTATATAACACTCAAGTACAGAAATACAGATAATATAGTCATCAGTCAATTTCATTACCTAGTAGTACCATTATTATCATCATAATACCAGGAGAATAAAAACAGTGGCTTTGATATATTTGTGTGCGTGTGTGTATGTGTAAATATATGTATATATATATATATTTATATATATATACTGTTAAAGTTCCATGGTAGCAGGGTTCAGAGTTCACAGTCCAACATGAAGACAGTCTGTGCTTCGAAGCAAACAAACACCCGGCGGTCCAGGGTGGAGGGACAAAATGGTGGCCGGTTGGGATGGAGGGGAACGTGGTGAAATGAACCAAAGGAGCATGAAATGAAAATCTGTACTTCATGGAAAGCAGCATAGAGTAAGAGAGGAGGGTCCAAAAGATGAGGAGGTTTGTTTCTGAAGAACAGCAGCAGGAATGAGGCGAATTAAATAAATAAAACTCCACTTGACCTCAACAGAAATTAGAAATTCAGAGGGGAAAAGGATAACTATCGTGTTTGTTGAAATAAAAAATACTTGGTTACAAGAGTGTAAAAACTTACGTGCCAATTAAGTACTTTGAAGTCACTTCTCCCAATGAATGCTTTATTATTTTACCCATATAATTAATTACAGTTTCATTCAACCTTTCATTTGTATACACAGTGTACACCTGTAGCTAACGTGCAAAACCAGAGTTAAATAAATGTAATTGCATTTTTTTTGTCATCTTGGAGTTAAACTACTTTTACATTTACTGAAATATTTAATTTAACTTTCCAAACATTTTGGTAATTTAAAAACGTCCAATTATGTTTTTCATCAAGGTTCTGGATAGTTCGTTTGTTTCTTCAATAAAAATAAATACTTGTCACGTTTTGCCCTCCTTACAACTATGAGTTGAAATACTTTCACGTTTACTGAAAAGCTAAATGTAAATTTTTACGTTTACTGACTCATTTCTCGGCTTCTGAGTAAATGAATGGACGTGTTCACTCACTGAGCATTAATACAGTAAAAATGTCTATAAAACATCTGAGATATTTAACTGGGGGGATTTATTTTGGACTTTGAGAGACATCGAATAGCTACGCTTGGTCTCATCGCTTTAACGATGGGATCTACGTTCACTCATTCAATGTTTATTTTTCTAAAATATCTTAAATGTGGCTAAACTTTCCAGACCATATTTTAAATTATATTAACGTTTGTCTTGGATTTTCGTGTTTGTTCATTTTTTGCTCATTCTGTCGGCGTGTTTAGCTTCGTTATGGTTAGTTTTGTAGTAACAGTAACATTAAAGTCAATCTTATTGAAAAAATTAAACCAGCATCTCCAGGCTGCAATCACATGACTAGAGGTTTGTGTTACGTGTTTAAATTCATTTCTTATTGCCCTAGATGACGAAAATAAGAAATAACAGAAACGAGCTACATAGAAAATGTGAGTTTTTCTCTTGAGAAACATTCTTGAGAGTTGATGTTTAAGGATGGATGAAGGGATGTGATAAACGGATGGATGGGTGAAGAAGTGAGGAGGAAAGAGGGGATTCTTACACTTCAGGACACGATAAAATGATCAGCTGCGATTTTCAGCAGAGTAAAAAAAGTTCTGGCTGTCCAAAGCTGCAGTCAAGCCACAACGAAAACAGAGAGAGGAAAAGGATGGATGAAGGGATGGATGAAAGGAGGAAGTGAAGAAGGTGGCCATTTTCTCTCATGTACCAGCTTTTCTTAATTCCTATAATCAAACTACAACTTAAATCATCGTCCGTTGTCACGCCCTCTTTTCTTCTTCTTCTTCTCTTCCTCCAGCTCATTTGTGTCCTTTTTTTCCGCTTCTGATCTTTCCGTCTTCCTCCTTTGTTTCCATCCCCAACTCCTTCTTCTTCCTCTCTACAACGAGAACACCAGGAACCCGGAGAAGGTGGAGAATTTCCATCCGCCCATCAGGTTTCCTCTTTCCAGTTTGAGGTAGGCCCGGTCGCCCTTCTCCATCTGGATCAGAACGCCGTTGCTGGCAGCTTCACGCGTCACATCCTGGTCGCCGGCGAATGCAGAGATCACCGGCCAGCCGTTGTGCATCAGGCTCACCTGGAACAACACAAACCGGGTCAGTCTACAGAAATAAATTCACCCTTTAAAAATAAGTTAAAGGGACATTTCTGAATTTTAAAGACTTGTCAGCATAAATATTTATCTTTGATATTATAATATTAGGCCTGTCATAATAAATTGTCCCAAAAGTAATTACAATAAACGATAATGTTGTTGTTTTGAGGCGACTTTCAAGTAATATTGAGGTAATGGCATAATAATCCCCAATTACGTTCTAAGATTTTTAATTTCTAGTATGGAAAACCCTGAGATTAAACAGACTCTGTTTCTACATGACTGTAAACAATGGAAAGAGGCACAAAAACAGGTTAGCATTAGGCCTGCCACAGCAAGCAATAAATCAATTGATCTCATGATAAATTACAACAAGCTCAATAATTTCCATTTGGGAGATTTATCGTCTTTCCGTTTTCTCTCTTTTCACCAAAAACAGGATAAAAGTCTGTAGCCTGGAGCTTTGGTGTTGCCTTGGTCTTTATAATTAATTTTATTTAATGTTCTGTTTTGTTGATTTCAGGATATTTAAAATGTTCTCCAGTTAAGTTCCAGTGTGAATTTAAAGTTTAGTGATTTTTGTGCCTGAAATGGTCACCAAACAACAATATTATCGTTTATTGCAATAACTTCTGGGACAATTTACCTTCCAGCAAAATTTCACTGTGACAGGTTTATTTAGTACAAATGGATTATTAGCAGTATGTAGATAAGGGATCATTATAAATAGTGATATTAGGATCAAATAAATTGGCTCTTCATTTATGCAACACATCCAATAATTATGTGGTTATTTTGGAACAGCATATTTATCTGTAGTTTTATACAGTCAGCACATTATTCATAGATTTACCAAGATGGAGGGTCTCTTTCTTCCTCCTGAATTCAACAAAACCCCACAGAGCCAACGACGGAGGAAAAGAAAAAGACGTAGCTTGTGTCTGACTCGACAAATATTTCAATAGGGAATAACATCTTGGTACAGAAAGAAGTGTCTGTCAGACGTTTCCCTCCTCTTCTTTAAGAGGCAGCAGCTTTCATCACTTCCCTTTGGAGCTACAACAGAAACACTGGCTCTCCTGGGATTTGATTCCCCTTCTTATGCTTCACTTTAAATAACAACATTGTTTTGTGCCGGCTCTGGTAACAGCGCAGTAGTAAAACAAACTGAAACGAATGCTGGGGAAACGTCTTGTTTTTATGCAGGAATACATTTTATAAGCCGAGTGGGATTACAGGCCGTCCTGCGAGAAGATGCTGAGCCACCTGATGGGAAAAGGGAAACAACACGCTTTCTCTTGTATTTAATTTCTACAGCCGGTTGTACAATCATGTTTCTGCAAGAATAAACAGAAGTGGAGGAAGCTGCTGGATTTTTTTTGTTTTGTTCTCTAGCTCAGATTTTGGAGAACTGAGGCAAAGCTTCGTCTCCAGACAAATAATCACTTGCACATAAAATAGACATGAAAGAAACAAATCAATACATCAGTGTTAATGGAGATAATTTACTCTATAATTTCATAGTGAGCTAAAGAAAAAAGTTATTTGTTGTTTTATGTTTTGATAATTTCTTTGCTTTTTATTTCCTGCTCCTGTATTTTATTCCTTGTGTTTATTTATTCTCTGTTTGTGTTTTGATTTGATTCATTAGTCTTTATTTGCGTTTATGGTTTTCTTTCATTTTCCGCTTTTGTAGTTTCATAATATAACCCTCCCCATTACGGCTGCTAATCACTGTCTCATCATTTGCCCCCCTGTTTCTGCCCCAGCTGCATCCAATCACCTCTATCTGCATTTCCATAACAAATGTGCACAAAACTGTGTCAATATTCTGCCAGTTATGACAAAATGTAATTCCCCAATTGCTGTGTTTCCAATAACTAAGCTAAGCAATTGAAATCACGCGTGAATAAGTTTGTTCACACTTTAAGTCAATGAAAGACGTGCAGCGCCATCATCCTCTAAACTCAGAGGTTCCCAAAGTGTGGGGCGTTGCACCACTGCCATCACATTCGGCAAAAGTGTTTCCATTTCCATTTGAAAGCCTAAAACCGCCTCAAGGATGTGTCAAATCTTTTGCAAAATTGAGTGAAACATTTCAAATTTTGCTGTTCCTGTCAACCTTTCCTGATGCGATACTTCAAAATGTACAACAACACACATTGATGGAAACTGCTATTCAATCCAGCTCAGTTTAATTATATGGAGCAGATTCATATCAAACAGCAGCAACTAAAAACAACTTCTGTACTCTTGTGTACATCAAAGTATGAGAGTAAAAATGGAGACCATCTGTTTTGATGGCTGTTTGCTCCAAACTGGGTCATCAGCAGAACAATGATCCCAAGCACTGTGACAAATCTGCAGCAGAATGCTGCAAAGGTTCAAGTCAAAGTCTGATGAAAACGCCAAAAAAGTTTTAATCCATTTTAATTTGATAGAGTTGCATTTCCTTTACTATAAAAGTAAATCCCTGTATGGAAAGTTACAAAGCTGTAAACTGTTTTGTGAGCATTTGACAAGCTGCTTCAATGCTTTTTTTTTTGTCTCAGCCATTTATTGGAAAAGTTTGCATAATAATTTATTTAATCTTTATGTTTGTTTAATAGTTGAGTGGGTTTACTTTAAAAGCAGCTCAGACAGTTTTATCACAGCAGCCATGATAAAAACATTTTATTTGTGTACATTTATTGAAAAGCTCTCAATAAGCTGCCCTCTTATGTTCAAGGATAAAAACACTGAATTTGAAGTTCTTTGTTGACGAACGACGTTTGAGGATGTAGAGTTTTCCCAGCTTCTTTACATCAATGACAACATGAAGCTTTTCACAGCGAAAGAATCAATTTCCCTTAAATTCTCTCCTGAGCGCTAAATTAGTGAAAATATTTCCTTTCACCCAATGAAAATATGCAATTGTAAAACTGTCACTAAGTGATGGAGAAAAGTCATAAACATCCCACAATTATACACTTAAGCAGCTCATTTGGCCTGATGGTCAGGACAGTGTGTGTGTGTGTGTGTGTGTGTGTGTGTGTGTGTGTGTGTGTGTGTGTGTGTGTGTGTGTGTGTGTGTGTGTGTGTGTGTGTGTGTGTGTGTGTAGGGGGGGTGGGGGGCAGAAGATGGAGAGCCTGTCAGAGTCAAGAGCTCTCTTGGCCTGGCTCTCCTCTTAATAGACAACTGAACTTGGCGACTCGCTGGGGTTGGGTGAGTGTTTGGGTGTGTGTGTCGCTTTGAACAGCTCATGGATGAATCTGATAAAAACACTCAGCCGACACTTTAATTATTTTTTTTTCAATTGTCAGAACAGAAAAAGAGAAAAGGTCAGGGCCAAAAAAAGAACACTTCAATATCTTGAAAATGTATTCATTTAAGTCTGAAAAATATATTGGAGGATCTCAATTTGCCAAAAGAAAACATTTTCAATTACAAAGTATATGTTGCCTTTGCAATGTAATGTCACTTTTATGTCCACGAACAAACCATTTTAGATTAAGCTGCCGTCAAACAGTTTCACTTTTTTTACTCCATTTATGTTACTATACTCGCCAAAAAATGTATTTGGATCTAAACGTGGATTTTTGTGCGCATCTTCTGAATTGGGTAGCATGTTTCAGGATGGAGGGTGTGGAGTTCAGGGTTCTGCTGCATCAGGACCGGGCGTGTTACTTTTGCTGGGGCGTCTCTCGCCGCATTTCTGCTACAAATGTGGGCAATTTGATATTCTGTGAATGTCAAACACAATGTTGCAATTGCAGTGTTTCCAAATAAAATCCAAATAAAATCAACTTATTCACAATAGTTAAGTCTGAAAAATATCTAAATTTACAAAAAAAAAAAGCTTTTTTTTCAATTATAAAGCAAATGCTGCCTTTAAAGTTGCAATTGCAATTTGCACGTAATGTCATGTTGATGTTCACGTCCACAAATGAATAGGAATATTTTTGAAATACTTTCACTTTTTTTCCATTTTTGCTGCCATACTCAAAAAATATATATTTTGGGATCTCAATATTTTAGCTGAAATAATTTTTTATTGATAAGTCATTAAAAAAAACATGGCTGCAGCAACGACATGAACACTTGAATAAGATTCATATTTCAGCCTCATTGCAAGGCATCTTTAGTTACATTATTTAAAGTGTTAGTATATAAGATAAAAACACAATGTTGCACAACAAGAACCAATATGATAATAGTTTAAAAATAATAATATTAGTAATGGGCACAGTAAAAATTAAGCTTCCTGCAGATTTTTGGTGCACAGTAACTAAAAGCTCCAAACTCTTGGAATAGATAGAAGTAGGTTCTGATCATCCACCATCAGAGGCCTTTGCTCACCTCACGATGTAAGATGAAAGCATTTGCTGTGAAAACGTCCAGAAACGTGGAAGTGATTTGTTTTTTGGGTAAAGTTGGTCTGAAAGGTCTTCTGATATTTTTATTGCAGGTCACAACGGGGGGTGAAAAGTCCATTTCAATCCTTCATGTTTAGTCACTGTTTCCAGAGGAAGCAGGATGGATGGCGCCCCACACAAAGACCTTCTATGAACATTTTGCGACGAGAGTAAAAATTGTCCATGTAAACATGGTGCCAAGGGAGGATGTGAGAATGAGGTTCATGACCTCATCAGAAGAGTTTTGCCAGAGTACATGATAAATCTGATGGTGCAGCCAGTGCAAAACTTTTCATCCCCATTTGGTCGGCTTTAGTTGGACAAATTATTATTTTGTTTCCAGTAGTCCTGAATACTGGGGAGCAACTAAAGACATTTAGTGGTTTCTCAAACAATTTTGTCAATGTTCTGAATTTGTTTGCTTATCTTGGGAGGAATATTGTTTAAAATCTTAACATCTGTTTTGAGATTTTGGAAACAATCAGTTTATTGTTGTTCCAATAAATCTGAATTCTTATTATTCCTACTTTTATTTAACAATGAGGCTAAATGGTACTATGAATACCCATCCCTAACAATTTTTTTTGTTGTAAAACAAATTTAACTACAGCTACTGAAAAAGGATGAGGATGTGATGGACAGACTAAAGCAGATACAAAACACAAATCCAGTAAAAAATAAACAATGTGCAAACCTGACCTTCAGGTTGTTTCACCTATTGATTTAAACTTTATAAACACGTTTACTGTGTAGCTTCCTGTAAATCAGGCCAAAGCATATCAGAGAAAAACATAAGTCCAAGTGTAGTGATGGATTCAGACCTGAACATTCAGAGCCACATAAAGACGGTTAAAAATTCAGCCTTCTATTACTTGAAGAACAGGTAATAGAAGGCTGAATTCTGGAGTAAAGGACTAATGTCCCACCAAGAGACAGAGAAAGAGTTTTACTCCATCTCCATGCGACACTAAACTGATCTGTGCATGTTTTGTAATCACAGACATTTTAAAGTTGAAAAAATGGCAATTATGTTGTGAGATTTATCATTAATTCAAAACTAGCATTTTTTCCCGGAAAGAAAAGCCTTGGTTTGAATGACAGGGACAGATGATACTGATGCAGATTTTTTTTAAAAAAAGAAAGCAGAGGTATAAAAAAAAAAGTGGCGCAGTGGAAAGAACAAGCTGAGGGAGATTGGGACATGGTTTCTGTCTAAAGTGCAAAACCTGCTTCCAAACAGAGATGGCAGACAACTGCGTCCCACAACGCTCAGACACACCTGCCTCCAGGTCACTCAGGTGGAAATCAAACTTCAAGCTCTCTGAGGCGTGGATTAGAAACGCTGTTCAGGCGTTCGATGTTTAAAACTGTTATCCTAAAGTAATTAACAAAGTTTGTAAAATCAGTGCTGCATACACTGATGTCAAACATAGAAAATCAAAATTATGAAAAAAGTTCAAATGATCAAAAAAAAAATCCAAATAGAAGTACAATTATATTAAAAATTAAGTTGAATAGAGTAAATACTCAAAATGGCTGTCAAGCAAAATGTCTTCTGGAGAATAAACGCTTAATGTTAAAAACTGATACAAAGTCAAAGTTTTTACTCTTTATCATTATTAAATCACTGTCAAATCAAAGTAATATATTATTTTTTTAATCAAACACACTAAAATATATGTAATACTTATTTTTGAATTATTGTTTTGTCCAAGGAACAAAAAAAATCTAAGCATGAATGTTGTTCCATATTTATGAAAACAACATATAAGCATCTTTTAAAATCAATCTAAAGTGTGTATTTTAAAACACAGGCAGGAAGGAACTAATTCACTTGTTAGATGATTGTGAATTTAACATTTTAAACAACTTTTAATATCTGGAAACCAAAGAAACATACCGTCTTCACACAGTCCAGACATTTAGTCCGTTCTCCCTGGTCTTTGCCGGGTTGATAACGCCAACATAACTTCACATGGAAACTCAGATGTTGTTCAGCACCAAACGGAACAACAACGATCCGGTTTCAAATCGCAGGCTGTTATTATCCACTGACATGTTTCCCGTTGACATTTCCAGTTTGAGTTGATTCGAATTGCAAAGGTTAGCTGTAACAGGCGGTGCAAAATCTCCATGATACAAACCATAACCTCCTCAACAATGTTCTGATTCCCGCGAGTTTTCTCAACACACACACACACGCACACACACACACACACACAGCTGCTCGGGGTAAGTGTGTGAGGTTATGGCAGTGATGTATAGCAGCAATAAAACCATGAAAGCTGTGGTCATCGCCGTGTGAATCAACCCCACATTGTGATTATTTACCTCCTCTCCAACACGCAGAAGCACAGATAATCTACAATTATCATCATAAAAATAAAAAAGGGATGAACGTGAGGCGCTGCACGTCAGACTGCAATTGATCTGCATTCATTATTGGAAAAGGCCAAGAAACAGAAAAAAAGAGAAAGAAGAGGATTGGGATATAAGCAGAGTGACAAAAGGGGGTTCAAAGGCAGAAGGATGTGGAGAAAAAGAAAAATTCAAAACGTACTAAAGAGAAAAATCTGACATCTTGGTGCAGCACTTAATGCTTAATGACATCCTGTTGCATCACGACTTCCTGTCCAGATTTTGACATGACTATAATGCTTTTCTGGTTTTGCATTTCACAACCTGTCTTCTCACCCTCACTTCCAAATCATCTCTTTTGAGATCCACATTTTTCTCCTTTAGATTCTCTGCTTTCCTTTCTGAGACATTTTCCTTAAAACTTTTTTGTTTCCGCACAACCAGGACTAAAGACAATGGGCTCCTTCAAAGGGAGACGTTCTTTTCCTCTGACGAAGGAATAAAAAGATACAGAGAAAGTGACCAAAGAGTAAATATGAAAATATATAGATACATTTAAAAAATAAGAGTGGAACCTTCTGGGGAAAACAAAAACTGATGTGAAGAAACTATAGAAACTATGTGGAACGAACAATTTAAAGACAAATGTTATTGCTTTTCTAGCCGATGACTCATATTTAAAAATATCAGACATTATTACCTGAAGTTTAGACACCATTAAAAAACAACCCCACCGCAGACATGGCCTCTCTGCTTCAGTTAAAACCCCCACAATCTCAAGACAAACCACAGGACCAACTCCCAAACGGCAACAAAGTGGACATCAACACTGGGCGTTAATATCAGTCTGGTTATGACCGATACCAGTGTGGTAAAAAAAACAAAACAAAGAACAGCATCGTCCAAAACCAATGTTAATAGCAATATATTGTCCATTTCTAAGACAAGCAAAGCAAAAAATAACAGTGAAGTTTTTTGCATTAAATACATAGAAAGAAATAAAAGAAATTCAGGAGGACATCATGAGGTATGTATAGGTATATAATTTTTGGAAAGTATTCCATTATGGTGCTCCCTTTGGCTAAGCTACAGTCCTAGCTTAGCTCCCTTTGGCTAAGCTACAGTCCTAGCTTAGCTCCCTTTGGCTAAGCTACAGTCCTAGCTTAGCTCCCTTTGACTAAGCTACAGTCTTAGCTTAGCTCCTTTTGGCTAAGCTACAGTCTTAGCCACTGGGCGTTAATATCAGTCTTAGCCAAAGGGAGCATGAAGACATTTGAAAGTGGTCCGAAAATGGAGCCTTGAGGAACCTCACATGTGATCTGTTAGATTGCATGTAAGATTATGATGGTCAACAGGTGCAAAAACATGAATAACGCAAAGTAAAAAAAGAAAAACCCTCAAAAAAACAAAAGCAACAGAAAAATGGTGCAACCACAGAAAACAGAAAGAAAAATGCTGCAAACAACAAAAGCAGCAACTATGAAACTTTGCAAACTTTCTCCACAAAATGGGAGTCCTCCAGACCACTAGGGGGAGTCAACCACCAGCAACCTGAAACTTAAGACAGGATCAACTGTCTTTATGTACGTATGAGCTAATAAATAAAAAAATATATATATCACAAAACCAGAGACTAAATATATCACTGCCTTGCATATATTGTGAAACCTTCTGGGGAAAACAGAATGGAAAACATCGATCCCACCACTCACTTCTCTGTTTGTCTGTCCATATATCTCCTTACAGTTACGTTTTTGCAGATTTTATAACCAAAATCTGACTTGTATAGGAATATCTCCAGTGAATTCATCAAATTTTATTCTGGATTTGTGAAATGAGAACACAGCAAGGTCAGTCTGAGCCAAAGCACAACTGGTCCAATCAAAGCACTTTCTCCAGTTTTAGACGGTCCTGCACAAGATGGAGGCTGTTGCTGCTAATAACAACGTCCCTCTGCAGGAAGCCTCTGCTCTCCTCAGGATGCAAGGAAGTCATTCTTATTCCTTATTGATGGAACAACCTCCTGGATCCAAGCGAACTGTTTGTCTCAGGTTCTGCTTCCAAAAATAAAATTAAAAAATCCAGGTTTCTTTCATTTAAACAGGGAAACATGACATATAGTCTTCACCAACTGAAAAATATCTGCTTTTAATATGCAACACATAAACTATAAACCATCCACTATTTTCATTTCCGATGCGATGAAAATATCAGATATTTAACTTTTTGCAAATACAAAGTACAAAAAAAATAAAAAATCCCCAAGACAACAGATTTTGCCTCAGTGCTGGAGGCACTGATGACTCATGATTCAATGTGCCACATTTACAGAAAACACACTTTTAAACTAAATTTGGCGACCAGAATGGTGATGAACAACATCTGCAACACGACGGTCAAAGAAATGCGCACATCTTCAAAATGCATGGTAAAATAATAAATATTACTAAATCACTGACTTAAAGGACTCCTTGGCTGGTTACTGTATCTCAGCTGATAGATTTTGACGTGTTGAAGATCAAATGTATCAGTCCAGTTGGAGGAACTCTTATTGAAATACAGACCACAATGATAACAACTGCATTTTATTGTCAAAATGGAGGAAATCATAATAGATGCCATCATCCCAGTTTAATAGTAACACACAACCCTCCCTCCTTTATAAAAAACTAAAAACATTGAGAAGCAGTGGTTTGAATAAAATATGCTGCTGATTTACTAAAGCTGTAGGGCTGTGCAGAACATCTGCATCACTGATAAGAAGCCAAGAAGCAAAGTTTAGGGAAATGTACATAAATAATATCAAAATTATTGGTTATGTATGGAGACTATGATGTTTAAATACTTTATTTAATAGACAATCTATTTGGAAGACAAGCCCCTTAATTTTTATCTGTCAAACGTATCTGGACACTTTGACAGATAAAAATATTTCAAGATTTAATTTTAATTATTTAATGACATTTAGTAAATTATTAAATTTAAAAGTAGTTAAAATTATGAAACATTTATTTTCTGTTTAATTTTGTCCCATTTAGCCCTTTATAGTCAGCCATAACAATATTAACACCAGAGATCAATATTGGTCTAAAGTTTTATATTGGTATATTCCTAAAAGACATAATTGATTGGTTCTTAATCACAAATAATCAATAATAATTAATCAGTGGCCAGGTTCTGCAGAAAGCTGCCCATCAGCCCGGTTGTTAAATCTTAGATTTAATCCCAGTCGGTCGGATTAATGCTGAGCAATAAAAAGCGATTCTGCTGAGTCATCGGTCTCTGAGTCGGTGGTTGCCACGGTGACGCCCAAGGGATGCTTTTTGTGGCCAGAAATCAAAAATTGTCTCCAGTGTTTAATTTGGGTTGTGTGACCCAAATTAAAGACACAAACCAGGAGAAACGCTTCGCGTTCATTTCAAATGGAGTCGCATTTTGATGCCTTTTTAATTACGGAAAACTAATCAATTATTTTGGGCAAATACGGAAATAATTGAAAATAACTCACTGAAATAAGTGTAAAATGTTCTCTTTATTCAAATAATTAAATGAGTAATGTTCTTCAGAAACTGTTGGCTGTGAAACTCTAAACTAGAAATAGAACAAAAATAAATGATACAATAGAAATTAAATGACAAAAATTTTATTATAAACAGTAGGAGGTTTAAAATTATTGCAATTTGACGGGGAGAGCATGTATCGTATAAATTATTATTTATCGCGATAAGCCTGACAAGAACTTTCATTTATTGTTTCATTTATTTATAAATTGCAAGTAAAGATATTTGAAAACCTCAAAAACTGTTTCTATTGTCGGGATTGTTGATTTTACCATCAGTTGATCATTTATTTGCTTTTTTTTGTTCTAGACATCATAAATACCGGCAAGCTTGTTTGAATCGAAGTTCAGTGAATATTTTATCAGGTGTATCAGATACACCTGTGATTGATCACTTGTCTATCACAATATAGATCATTATTGATTTATACCAAATGATAAAGCCTTAGACAGAGGAATTGGCCTAATAATGCTTTGAAAATAAAGAGAAAATTCAAACTCCATGCAGAAAGATTCAGAAAGTTACCAGCTGCACCTCCCTGCCGCCTGAAAATAATACCTAATAGGATTAAACACATGAAATATAAAAAAAGAAACAATCCCATCATCATCTAATCTTTCTCACATATGAGCAAAAATCCACCTTCTGTAATGTTCTGCCAAACTGAACACAAATCTATTGGATAAAAACCAAACCATGCATCTGGCTTGTTTGTCTACGTTACTCATAATTCACATAAATCTGTTCATGCAGACTCCTTGTGGGAACTAACGTCTCTTTTGGCAACAAAAATAAAGTCCCAGCAAGGAAAATAAATCAATTCTGAGAAGAGATTCTGGTTTAAAGTTTGACCGAGGATACATTTAGATAAGCAGCAGTTAGTTAGCTGCACAGCTTGTCTCCAGTAATGAGACGAAAGCAAATTAAAGAGCGTCTTCTGTTATCGCTCATCCCAAACCGTGCAGAGAAATGCTTTTTCATAAGATAATTATGGTAGTTATTTGTCTCTAATTGCTACACATGATTTAAAAGGATGCCCTTCTTCTGCGTTGACATAGTTTGAGCCTTTATCTCCCGACAAATGAATTTCACTCAACTCAGCCACCATGTTTTACTCACAAGTAGATTTATTAAAATAAAAAAAGAAGAACCTAATGACCGAAAGGTGAGAGTTTATATTTGACCTTTTGGGATAATTTCCGAAGCGTTGTTCTGCACTCCTGGATTCTTATTAGTGTTGCCATCAATGAATATCAATTCACATGTTATGTATGATCACCATGACCTTTTCTGCAGAGATCAGATAGTATGGCTCCACATTATGATGTTTGGCAGATGAAAGGCAACATCTTAGATCTATAAGTCCATCCACGAAGAAACACAAAATTATCTCAGTGAGGTAGAAACATGAATCTTATTGAATCCCTTAAGAGAAACTTTACTAGACATAAAATAAAAGCACTAAATATTAAATAAACTATATTTTATCCCAACATTGGGATGAACAAAACTTGTTATTCATCACTTCCCCTACAAAAGGCAGAACTAAAGTCTAGTAGGATTAAAAGATTTCGTTTGGCGTTTTTCCATCAATGTGTGATAGATGTGTAAAAATAGTGGACAGAGAATGAAAACAGGCCATGTGTTGCATGATGAAGCTCTCGCTTTCACTGAAATGGAAAACGAGTCTGGAAGAATATTCAATCATTTCACTGAACTCCGATCCAGAACCGCACAGCATTCTGGGAGATGTAGGCAGATGTAGAGGCTTTTAGCCGCTCAACGTCTCACGGCTAACCACGCTGGATTGGTGGAATCAAATCACTCGCTTCCTGGTTGCCTAGCAACAACTGGCTGAGCAACATGCGCAGCAGCAGTTTAAAGTTTTGCTATAACGTAGTGGGGTGAAAACCGGATACAATCAGGAAAGGTCACGTCAGTAATTCAGATATTTAAAACTAATCAGTAACTATTGATATTGACTTTTACAACTTCCTGACAACCATTTTTAGCCATGAAGGGGGTCAAAAAATACTGTAGCTATTCTGTTTTAGTTCTACTGGGGTCCACAAACCTCAGACTTTAATCAGAGAGGAGTGAAAATCAAATAATTATGCAAATGGAAATTAAGTTTGCTTTAATTTCTCGACTGTTTTCACAACTGAAAACAGGTGAATACAACTTAATATTGCCAACAGAAATGACATCAGAATAAAGTAGCATGTGTAATTATAGAGGGAATAACAGAAAGCACAATCATTTTGGTGGTTTTTGGGAGAGACGTAGAGTTTCATGTTTTTTGTAATGATGCGATAGTCCCAACAGAACGACCTGTAAACGCTGCTTTATGAGGGCGGTGCATGAAGAGGCAGTTCCTTCAGATCCATAATGCACCCAGAATGGGAGGCATTTTAGTTTCCTCCTGAAACTCCCAATTAAAACTCAGACGCAGCATTAACACGAGGCCTTTACGAACATGAGCCGAGAGCGCCGGCATTTACAATACATCTGCAAAAATATCCACAGTTCACCACAAAACCTTCTGCTGCTCAACTTCAAGGACAAAAAAAGTAAATGTTTGATCCAATTTCAGAAGAAATCCTTTAATTTCTGAACCATCAAGGCGATTGGTGGACACCTCTGGTTGCTGTTCAGTTAGTTTTGTCAAATCTCTGTGGTAAGATACAAACAAATAAGTTTTCAGCTTGACTAGAGGATCCAAAAAGTGCTTTCTTGTTCCCTTGGTAAGAGAATCTACCACAGGCCAGTTTTTGCAGTGTTTTCAACTAGACATGCACCAATAGATCAAGTCCGATTTCTTAATTTTGGGAGATCTGCAAATGGTCAATGAGAAACCAATCTCATCTCCCTCTGATCTGAAAATCAGAAACTCTCCTTTCACTCTACCAAACTATAGTCACCCCATTGTTAACTTAGATGCTATATATAGCGACTTTTCAGCTAAAAAATAAATAGATACTGGTTTTAACGAACAGTTATCAGCAAAATAAAACCCTGCACTCGGTGTACCACTACCTCCAACAGCATATACTGTTGTCAGAGACTCAGTTAAACTGAAACATATCAGTTTAAAAGTCACAGGAAGCTGGTTGGTGGATTGACCAACATAAAGGGTGTTTTTGCCTCACAGTCCAGCAGATTTGGTTCGATTCGCACCAAAATATCAACATTTGTTAATTTTCAGCAGCTGCTGCGGTTCTTTTTCTCACTGTGTCAAATGAGCCAAACCCTTGGAAAACCCAGTTCCCCTCCTCGCCTGTGGGGGCAGTACAACAAGAACCACTGAATAAATACGACATGAAAACCTCAGAAGAAGAAACTGAGCGCAGCTTCCTGCTTCACGAAATGTAACAGAAATAAAGTAGGGCCAGGTTTTAGTATTTCTCTTTGGTAAAAATACACGAGCCATTTTTTCTGCAAGCGTGAGACAAGAGTTTGATTTGGTTGTATTTACCCAGAATGCCGTGCGCGATAGTCCACGTGGTTCAAGAGCATTCTTTGTGTTTGTGGAGCATTGATTGCCATGCTATGCAGTTATTTACAAAAGTAAACAGTTTCTATTGTCATTTTTATCATGATCACAATAATACCGCAAAGTATTATGATAAAACTTTAAGTCCAAACCTGATCTCAAAACCTGATGCTCCAGTTTGGGTGAAAACTTTATCATAAATGTTTGACTAAGAAAATATTTTCATTTTAAAAAGAGGTAAGAATCAGAAAATGAACCCATTTAAAGAAATGCTATTGCAATAAACAATAACATTGTTGTTTTGAGACCATTTTCAAGTAATGTTATAGTAACGGCATAATAATGCAAGAACGCATTCTCAAAAATCAATAAGCTTTAAATTCTGTTCAACATTCAACACTGGAACTGGAAGACATTTTGAATATAAAAATAAACAAATAAGGCAACAAAAACAACAAATAACGTGAATTATGAAGTCTTGAATGAAAACGGTTCTTCAAAAACCGTTAAGATCGAGTTAAGATCAAAGCACCAAACTGAAGACCAGTTTTGGCAGAAAGGGACAAAAGAGAAAATCAATAAATCCTGCAAATGGAAATTGAGCTTGTTTTAATTTGCCAGGCGATTAATAGATGTATTGTTTATTGTGTCAGCCCTAAAGGAGATAAAATCTAAAGTGGATTTATTTATTCCAGTCTGCTAAGGCGTGGCACTGGAGACGAAAACAGTTGCATCTGAAGGAAGATGTGCAGAAGTAGAGTAAATAGGAGCTGAAGGTTCACATCGCAGGCAGATCAGATACCTTTCATTTGCAACATTTTTGTTTTAATTGGTAGGAGAACTGCTGGCTTTTATCACCTTTCACATTTTCATCCAGAAATCCAGGTAGAAAACTGTTTATTCTCCCCTCCACCTCCAAAACCTGCTCATCAATGGATTCTCCAGATATGTGGCCTCCTTCAAAACTCTCTGAACCTCTTTGTTCTCCTTCCATCTTCTCCAATTATTTGCTCAACCAATATCTTGGTTCCTGAAGCTCCCCCCGGTGGCTCTCCATTCTTCCTCGTCCCTTTTCCTCTTCCTCCCGCTGCCTCTCATCTCCTGAACGCTCCACGGTGGCCGCCTCTCAGGCAATTAAGCGGTGGGAGTTTTCAGTGCAGCAGATGTGCAGGACGGATGACGGGCGGCGCGTCGGACGAATACAATTTCTGTTTATATCGAGATCTGAAGTATTTCTGCTCGCTTAAATATTCAAGAAATGAAGTGAAAGATGCCGTCCAAGCAGGAGGTTGAGTGAAAGTTAAACTCATTTGCTGTTTCAATCACATTAAATAAACTTAAGCAGCAGATTTAGACAGAAATTATCATTTTCTGCACAATCCATATAGTCTTAATTACCTCAAGCAGTCATGATTGGTGGACTTCCAGTTTATTATTGCCCATTTATTCATTTAGGTCTAGAATAATAAAATAAAACCACTTTATGTTGCATCTCTCGCAATATAATTTGTGAGAGTCGCATTGTAATTTCTGCTGGGTGGCTTCTACTGCAGCATCTCAAAGGCTAAACATTAATTTTAGTGCTTTGACGCATCCAAAGAATCAAGAGAGCATCTTTGGAGCTGCGAAACACAAATATTTTGACGTTAGATTTCATGTTTGTGTCTGATTAAACTAAAAACTACTAAGAGAATTATGAAAAACATCATTTCCATTCTTTTTCATCATGGCTCTCTGGACAGATTCCAACCAGATTCGCATAAAAACTTTTACGAGAAAATTTAAGACACACACACACAGACTTATTGAACAGCTACCTGTATGGTTTGGCGGTTGTAGACTTTGACTACATGGAAGTTAAAACTGTAAATCCCTTTCCGCGGCGCGATGAAGTTACTTCGTTCCTCGTCAAAATTCCTCCCAACGTTTACTAAAACCTGGAAGAAAAGAAAAAACTTGTTATAAAGTTGTTTCTGTGGAAACAAAAGTAGTTTTTGGAGAACATTATGACACTTTAAGTTACAAAAAACAGAAGAAAGAAATGATTTTTTCAACACAACTGAAAAAAGAACTTAAATCTCAAAATGAAATCACAAGAGTTTCTAAATCAAAACAGTTTCCTGAGGCTATAACATAAAACTTTACGTTCTTTTATAAACTTTAAGAAAGATTCAAAAAGAACAATTATAGATTATATCTGTCTACTTTTATGAATGATGACTGAGATGCTTTTTAAGGGAAAAATTTATAGTTTTTCCATCTTTTATGAAGCGAGACTGGGAATAATTTAGAGAATAATATCCAAAAGGAAAGGCTGCAAAACTGAAATAATAAGGATTCAGTTTTCCAACAACAAAAATAAAGAATCAGACTTACATGCCCTTGATTTAGCAAATTCCACCATTAATGCACCATATTTATGAGAACTGGTCTGATTCATTTTAACAGAATTGGACTTTTATAGTTAAACACATGAAATAAAATGTTTTATTCATTAAAAACAGTGAAGTGGACGAAATGACCATCATTTCTGCAGTTAAAATGTTTTAATCAGCTTCACGGATCAGACAGAAAACTACAAATAATTATCATCAATATTTAGTTATTTGAGCCAAACTTTACATGTTTCCTCTGTGAACTGAACCAAAACCAACCGAACCTTCAGAAACAAATATGATGATGTGAGATGTTTTTGGACCCACCTGGTCAAAGTAGATGACCATGGTTCGGTTGCTCATCTCGGACGGCTCGTGGTTGGTGTTCCGGACCGCGGAGAAAGCCACCTTCGCGCTGCCGGAGCGCACCGAGATGCCGAGCGCCGTGCCCGTCGGGTCCGAGGTCGGGTTGGAGTCGCACACCACCAGGCACTTTCCCTCCAGCACGATGGGTTCGGTCTCATTCTGAGCCCGAACCGGGCCGGCAGCCAGCCAGGCGGCACTCAGCAGGCACAGCACCAACATTCCGGACCAGAAAGTAAAAAAAGGAAGAAAAAAAAAAAAAAAAGCCCAACAGTTGCAGAAGTTTAAAGCTGCGCGCGCCGCTCCGGTCTGCTGCGGTTTGCGGTTAAACTCCGAGCCGGATGGGTTCGCTCCGGTCCAGTCCCGGTCGCTCACCTGGTCTCCTCCTCCTGGCGCACCTGTCAGCGGCTCCTGCTCCGGAACAAACAGAGTCGCGCGCCGAGCGGGCGGACAGCAGCAGTCATAGCAGCAGCGCGCGGGAGGGGAAGCTCCGTCTGCTCTCTGGCGCGCGCCTCAATTATTGATAGGCGAGATGTGAGCGATCGGAACACAAAAGGCTCGCGAGGAGGAGACCCCGCCCTCCGGTCCCGAGGTAAACGACAACTCATCAGGACCGGCGCGTGCGCGGACGTGAGATTTTCCAATCAGCGCGCGGAGACCGCCTCTTTTCCCGCCCTTCGCCTCCTCCTTTAACTCCTTTATGGCTCCATCTGTGGAAAACTGCATCCTTATGCAGTTGTTTTTCCTTTTTGTTTGTGTTTCTTACTGGAGAAAGTTTCTAGAAACATTTTGAGATTAATCCAAGAGTTTTTCTAGGAAAATTCAAAGTGTCTAAAGCCGAAAATATTCTGCAGAAAATGGAATTTTCTAAATTTCTACAAAATTTTTGACTGAGTTTCAAAACTTGATAATCTTTCAACTTTTGTACTTTTTCTGAGTTTCTAAAGCAAAAAATTTAAACTTTGAAACTCAGTCAGTACCTTTTGACTTTTAAAACAGAAATTTTCAAGATTTTTCTAGAAATTTTACTTTTGAAATATTGTCAAAAAATGTTACAGAAATTTTAAAAATTTCTGATTTTCTATAAATTTGTGAAATTTCCAAGTTTTTTGTCAGAAATTTCTGACGTTAATCTAAAAATGTATGAGTCTCCATCAACTTTTTCTAACATGATACTTCAAATTGTGCAGAAAAACAATGTTGTTGTTGAGAAAATATTCTGCAGCTTAGTAAGGAAAAGTAGAACTTGTCTCATAACTTCTGGCACAAAATAAAGAGCATTGATCTCCATACTGTTGACATTGGTAGTGGTAGGTAGAGTGACAGTTTAGCTTGCCGCTTCAGTGCCTTGAACCATGATGAGCCATGATGTCTAACAATGAAATTATCATGTAAAAATCATGTCTGGCCTCCAGTTCAAGATATTAGACTTGGACACACTAACGTTATGCAGCAGAAAAATGATTCAAAACTCCAAAATGAATTAAACCAGAATTGTCCAAAAATGTTTAGCATCTTTTGTTCATTATAGAAGAAGTTGTTTTTGGTTTCTCTTGACTGAAACAAGGTGAAAATGTACTGAACCGTGAATATAAATCCAAAGTACTTCATTAACCAAGAAAAGCTGATGGGCTTTTCCAGGCAGGTCTCTGCTGGGGGTCGTCTGGATGTCCACTTTTCAAAAATGTGTGTTTTGATCAAATGCTGCTTCGGAAAGTTATGGTGTTGTTTTAGTAGCATTTGTTGAAAAGGAAATGCTTCTTTGACCACTCACCATGTCAAGGAATTTAAATTTATCTCACGCGTTTTATTTTTCTACCCAGTTGTTATCATTTTTCCATGCCCTTCCGGTCTCTGTCATACTTTCCACCTCCCTGCTCTCCCTCCAATCCTGCAGTTTTCATCCCTGTCTCTATCCTAGTGGGTTTTCCCTCGGCGTCTAATATGAGCTGACGGTGAGTGACAGGCCAGAACGACTTCTGTGTGACGCCGGGCGCTGGGGACGAGCCACATCTACTCTCCGTCTGTCCACCTTTTCTCCTCCAGACAAACACAGATCCTCATTTCCTTCCTCTTTCTCGGGACCACACTGCTCTGTTGGCACCGTGGCTTCACTGAGTCTCAGGCTGTTTTCACACCTGATAGTCCGGTAGACTCGGTTCGATTGGGGACTAAAGTTGCAACACTTGTTTAATTTTCGGCTGAGGTGGTTCTCTTTCACACTGCATTGTGTCAAATAAACCAAACCCTTTTAAAATCCTGTTCCCCTCCTCGCCTGTGGGGGCGTTGTACCAAGAACCACTGAAAGAAATGACACAAAAACCCCAAAAGAAGACACTGAACATAAACGAAGTGGCGTCAGATTCTAGCAGTTGTAGGATTTCTATTTTGCTTTTGGTAAAAGACCACAAAGCACAGCACCCGCTAACGCTAGATTCATCCATTTGTTTTGGCTGTATTACCCAGAATGCCCTGTGTTTTAGGCCACTTGCTGCTTTTGTAAGCAGTCTCCTGTCTGCTTAGCGTTCACATATGCATCAACTTTAACGGCGGGTCAGCGTTCGCTTTTTTGGTCTGTGTCAGAGTTCAATTACATGATCACACCTCCCCAAATAAATCAGGCTTTGGAGACAAACGAACTGGAGTTCGATTAAAGCGGACTAAACTGGACTGAACCCAGCCCTGGTCTCAATGAAAACAATTTAAAATTAAAACCTGGCAGAGGTGTGAATATTTTGGAATTTAAAAGTAAGATAATGAGTCATTTTGGAACAGGAACAGTGAAATCAGGCGCTGTTGTGTTCAAAATAACAAAAATATGTTCCGAGAAATTATTATAAAAACTTATGTTTTAGTTCCATTCGAACATTGGAAACAGTGAATAAAATCTCAACAATATGTTGTAACTTATTAGAAAGTGAGAGAATTAGACTCACTTAGTCTAAATCTTTTAAGATATTAGACTCTTAAAAGAAGCAACATCAAATTCTTCAATCCAATTTCCAACTTCTTACTGTGTAAACTGTAAAAATACTCAAAGATTTAAGATTCCTGTGGCCCACTGAGCAAATATTTAGTTGTATGCAACTAAAACATCAACATGCAAACCTTTTTTAATTAAAAACATGAAATATCAGAAGTGGTGTCCTCATTTTCTTCCACAGGATTAAAATATTCTGACAATCTGAGAGGAGAAACCCACATTTCTGCTGCAGAGCAACACAGACGCACTGAGCATGCTCAGATCGACTGGAGCACAGTGAGGCAGGTAAACACAGAGCGAGAAGGTTCGACCAGAAATCAGCAGGTAAAGCTGTCTGTTGATTGGAGGTTTGCCTCCTGGGATCGTGTGAGCGTGTTTACACTGGACTCTCATCTAGTCTAAATAAATGGGGCAGAATAATAAAGCCACACCTCTGCTTTCTGTCTGCAGGTTTTCATCCATTACTGTGCTCTGTCTTACATTACAGTCACAAAGAAGTTGCAAAACTGGAAGAAAAAAGTTCTCTCTGGATCTTTACAATAAACCTAGCTCTCTGGGTGTTTCCTATCTTTATTTGAAGAAAAAAGAAAAACATAAATAATGATTCTTATTTACAGCTGCAGTTTTGAAAATTGATTCAAGAACACTATAGCACTCCAACAACATTAAATCTTACCAAGTATTTTTGTCTAGTTTTTAGTGCAAATAGGTTATTACACTTTAAATAAGACAACACTAACTAACAACTAACTTTTCAGCAAGATACAGAAGCTTGTTTCAGGCCAATAATCCCTTAATATTGATTTTTTTTTTAAAGTACAAGTTCTGCCTGCAGATTATTTATCTTATAATAAGGAAAAAAAATATTGTTAAGTGAAATAATCAAATGTTAAAGACTGATTCACTTAAAACAAACTTCCAGAAAATGTAAAGCTTGGAGGCAGATTTTAGCGCTGTGCTGCTAGCTATGTTGCAGCTAGCAACCTGTTGTGAATGCTAAGGCTAGTTAGCTGTGATGGAGGATAAACAGTTTTCCTGTAACTTTAAGTTGCAGTGTATACACAAGCTTGATTGACAGCTCTGAGACCCGCCTCCTGGCTCTGATTGGTTGTTTTGATTGACAGCAAAGTGTTTTTTCAATAGTAGCTTCAATAGAAGAGATAAATTTTTCCACAGATTAAGTTTCTCATAACAAACTGTCACGACATGGTGTCAATTTTACCAAATATGTTAAAAACATATTTTATAAAAGTTACATCCTGCAGCTTTATATCCTCTTTAATTCATAAAATATAGCTGGCAACGATCCCACTAATGTCAGGATTGAACACCCAAAAAGCAAGCAAACATTTCCCACACAAAAACAGGACATTCAGTCCATTACAGTTTCAAAGTTTCATGTTTATTTGGCGATTATTAATAAGTGATTGTCTGATCATAGTGGAGTTTAATTAGCTATTAACACATGCTCTACTGATTTTCTGTGAGAGTTTTAATATATGGGTTTACTTATTTTTCTGTTTGTTAACTGAACTGAAACACACTGAATTCTGCAGCACTTCTACATGTCAAAGTGTCAAAGTCAAGCTAGCATAGCTGACCAACTTTACTCTCCTTTGCTATTTTTTTTAATTGAAACTTTTTTCTGACTTTATTGTCTAGGTGTTTTAAAGTTGACAATTAGCATTAAAGAACTGTGTCCCTTTGTCTTTACAGGTTTAGCGCCTTATGTTGACAACTTTACAGCTAAAACCAAGGCTAATCATGGCCAGTGAGCAGGTTTCTGGATCTTGTGTGCATGTATAAGGTCTGCACAAAATAAATATATTAAAGGTAAATCCACATTTTTTTGGAATATTTCAGCATCTGGTGTTTATGTTTCTGTATTATAAAGGAGTTTCTGATCCCAGGTTGTTGACCTTTTTGTCACACCTTGCAGCAGCAGCAGCAGCAGCAGCTTTATTTTTCCTGCTGCTCATCGTCTTGTGATGCATCAGGCAAGCCGGCTCAAATCTAATAGGTTTGCTTAAAACACACTTTTCTTGGGTTGAGATTAATTACCATATCCTCCTGCTATTACAGGTGTATTTTTGAAGTGTGGCTGCCATTAAGTGAATTATCGCCTGTCTCCGGATCAAGTGCTTTGATGAAATAATCAAATTAGAAATGTGAAGCACGGCCTGTAATCTGATTTTTCAGGAGATGATTGCATTTTGTTGACAAGACGTTGGTGGATGTGACGGTCGCTGGCTCGAGACTGCCAAGTGCACAGCAAGGTTGTCACGTCCCGTTGAAACAGTCATCCTGCCGACTGCAGCGAAGACAGAGACGTCTGAAAAAAACACCAAACAGCTGCTTCTGTGTTTTATCTTGAAGCTGCAAACATATCTGTTAAAGCTTAAACTTTGAGATTTCAGCACATTTTAACCTCTTTAACTGATAACAAAGACCCACAAAGGCAGCTGAAGTCTGACTGAGAGGCTCCTCACACAGAGGAATACCTCTGTGTGAGGCATCCAACAAATTGTTGGATGAAGATGTCCAAATTGCCTTAAAAGAAAAATTAGCCAACTTTCTGGAGCGGCCCTGCCACTCTGCTGTAAGAACCAGCGGTTAGGATGTTGGGTCACGGTATGTCTCCTCTCATAACTTTTGCAGAACCACTTTGTCCTGTTGTCTCTAATTTGCATCGACCCCCTGCCACATGCAACATAGGTCTGTTTAGTTCAAAAAGGCCCTTTAAACTCAATTTGTATTGGCATCTTAATTTATCAGGATCTATTTTAAGCTCTGGAAGGCGACCTAAAGTGACCCCGAATGAACTTTATGTTCTTCTGATTCACAAAAAATGTCTATTTCTTGTCGGGCCGTGTACAGAAAGTGGTTATTTTAAGTATGCTGCTTTTTGGCTAGGAGGAAGCACTCAGAGAAAACAAGCAAGCAAATCTCAGGGAAATCTGCTGTAAATATTGCATGACCTCCATCCACTATCGGCAGCAAAGTAAACCCACTCAGGAACAGACATACGCCATGCCTGAAACCGGACCATTAGTTCATATCTATGTTTGAAGCTTAGATAGTAAAAGAAAAACCAGATCAAAATGGTTTAAATCTGTATGAAGGATCAGCTACAACATGAACAATGAAGACATTTCTGTTGCATTCCTCTCTCTCTCTCGTTTGAGCTCTTAGATATTGTCTCGGTTTTTATTCATAGGAGCATGTGTGCTTTTTTATGTTGCTGTTATTAGATGAGAGGATTTGTGAACATGTTTCACCACTTTTTGTGACTCATGTGCGCCAAGACACTGCTCAGCGTCACACCAGTTATTATAGACGTGACAAACGGAGGAAAAAATAAGCGAGAGGGGCGAATGAATGGGTTTATTGCAGTTTAGATACACTACAAAGGATGATGAGAAAAGCTGTCATTGTGGATTATTCATTTGTTGGGTGACTACTGTGGCTTTGCGGCAAAATTGTTGTTGTTTACAGAAATAGATTTTGCTGAATCAGAACCCGAGAGGCATGAAACACCCTGAACAGGTTGCCAGTCCATTGGAAGATAAAAGATTCTTTTCACACCTGACTAAAACTGCAGCATTTGTTACATTTTCAGCTTCTTTTCCACACCAAACTATTTGCAAAACCTGTTCCCCTCCTCGCCTGTGGGGGTGCTGCACCAAGAACCACTGCAGGAAACGGCAGACGAACCTCAGACGACAGTGTGCACAGCTTCCTGCTACGTGAAATGTAAATAAGAATGCAGTGACGTCAGGATTTCTCTTTAGTAGAGCCGCATCTTTGCCACGTCGGTGCAAGTAAAGTGAAAAACTTTAAGAGGAAAAAAGACAGAACAATTATATATTTGAAGGTATTTGTGCAATCAGCCATGATTTGTATCCATAGATTGTTCATATCCGCTCTTTTCTTTGTTGGAGAGATGCACAAGAATAGTAAAGTTATTTTCAGCAAGCAAATTCAAGATGCAAAAAAAACTGATTTTATTTAACTTCTGCAGAAATGTAGTATTTCTTCTCCCACATTACAACCATTCTCAGAAAGAAACACTTAATCCTCAGAAGATTTATTTTTTTCAAGTGTTTGGCTTCATTTTATCAAAAGATTTTTCAGAGGGCTAAAAGCTTTCATGAGACCTGAAATACTGTTTTACAAAATCGCTTCTCCGAAAAATATGAAGAATAGATTCAACAGGGTATTGAACGCTCCTCTTGTTGCACTTTAAATATTTTTCAGCATCTCTGAAAGGACATAATCTTGAGCCAAGGACAAATGGTTTATGGTTCTGGTTTTATAGAAATGATTCAGATCCAAACTTTAAGAAATTACTTCATTTAATAAATAGCCTTGAAGATCTTTTATAATCCTGCTGAAAAACTCCATGTAGAAAAACAAAGTAAAGGGAGAAAACGTGAACTCAAAGGCTTTTTCTTATTTAGTCACGAGATACAGAGACAAAAATGCAGCACGCAAACTTTTTTTAATTAATAAACGCAGTTTTAGTCCTGATAGGGCTGGACAGCAAATCAATAACAATATACATATATATATATATATATATATATATATATATATATATATATATATATATATATATATATATATATATATATATATATATATATATATATATATATATATATATGTATATCTATCTATATATATATATCTATATATATCTATGTATATCTATCTATATCTATATATATATATATATATAGATATAGATATAGATATCTATACATAGATATATATAGATATATATATAGATAGATATCTATAGATATCTATATATAGATATCTATACATAGATATATATAGATATATATATATATAGATATCTATAGATATCTATATATAGATATCTATACATAGATATATATAGATATATATATATAGATAGATATCTATAGATATCTATATATAGATATCTATAGATATCTATAGATAGATATCTATAGATATCTATCTATAGATATCTATAGATATCTATCTATAGATATATATCTATAGATATCTATAGATAGATATCTATAGATATCTATATATATCTATCTATATATATATAGATAGATAGATATCTATAGATATCTATATATAACATATATATATATATATATATATATATATATATATATATATATATATATATATATATATATATATATATATATATATATATATATATACAACTATAAACATGATAATGATACAGCTGATAGAATATTCAATATTTGGTTTGTAGAATATAAACTGAACCGCAAAGAATTCTGGGTAATAGAGGCAGAAGAAAGACTTTAGTTGCTCAATTTCTAACGGCTAGCTAAGCTAGGTTGGAAGCATCAGCTAACTTACTGACTCTTTGGTTGCCTAGCAATGCCCTGTTGGGAAACTTGCGCAGCAGCAGTTTTACGTTTTGCCATTGTTCTTCATAACTGCTTAAAAACAACGGTGTGAAGTGAAAACTGCAGATACAACAGGAAAGGTTGTATCCTTTCTTGTTTGGTAGTATTTCAAATATTTTACACAATGAATTAATCAATAACTGTCAATATCGACTGATAGAGCGATACGATTTTCAACCATATAAACAAGATTTAATCGAAAGAGGGCAAAAGATAAAAAAAATAAAAAATAATGATTTCCAAACATTAAACCTTCAAAAACCAAAACTTTGATCAATTGATAAGCTAATTAAATGAGTTTTTTCCAATCGCCATGAAGGACGGTACTGCGGAGAACTGGTTGCCATGGTGATTCCCACCTTTTCTGGAAGGAGAGTGGAGGTGAATAACGTCGGGTGCTTTTTTGTTTTCCACAAAGTTTTTAACAGCAGAATGAGCCTGAATTCTTTATGGAAACTTAAATCATTAAATATCAGTCTGGGAAACATGAGTAAAAAGCAGAAGCGCTCAACATGATCTCAGCTGGAGTTAAATACGTTTCCGTCCGCTGATAAATCGCTGAACTGAATCTGAGACGATGTAAAGTACAGCAGAGACTGCAGAGGAACGTCTCCGGAGGGGAGCTGATTTTGACCTTTACCTTTTCCTCTCATTTCCACTCCAAAGCGCGGCGCGCGCAGAAGCTAAATTTCCCACCGCTCCCAGGGTGCGACTCCTCTGTTGTTGCATTAATAGATTGAAATAACCCGACAGGATCGAATCGTATTAAGAAGAACTTTCACCTTGACCCTCCTGCTTCACACCTACCTGATTAGCTGCCATCGCCTCGTCTTCACCTCCGTCTGAATCGCCGTCTCTTCAAATCTTTCCAAGTTGTCACGGTTCTCTTTTCGGGTCCCACCGCCTCCCTGAGGAGCTGAAACACTGTGAGGTTTAATGGAGGTTGCAGGGGGAGCAGGCGGATAAAGAGATGAATAAAAATCACTTAAAAAGCTGATGGTGCTTTGCTGTGTGGCTTTTATTTTTATGGCTCTGCAGCTTCATGCTATTGAGCAGAATAAGAATAAGGATAAGTATAAGGAATGATAATCAAACCGTGAGCTGATCGGAGTCCCAGCGGCTTCCAGCATGAAAAGGGATTTATGTTTTACACAGAAAACAGTCAATTTAAAAAAGATTGATCATCTTCACAACCACAAACATTAACATGTTCTTCATAAAAGAAATAAGGTCACTAAAGTAAAAAAGTTTTGTCAGAATTCTGAAAAAGTCCTATTTCTGAGAAGTCTAAGAAAAATTATGTGGAAAAATTAAGAATTAGTAAATTAAGAGAAAATGGGTTAGAATGCAACAAATAATTCTAAAAGTGTCTGAATTTTATTATTTGACAAAACGCTGTGTGAGGTTGAACAGCTAAAGCCTTGCCTTTGCCTACATCCCCCAGCATGCAGTGCGGTTTAGGATCGGAGTTCAGGAAATATTCTGTTTTCTGAGAAAAAGGTTCTCAGAATTTTGAGAAATACGTCAAACTTCTGAGAAAAATGCCAGAACTTCAATAATTCTGGAAAAAATTCAAAATAATGAAAATTCACAGACAAATTTTCAATTCTGAGAATTTTTCTCAGAATTTTTTTTGTTCATCATTTTCTGTAGCCATCATCTTGTCAAGGTGCAAACAGTAACATCTTGCAAACGTGATGCTCCATTAGTTTCACCCAGACATTGTATTCCTTCTATAATTACTGGACACTGAGTGAAAATATCTTATCTTGAGGTCATATAAACAAAATAAATGTCATGGTCAGCTGGTTGTTCTCCAGCTAATCATAAACCTCTGAGGCCTTCAGGGAACAGCAGCATTAATAGAGATAAATTTACTTGTCACCAGAAACTTTGCGGTTAAAACGAGAAAAAAAGTAAAAAGGTTCAGAGAGTGAAGCTGTTCCAGGGCGCGGCCACCTGCATACATTTCTGTGTCTTAAAATGTTATATAGATGCTTTGGGCGCGTTATTATTTTTCGCAGCCTCCCTCCTGATCTCGATGTGTCCGTGTTCGTGTAATAAAGGTTTTCATTTGGTTACGGGGCGTCAGAAGGGCCTTCCAGGGAAGCCTGAGATTGGATCCGCCATGTGTCTGAGGAAGACGCATGGCAGTTGTCAGGAGGGAAAAGGTGAAAAATAACCTGTCATCACTTCTCTTCCTCTCTCATCTCGTCCTCCTTCTCACCTCTGCAGCTTCGCCGCCTCCCTCCAGCGTAAGACTCACCGGATCATTGCTGGTCTTTAACCCTGAACAGGTGGAGTCGGTCCGCTCAGGTAGTCAGAGTAAATGTCTGTGACCATCAGCAGAGCAGACCTCCACCCAGCCATCCTCTTACTCCACAGGAACCAGTCCACAAAGACAAACCCAGTTCATTCTGAAGGGATATCGACCTATTGTTTACATCTGGAAACTTTGCGCTAAGTGCTATAGCCTTAGCATCCAGTTAGTAAATGAAACCTGGAGATCATTGATTAAGTCTGTTGCGCCACCGCAAACGAAAATATAACGCAGAAAAACATTGAAAAACAGAAAAAAAACATTTGTTTCCTTCGTTTTCCTGACCTTGTTGTCTAGTGTTTACAATTAGATTCCTTTCCTTTTCCATATCATGCACACATTTAATATTTAGCTCATTATGTTGACAGCAAAAACTACGTAATGGTATCAGGTCGTATCAACACCAAGGCGATTATTGTTATTAGCATTGAAAAAATAACTGTATGCGAACGCCAAGCTGACTGGAGACCGCTCAAAAAGAAGGAAGTGAAGGACCGTGCAGCATTCTGGGTAAATGCAATCAAAACAAACATGCTAGCTTAGCGCTAGAGAGTTAATTGGCTTAATGTCTTTAGCCAAGAAATAAATCCACTCCAGTTTAGTTCACATTTCATGAAGGAGGAAGTTGCATTTAGTTTCTTTCGCAGAAGTTTTTCTTCAGTAGTTGTTGGTGCAGCGCCCCCACAGGCGAGGAGGGAAACAGGTTTTGGATTGTAACAGCTGAAAATGTAACAAATGTTGCAAATTCGGTCCCAGATTTAAATAAGTCCCCCTTTCTGCATCCATTCACCTATAATTAGCTCTTCTGGTTTTTCTCTGTCAGTTCTCTATGTTTGTTTGTTGCTTTTCTTGGTTGCCTTTAATCAAGACGTTTCATTATTAAAATCCTCGGAACCTAACCTGCTCAGATTACAAGCAGAATTAAATCTGACAGTAAATCGTTACGTTTTATTGGTAGGGTTTGGATTTGTATTGGTTTGCTTTGTTCAAGAGAGCAGGAAACATCAGAGAAACACTGAGGACGGATGGAAGATGATGAATAAAGGTGAGAGTATCGTGGGAAACCAGAGGAAAATATTTAAAAAGCTGAACGACACGTGAAGATTGTGTCCAACAACAACACGAGAGAGGACTTTATTCCTCGTGTTTTTCCTGATATGTAGTAAGTGTGAAATTTGTGACATGAAGACCTTTAACTTCAACACTTCCTCCGATTGGGTTAACAATCCTCCACTCGCCCCAATGAGGTTCGAAATGGGCCAGAAACAAGAAGAGACGGCGTGAAACAGAAATAGCTGGACCTCCTGCACAACAAGCTGCTGAAAAGGCAAGCGGCGGTTTAAATAGACCTGAATGGGAGGTGTAAAGTGGGCAGACAGTGAGAATCGCTGTAGTGCTCACCGGAGGAAGCCAGACATGTTGGAGAACATTTGGTACGCAGCACACCCCGAGGAGAAACACGCCGACATGACAAAGGATGCTCACTTCTACTCTGACACCAGACTTTCTGCTCCGGAGACGGCAGGCGAGGTTCTTCATCTCTAACAAGGTGAAGAGGAAAATGCACGACAGATTAGACTGAAAAAAAGGAAATGATTTCTGGCAAAACATCTCAGAATTTTTTTAAAGAATATTTCTGACATTAATCTCAAGGTTTCCTCATTTTTCCCAAGCAAATCTTTGACTTTTGAAGCTCAGAAATTTCCTATTTCTTTCCAGAAACATTTCCCAAAATTGTAATTTTTTTTCCTAGAAAATTTTTGACTTCAAACTTTACTCAAGAGAAGCTACTTCACAATAACATTTCATTTCTCAAGAACATTTCTGATCTTGATCTACAACTTTCATCATTTTTTTTCTAGAAAATCTTCTGTCTGGAGCTCAGAAAGTTCCTTGTTTTTTCAAGAAAACTTGAGATGAATCTCAAAATTGTTGAGTTTTTTGGCAGAAATGTATTCCTCTTCTTTCTTTTCTCACACACGAGGCTGTTTACATAAAGGAAAATATTCTCAGGTTGCACAGTCTTTTCTTTCTGCATTTGAGGATTTCATTGTTTGTTTGTGTCTGTGTGTAAATATCAGAGAGGCTCAGGGTGTCATGTTGACTCTGGAGATCGATGGCTGATGTCTCAGGGAGAGAGAAAGGCCAATCTCCTCCTGTAATAACGCCTCAATCTGACACTCATGTCTGCGCGAGGGAAAGAAAAAAAACTCAAAATGGTGTTTGGAGATTAAAGAAACTGCGACAAAAGCTGTTTGTGCAACAGGACGAAACCAGGAACGTTCAGAAAGGACAATTAAGTGGATCTTCAACGTGGAAGAAAATTATTTATGAATTTAGAAAACTTTCAGTAGGTGTGATGAACTCAGTCGTTACTAGCTTTGTTTCTAGTGACCGCATTAGTGCATAAATTGGAATTACAAAAATACATTTGCTTAATGCAAACATGGCAATTTTCAAAGAAGACTGGAGACCTGATTTGTTGGAGCAGGGCATTCTGGGTATGTTAGCTTAGTGCTAGCAGAAGAAATGATTCGTGGTCTTTTACCAAAGACAAAAAAGAAACCCTATACAATCACTAAAATTTGACGCCGCTCCATTTTAGTTTTCGTTTTGTGATGAAGGAAGTTGATCTCATGTTATCTTCAGTTTTTTACGTCATTTCCTTCAGTGGTTCTTGGTGCAGCGCCCCCGCAGGTGAGGAGGAGAACAGGTGTTTTAAAGTTTTGGGCTCATTTTTGTGCGATAGCCAAAGTCAGCTGCTGAAAATGCAACAAATTGCAATTTTGATCCGATTCTACCCGACTATCAGGTATGAAAAACAACCTTAATAGTAAACGAGTGTGCTTGGTTCAAACTGGTTAAAATCGTACACAGCCAAAATTGCTCCACAATAATCCCCGACTGCGGCGACGTTTCCCTCAACTCTCCCTTTTCTAACGCTGATCAGAGAATAAAATTATGATTTCATCTCCTGGTTGCATTAAACCCATTCTGCCCATCGGACGCCAACATCACTGAGGGTTTTATACATAAATTAAGCAGGATAATCTGAAAGCATTCCTGTGCTGCTGTTTTTACCTCCAGCTCGGTGGCTTAGCACACTAATTATCACTCTCAGCTGAATGTGTGTGTCTGTATCGCAGACTGCTGCTGCGCTAAAGGCACACGCTTAATTTGTGAAGATGAGAATTAGAGTTTGCTGCTCATATCCCCCCAATTATTCTAAATGTATGCAGAGGGTGAGGGCGTCTGGATGGCCCTGTCCCATAATTGAATCATTAATGAGCAGACAGAGGCTTGGGCTGGGTCTCGCTCCAAAAGCAACAAGTCAAACAGAAAACAGAAAAAGCTGCTGGATACGTTTGTTTTTAAAAATTACACCTGTTAACAACTTTTTTGAATTTTTTTTAAATCTATATTCAGGTTCATGCATGTGCAGAAAATACAAATTTAATGTATTTGTGCACAGAACTCTGCAAACTGAAGTTTATTTTGGGGTGTCCTAACTTTTGTTTCAGCTAGAAAAACAATTTTTGTTCATATATTTTATAAAATGAGGGACCTGAACACAGCGGCTCATAATGTTCTTGGCTCGAAAGGATTAATACCGGCTAATGTTTTGTTTTTAGTGTATGTATTGTTAAAAGAAAGTTTGAGCAGTTTTTCAGATTGTAGGACCCTGGAAAGAAAATAAAAATGACACGAGAAAATAAAGTTGTACTGTTACGAGAAAACTCAAAATATTGAGACTTTATTCTCATTATATTAGGTTTTTATTCTCAAAATACAACTTTATTCTCATAAGTTTATTAATTTGTTTTCATATTTTTATGACTTAATTCTCTAAATACTATGAAAATGTTTGAAACATGACTATATTTTCCATTTGTTTAATTTTTTTCTTGGTATGACCCAATACATTGTAGAATACTAATGTAATATTTATCTATATTAATATGCTTATATCTGCGTTTTTAACTATTTTTGTACTCGTTTTACATTCTTAACACAATACTGGTCAGATTATTATTGTTTTTAAAGTGCTTTAAATGTAAAACTGAATATTTTTTCAATTGCTGGGATGTGAAAGAAAACTAAGAACGTTAAATAAATAAACCTGGAGAATCTGCAGGACTCCAAAACTCAATGTTTCCCAAAACAAAAACACCAAAAGGAAAAAAAAAATAAACGCTATAATTACAACTGTAATGTAAAGTTTGTTCCCACCAGCAAGACATAAGAATCTTCAAAAAATCAAGTATGACAGGAGAGAAAAGAAAAGAGCTAAAGGCTGAAAATAAAATCAGTAACATCAGGCGGGGAGACGCTAAGAGCTCAGAAGACGGAGAGTTTGGTGAAAAGTGGAGCTATTTAAAAACGGAGGATGAGTCGGGCTTGCACTTAGCTTCAGGTCGGATCCTGTTAATGGAAAAGACGGAGCGACAACGGAGGGAAAGGAAGACAGAACATGCAGGGAGGAATGAGTGAGAGGGCAGAGAAATGTAAAAATAAAAAATGTATGTACATACAGTCAATGTTTCCCTTCAGTCTGCAGCCAATCAATTGCAGAAGTTTCATGAATTATCATGAAAACAAAATTTAATTCCTCCCAAAGGAAAATTGAATAATTCAACTAAATAAATAAAAAATTGTGTATTTATTTAAATAAAATAAAAATTATCTAAATAAAATTAAAATGTATTTGAATTCAGATAATTGTATTTATATGTAAATAAATTCAAATTTGTTGACCACAAGGTCCACAAATGGCCCTCGGCCCACACTTTGGGCAACCCTGATCTGATGAAATTACTCCGGACTTCGACAGATGTTTGCCGTATCATCGAGAAACTCTGATGATCCTGGAAAGAAGAGAGACGACATATCCATCCAGGCGACCAGAACGTGAAGTGCAGGTGATCTAAAACCATATTAGTTTAGGTATATTTATAAGTTTTAGTTATATATAACTTAAAATATTCAAGATTCTGCACCTAATACTTCTTTTACTGAAGGTTAATGCTGAGCAGCAGTAACTAATACATTTACTCACATTTGCTTGAGGAACTTTTTATAGGAGTATTTTTTACTAATCTGTGTTTTTTACTTTAACTTGAGTAATTTTATTATTAAGTATTTCTAGTCAAATTTCTGGATTTGCAACCCACTTAATAAAAAACAAAGCAAAACACTCTTAAAAGTAAATATTTTTGAAAAAGTTATGGAATTGAGTAAATGTAACTCGTTACTTCTGGATCTGACTAGTTACAGCAGGGGTATGTAAATATTTGAGTCAGAAATCCAGAAAACATTCAAGATTGTGCCCCCGATATTTATTTTTTTAAAGCTTTATGCCGAGACCCGGCGCAGAGAAGCCCCTGTTTCCAGATGTTCCTCTGGGTCTTTATCAAAGCCGTTTCCTGTCGTCGTGTCGCCGTTTCCTGCCGTCGTGTCGCCGTTTTGTGCCGTGGTGCTTCGGCAGTCACGTCAGCGAGGCGGGTCGCGGTCACGGCCTCCCCTCCGTCTCTCCTGTGAAAAATCACCGCGGTGATCCGACAGGAAGGCTGACATCTGTGCAAAGTGGCGCGCGCTCACACCTGTCTGCTCACGTTACGGGCCTGATTATTCCCAGAGAGGAAGCGGGAACGCGGGAACGCTCCCCGCATCCTTTTGTTCTTTCTCACCTGAACCAGATCACGGTTCGTTATCAGGCCTCTGCAGAACTCACAACAAGCTTCTGCAGCAAAAGTTGACTTACTGCTGTTTTGATCTCATTGGGTTTTTTCTCTTTGGGTCTCTGCTGCTTCGAGAAACAGACCAAGTTCTTAGAAAAATCCACCAGCGGCTTCTTGGCAATAAGTTAATATTTTTTGGTGTCTGGAAAATGAGCCATTTCAAAAACCTCCAGGATGACGCGTCACAGATCAGGAGACAAACCGCCGTTACCTAGCAACTCGAGTAGAGCTCCAGCACATTTGGTCAGTTGGTTTCACCACTGGATGCGCTGTACAATGGCTGCTGGAAGAGACAAGTGTTTTGTTGTTCACTAACCATTCAGAAACCACTTCCTGCAATCTTGTTGGTTATGCAGGAGGCTCCACTTCTGCTTTTCAAACCTGTACAGTTGTATAATTGCACCTCTGTTTCCAAACATTTTTATGTGAAGGGGAAACGTTTAGTTGGGGGCGTGGCTAGAAGTTGCTTTTGTGGATTAATGTGACAAAACACTAAAACAACTAAAAGACATCAACTGAGCGAACAAAAGCAGAAAGCAGACTAAACGCAGAGCATTCTGGGTAAATACAATCAAGTCTGGCATTAGATGGAGAAATGGGGAGGACCATTAATAAATGGGAAATCCTCAAACTGCTAAAATCTGACATCACTCCCCTTTGTTTACATTTTGAGAAGAAGGAAGTTGGGCTCAGTGTCTTCTTCAGGGGGTTTTGTGTCATTTCCTTCAGCAGTTTTTGGTGCAGCGCCCCCACAGGCGAGGAGGGAAACAGGTTTGTTTCATTATAGTGCAGCAAAAGAGGACAGCAGCATCTTAAAATATAAGAAATGTTACAACTTTGGCCCCAAATTGAACCAAATCTCCCCGATTATCAGGAAGTCTATGAAATATTAATACCTTTGCATCAAGTTTTTGATTCCTCCTCTTCTTTTTAATTTCTTTTGCTTTGTTTTCCATTTTCTCTGTCACTCCCTCACTAACTGTCCTCCGCCTCTTTGTCCTTTACTGATGCAGTGTTTTGTACTCTTCTGTATATATGTGCATCATGATTTCAGACTTCACCCGGTGTGTGTGAGCGAGAGAGAGGGGTGCAGGTAAAGGTCGGCGCTGACAGCGCTTTAGCGATGCTGCCAACAGCTCAGAGAGGAAAACAGAGGCAGCTGGAGGAGAAATGTGCTGAAACAGACATGAAGGAATGAAAAGAGACGGACGGCTGATATGTGAAGGAAGAGGCTCAATAACCGGGCAGATGGGTGGAAGATGATGATGATGATGATGGTGAAGAGCGGACATGCAGCGCCGGGGTGGATGGATCTTAACGCATTTGCAGGGAAATCAGTTTCCTCAAGCATAATAAACTGTGTAAATGTGGCAGTAATGGAGAGGTTAGTTAATGATGCACAGCAGATTAAAGACGTCTCCCACATCATGTTCATGTAGTTTAGTTTAAGAAGCTGCTGAGAAGCTTCAACTGGAACCTTAATGGTTTATTTCCAGTTCTCATCCTGGAGACTCATCTCACCCAGCAACCAGTTCACATGGAGCCCAATAAGGACTGTAATGTCTGTAGGGGGAATTAAAGTGAAGAAAAAGTATTTAAGGACTGAATTTAATCGCGACCATCAAAAAATGAATTAAATAGTTAAAAAAAAGAAACAAAACTGAATTTTTTTTTCAGTTTAATTTAAATTCAACTTTTCAAACATCTTTCTATTTGCTCTAAATTTTGTTTTTGTGTTAATTTAATTCTGAATCTTAATGATTTTTGTTCAATTTGTTTCAGTTTTAACAGTTTCAGCTCTCGTCTATTCCAGCAGCCATTGTAGAGCAAAACAGCAGGAAAAGCAGCTGACCAAACCTGCTGGAACTCAGCCTGGGGTTGCTAGGTAACGGAGGCCTGGCGTTGCTAGGTAACGGAGGCCTGGCGTTGCTAGGTAACGGAGGCCTGGCGTTGCTAGGTAATGGAGGCCTGGGGTTGCTAGGTAACGGGCACGGACTGTGCACTGCATTTGGGGAGTTTTTGAAACGGGACCCAAAAAAACAACGTATCGCCAGAAAACATTTTGGTTGTTTTTTTAAATGCTTGGTTTGTTTTTAGAAACAGTTGGGACTCAAATGGAAATTCAACGGAGGACATTTCTGCCAAAAACTCAGAAATTTTGAGATTGTCAGAAATTTTTAAAAATGTTCACAAAAAATAAAAAATTTTGACTTTTGGAAATTTTTTCAGTATCAAAAGTTGAACATTTTTAATATTGAAACTAAAATTTCCAAGTTTTTTCAAGAAAATTTCTCAAAGTAACCTCAAAGTCTTTTCTATCAAATTTGCAACTTTCCCCCCCAAAAAATGTCCAAGTTATTTTCTGTAAAATTTATTTTTTTTCGTGCAAATTTTTATCTTCTCAAGCTCAGAAATTTTCCTTTTTTATGGTAAAAGACAAAATGTGGAAACTTCCCCTTTTTGTTTTTTCCAGAAAATGTCTGAGATTAAGCTCCACATTTTTTCTAAAAAATTTTTGACGGCTGAACCTCAGATATTTATTTTTTTCTGGACAATTTCTGAGATTAATCTAAATATTTTGCAGGAATATATTTTTTTCCTTTCTTTATCTACAATGGCTCCAATATCCTCTTGTAGTACAAAAACATGCAAAATGTGAATTCGGTGAATTTTCCACTTTAATGCTGCAGCAGGTGAAAAGCTGTCGGTATTGAAGCGCCTCTCTTTCGTTTTGTTTATGTAATTTTATTTGTTTTGTGATCAGTGATGAACCTCCTCAGAGAATCAGCAACAGACCTGAAAGCTGAAAATATGAGCAGAGCAGAAGAGTGATGCAGAAACAAAGGAAAGGTTGCATGTGGGGGATATGAAGAAAGGCTGTGAAATGCCAGTGAGCTTAAGAGATGAAAACAAAAACACAGGTTTGCTTTTCGGGCTGCATGTCTTTTTTCTCCTCGTGTTTGGGATGAATGCACTCAGATGAGGGGGGATGGATGGGAGGCCCTGACGGAAGTGACACCGCCTCCCTCCTCTCCTCATCCAGACTCGACAGGGACTCGGCGCTGCAGTGGAGAGGAAATTAGAAAGCAAAGGGAAGAAAACGAGAGGAAGAGCGAAACGCTTCGGCCCGCGGGGAAAACCGAAGACAGAGACGAGTGACATGAACATCATCGGGCCGAGACGCTCAGTTCCACAGCATCAAACCCGAGCTGCGCTCCGCGGGGGGCCCGAGTCCCGGGACCGATCTGCAGGAGAAGAGCAGGTGTTGGTGCTCCGAGATGAGGGAGTTTCCTGTCAAATGACACCGGAAGCACTGCAGGAAAATCCAACACAAGTCTCTAAAGTTACTAATGTGTGGCAAACCTTGTCAAAAATCACATGGTCTCTGGAAAAACAACACAATTTCAAAATTGTGGTGTTTCAGTTAAATAAGAAAGGCAATTAAAATCCGATGTGAAGGCATGATTTCACGCAGTGCCTTGTTAAAAATCATTTTCCTACCACTTCCGGTCAAATTCTTTGTATTTTCCACCAGTAGTAACGGCTTGTGTGAGTTTCCATTGCAGTTTTGTGATACAGCCAAGAAATCTCACCATATCTTATAAAGAAAAAAAAAACATTATTTTTTTTTCCGAAATTGGTGTTTCTGTTAAGCAGATTTATTTTTGTAACTCCAATTTGCACAGTCACTTGGCTGCATACTGTTACTAGCTGTGTTTCTGTTATAAATGTATGCAAAACGTTGTCAATATCCTGCTAATGTAAAAAAAACAACTTTGCAAAAGATGTGTTTCCATTAGAGAAGCGATTAAAATACAGTGATTAAGGTTTTTGTTAAAAAAAACATCCTCCTCCTACCACTTCCTGTTGTCTTCTTTGTCATTTCTGCCAGTAGTAACATCCATTTTTCACATCAAGTGATGTGAAAAATGTGTTTCCATTAAACTGATTTATTTTGTAACTCCAATTTAAGCTCATTTAGGATTAATGGAAATATTCCTTCTTGGTTTTGTTACAGAATTTTTGGATGAAAATGTTTTTTTAATGTTTTGCTCCATTTTAAAATGTGAAAATACCTTTTCAAAAAATTGTGGTTCTTTCAAAAATTATAAAATTTCACACCTTATCCTTGTTATGTTTTTAATCCCCAAGTTTATAACACAAACTCCAACAAAAACACACTGATGTTTGTAAGGGTGGTTGGATCATTGAGACAATATCTCCTTATTTCTAACTAATTAAAACTACATAAGAGGTTGAAAGCAGACATACAGATTTTCCTAAAACCTGAACATAAAGAACTCTTGTTCAGAATGTAAAGATTCTCGTTATGAAGAGTTCAAGGGCGTCTTGCAGGTGCAATATGCACAGATAATAAACAAACAGTGGGTGATCCTTCAGATTACAGAGTGAAGCAAACAGATGGAAGCTTTGAAAACTAGTTTTTCTGACTGCTTCTTTTATGCCTTGACCTTTCTGCTGCGAAGCAGAAGGCGAAGCATCGGATCAATATCTGCCATCCGCTGATCAGCGACTCCAACCCGACGCTGAGAGTTTCAAGTGTGAAAAGCCTCCTCAGATATTCGGTTATGAAGAAACGGTGACGCATCCTCCCATTCAGCTGCACCGCTGAATAGATGCTTTGTGTGATTTTTCTCTCATTAAAAAATAATTAGCCCTGGTCTGGATGTTCCACTGCTTCACTTCATTAAAAAAAGACATCTTATTAATAAATAAATGCAGACAGTATCTATCAATCATGTCACTTATCATTACGTAATAAACTCACACACATTCACAAAGACTCAGAGCCCCGCTTGTCAACCTGAGACCCGGCAAGGATGAGCAAACAGACAGTTTTCTTATAAAACCTGATGTTATTTCATTATATTTTAATGTAAAAAGTTCATGGACTCTGATGCAAAATGGGCAACTTGTTGCATTGTTTCAAACAGCAGAATGTAATAAAATGGCTGCACTTCTTAGGTTCAAATTCTCACCAACTCAAATCTCTCGTCTCACCTGCTGAATTACACAAAATTACAAAATTCAAACTAGAAAATTCCTGAAGAAATTTAGCGTTCTGATGCTAAACATCAGCTAAAATGCTGCGCTAGCTTCAGTGGTGTAATTAGCATGTTGGCATACATTGACTCACTCCATTCAGCATATGCAGCTAATATATTAAAAATGAGTAAAAATGCTTATTTTAGCTGAGGAGCTAACCTACCTTAATGACCATAATTAGCATGTAGCTCAACTAGCATGTTGACACTGCCAGTTGACTGGTTCAGTGTTCTGATGTTGAAAATTAGCTGAAACGCTAAGGTTAGCATTAATGATGTCACTAGCCTGTTGGGTACATTGATTTACTTAATTCAGAGACCTGAATGTGGCCAATATATCAAAAATTGGTAAGATGTTCATTTTATCTGTAAAGCTAACGTCAGCACGAGGGCTATCATTAGGATGTAGCACAACTAGCATGTTGATGCTAGCAGTAGGATGTAGGTTATCACTGGTCTGATTAATCTCACTATAGCGCTGAGATTAGTCACAATTTTCCAGAGGAACTAAAACTTTTTGTCAATCTTAAGGAATTATTTCCTTAAAATTAGCTCTTACGTCTTATAAAAGTTACTTATTAGGTAGTTTTCTCTTATTTCACGTCTACTAAGACATCTGAACCAGACACTAGACCAAAACCAGTTGGTAAGATGTTGTGTTTTTGCAGTGCGTTACACTTTCTGTAGCTTTAAGTGCAAAACAATCTATTGATTTTGACTCTGGCATCGGCCTGATGAAGTTGGCGAAATCTCTGCAGTTAATGTTTTTATCTTCAAATTGAAAAACTCTGGCGCCCCCTCTGGAGCATTTGAAAAGCCCACTTTAGAGTAATAGCATGATTACATTTTCATGAAGGTTATGTTATGATAAATACAGATAAATGATAAGTTTAGGGTAACGACATAGTTTGGGATAAATGCTGTCACCAAAGTGAAGGGAAGTCAAAGTCCTAATGTTCCTAGAAGTGCAAATGTGTGTGTGAGTGTGTGTGTGAGTGTGTGTGTGGGTGTGTGTGTGAGTGTGTGTGAGTGTGTGTGTGTGAGTGTGGTGTGAGTGTGTGTGTGTGTGTGAGTGTGTGTGTGTGTGTGTGTGTGTGTGAGTGTGTGTGAGTGTGTGTGTGAGTGTGTGTGTGAGTGTGTGTGTGAGTGTGTGTGTGAGTGTGTGTGTGTGTGAGTGTGTGTGTGAGTGTGTGTGTGTGTGAGTGTGTGTGAGTGTGGTGTGAGTGTGTGTGAGTGTGTGTGTGAGTGTGTGTGTGTGAGTGTGAGTGTGTGTGTGGTGTGTGTGTGTGAGTGTGTGTGAGTGTGTGTGTGAGTGTGTGTGTGTGTGTGTGTGTGTTCACTCTGAACTCTGATCAGTCCTGTGCTTGCTGCAGGTTGCCATAACAGCCAGTCACATGATCAGAGTCAGCACCGCAGGTGTGTGCATGTCAGCAAAGATACCCTGAGGTGTGACCTTGTACAACACAAATCCAGCTCTACGATCGCTCCACTTCAAAACCAGAACACACACACACACACACACACACACACACACACACACCACACACACACCACACACACACACACGCACACCCACGCATGCACACACACACAGAGAAACACACACACATACACACACACACACACACGCACGCACACGCACGCACGCACGCACACACACAGAGAAACACACACAGAGACATACACACACACAGACACACACACAGAGACATACACACACACACACAGACACACACACACACAAACACACACACACACACACACACACACACCACACACACACACAGACACACACACACAGGCTACACAAAGATCACAAACAGATCTCTGCTGAATATTTTAGTTTTGCGTGAGCAGAAAATAAAATCCGGCTGATGTTTAGTTTGACCGCACCAGGTTTTCTTGTAAGCCTGGAAAAAGAAATAAAGGTGATATATTACATTTTTGTTTCTAGTTGTGGTTGGATTTGATGAATTGCAGGGATTGTAATTAGTTAATTGCAATTAATGGCATTTTGAACAACCAGCTGACTTTGGCGTTTTCTGCTAACTTTTGTTGCCACCATTTTTTCGGCGAAGTGACTTAAACTGCTTGTTTAAGGGGAATAAAATCAATTTCACATCAGTTCATAGGGCTACAAGAAGATCCATAAACACAAAACAGAAACATACCCATAATTTCAGTGTGTTTGAGTTTTATAAATTTGCGATATAATTCCCGTTCTTCCACATTAATTACTGTTTTTATTTTTATACCTCAGTTAGCAAAAATGTTTCCTGAATTTCTATTTTTGTGGTTTTGTCAGTTTTAATTAACATTTACTTGAATAGAAATGCTGCGTTCATGTACATACCTGAATCCAATTCCAACCAATCACCAGACGCCATATTGTTTACGCAGAACTGGAGAGAAACGGAGGAGGGAGATGGAGAGGATGGTGAGTTTGGTCCAGCCTTTCTGTTTGCCTCAGCATTGATCTCTGCCTCACCTCAACATCAAGGCCGGCCCACACACTTATATTTGCTGAAGCACGGCTTCGACCAGCTGACTGGTCAAATTAGAGGCGGGGAGCCGCCAGGGAGCCGCCGGGCCCCCGGGACGCCGCACACGTTTCCACTCAGACAGGTTTCAGGCTCGTTTTCAGAGAAATGTGTCTGATTTGCATGGAACTATGGAGCAGATTTCTGCTGCAAACAAAACTGAACATTACAATAAAGGTTAGAAACTTTATTTTCATGAAAATTTCTGAAATTTATGAAAAAAGTCTTTTTTTTTCTAGTCAATTCTCAACTTTTAAATCTCAAATGTTGCATTTTTTTCTTCTTTTTCATCTCAACATTTTTGAGTTTAGTCCTTTTATCCTGTTTATAATAGCTGTACTACACAGTCATAATCTCCACATCCTCCCCTTCGTAGCACATCAATAATCTCTGGATAAAAACCCAACGCTGCTGCGTTATTCATCTATTGATCTTAAGATGCTAAATTAATCAATTTAAATGCATTTTGCATCCCAACCAAACTCTGGATCGTCCCGCTTTCCGTTCTGTTGTCCCCCTGCCATCTTTGTTGCAGCATCAACTGTCTCCATTTAAGGGTGACGAGCGGCACCCCCTGCTGGATGGCGGCCAAACTACAACATTAAACAAGATCCAATCGAAGCAGACATTATTAGTTTACCGATTTGAATTAATTTCAATCTAATAAGCCATTAATCTACAATTCGTCTGTATTCTGGACCAAAGAAAGTCCTGCTGACGCCTCAGAGGGGATTCACTGGAACTGAAAGCCGGACCTTTCTTCCAGTTTGCACCTTTTTGTTTGTGAGCGTGTTGTGTGTGTGTGTGTGTGTGTGTGTGTGTGTGTGTGTGTGTGTGTGTGTGTGTGTGTGTGTGTGTGTGTGTGTGAAAGTGTGCTGTGTCAGCACCTGAGACAGACTGGGCTGCTGTTGTGCAGCCACAGAGGAAATAAAACAGCAGCCCACGTTGTTCCAGCCCACAGAGAGAAAGACAGACAGACAGACAGACAGGCAGGCACAGACAGACAGACAGACAGACAGACAGACAGACAGACAGACAGACAGACAGGCAGGCAGGCAGGCACAGACAGACAGACAGACAGACAGACACAGGTAAACAGACAGACAGGTAAACGGCTCTCCTCCTTTTGTTCCTGCTGTTTATTCTGGTTCTGCGGTCATCCTCTCCTCCTGTCTCTCAGACTTCATGCTCATCCCCTCCTTCTGCCACCTTTATTCATTTTCTTTCTTCCCCAACCTCCTTTAAATTGATCCGGAAATAACATCAGTGCAACTTGTGCGTAAACCCTCCTGCCTGCAGAAACACAAAAACTCGTCTCTTGTTCTATTTTTAAACATCAGCATGATTTTTCTTTCCTTTTCCTTTCTTTTTTTTTTACTGCGCAAAATTAAAAAAAGAGGCGGAACAGATGGAAGAAGGTGAAGCTGAATATCTCACAGATGAGTGATGAATGGTTGAAGGAAGACTGAGCAGATGGGTGAAGGAAGGAAGTGTGGCTGAAGTACAGAAGAAGTTTGCCAGGTTTAAAACTGACAGCGGCGCCAAAAAGAGTTAAAGAAGAAAAGAACATTTATTAACAGGAAAAGTTGGAATACTGGGAACAAAAAAGAAGGAAAGAAAGAAAGAAAACACCTTTTTGTGTTTTTTGTGTGTTTAAGGTCTGATTTGGTAGAATCTGAGATCCGATGCTGCCATCTGCTGGACGTTTACTGGAAGGGTTTTTCAAAAAGGATTTTTGAAAATAAAAAAAGTAAATAATAATAATAAAAAAACTTTTATCAGTTACTGCATTTAGTTTGTACCTGGAAGTAAACGTTAGGTCATGATTACTTTCAGTGTTTCCAGATTGAGCTGCTTTGAAAACGATTGGTTTTGGAAAAAAATAAAGATAAAGAGCGTTGGATGGTTTTTCAATGTTTCCTGCTTTTCACAACATTTAGTTGTTTTTAGAAAGTCTTTTAGAAGGACACTGAGGTTTGTAGGCAGATCAGAGTTTGTCTTTTTGATCCACATCACAGTTTTATTATGCGTTCACACCTCCCCAACCAACTGGACTTTCTATCCAAACGAACTGGAGTTGAATTGAAGCGGACCAAACAGGGCTGGTGTGAATGCAACCTTTAGAACAAAACCTTAGCACTGTTCAGTCGAGAAAGTCCAGTTCGGTTTGCGAATACCAAGACCTATCCAAATGCAGGAAGTGGACTACAGTGCCGAGCATTCTGGGTAAATGCAACCAAAACTAATGCAAGAGTCTCTAGTGTTAGCAGGAGAAATGGCTCATGGGCTTTCACCAAAAATAAAACAGAAATCTTGTAACCGCTAAATCTGATTCTGCTCCATTTTTGTTTCTATTTTGTGAAGAAGGAAGTTGCGCCCTCTACAGGCCAGGAGGTTTTTAAATGAGTTTGGTTCGTTTGACTCAGTGCAGTGTGAAAGAAATGTAACAAATGCTGCAATTTTGATTCCCAATCAAACCGATTCTACCAAACTATCAGGTGGGAAAACAACTTTAGCAACAATTTGGATTAGTTTGTGTGAGATAGAAGAAATGAAATTAATAATAGAGATCTAATAAACATTCCCTGTGAGTGGAGTGTGAGTGGTGTGACAGTCTGTTGGCGGCTTCCTGCACACTGATGTTAAATATTAACCAGGACACTGGAAACATCCAGAGTCCCTCCAGAACCCACCTGCAGAATGAACATGGAATGAAATGACTGGTTACACCACAAAGGAAAGGACGTCACTGTGTTTTGTTTTTGACTCACTATAGGTTAAAGGTTACTTTGTTTGGTCAAGAGTCAAATATGACGATGTTAGACAGGAGATTTAAAGGGATCGACTTATTATTTGAGGTTGTTTGTTCAATTTCAGTAAAACAAGAACAGCACTCTCTTTTTTTCCTTTTGAATTTTTACTGCGTCTTAAAACAAACCAAGCACTTAAAAAAACACCAAGCTGTTGTTTTAATTTACAATAAGCAAATGTTTTATGGTGTCAGGAAAATGTGTCAGATCAAAAACCTCCAAATTGCTGAGTAACATTTGATGACCACTGAACAAGAATGTAGCAAGTGGTTTCTTTCCAGCAGCTATTACCAGCTGACCAAACATGCTGGAGCATTGCTTGGGTTACTATGTAACGAACGAGGCTTGTCTGTGGTTGTTTTTTCATTTTTCAATAACTGAAATTCATCATGACAAAGATAAATCAAAATTGTCATCATGATAAGGAAGTGTTCACAATAAATAATAAAATAAACTCCTAAAAAAGCTATGGCGGGCCGGATTTGGCCCCCGGGCCCTGAGTTGGACACACGTGCTTTACAGATGATCTTTCATAAGAAACTTTTAGAGAACTGTAACAAAAACTGACACTTTCTAGGAAAAGTATTGGCTTCTACGGTGGCCCTGAAGTACAAACCATATTAACAAATCACTGAACACAACTACAAATTATTTAACTACAATATATGAAAAAATACAACATTAAATAAGCAAAACTACAAATTAATAAAATATAATGACATTAACAAAATGGAAGAGGTACATTTAAAATATCACTGATTGGATGATTCTATTTCTGGCTTTAGAATCAGAAAACATTCTGACTTTTTGTGCATTTGTTGAAAATATGAACATATGTTACATGAAAATAGCTACTGGAAACATCACTTATTTATCTTTGTGATTTCTTAATTTATATTTGTGCTTATTGTGTTTTTGAATATGTTATGTTTTTTTAATGGAGGCACTTCAGGGCCTCCGTAAAATTCTGAAAAATTTCCAAATCTTAATCTTTCCTTAAACTTTCAGTTTTCTCCCTAACCTCACCTGTAAGTGCTTAGTAACTCGAAAGTTATTTCTCTGCAAACTTAAAATTTAAGCAGGAAAATGTAAAATTGATACTTCATTCCTCTTAATGAAGGAAAGCCACAGAATCCAGTTAAGCCTCTTGACGAGGCTACAGTGGCTTAATTGGCCTTCTCACTTGCAGAAGCGCCTGCAGGTGAGAGCGACAGACACAGAGCCATGCAGGTTCAGGCGTCCACACCAGGCGGAAACTGAAACACATTCTTGTACGTGCAGAACCGAACGCACACAGGAGTGTGAACACACCTTGACGTTTAACGAGACGACGCTCACACCTCGTCTGACAGAAGTCACCTGCTGCCTCACTTACACATGTCATTAGAGAGAAGCTGGAGCTCTTTGTTACTTCCACTTGCTGACTTCACTGGGACTTTTTGTGCCTAGCTGTGATCAACCTAATTAGGTTTTATTTACCTCTAATTGGGAACTAATCTGACGGCGGATCCAGAGTAGGAAATGAAGAGAAAATTTATTTTTCTGTACATCTTGAAAATAAAGTCGCTGATTTTCACCTACAATGGAAAGGATTTCACATTTATTCATTTTTTAAATGCAGTTGACTGGTTTTGTGTCATTCTCTTCTTCTGGTTTGATCTTTTTATAGAAACTGTTTGTCCTGGATGAATTAAAGTTTTCTTCTGCAGAAGTAGCTTCTTTGCTGCCCTTTTTGTCCAAAGCGTGAAAACATCAGTCCTACCTTGAGTAAAATTTCTGGATTTTTGATCCACTGAATGAAAAACAAACACAGACACACACCTGCAGTTTTTCTCACAGTTTCAGACGTTTTTTTTTATTGAACAAAATGGATTTGGGAAAAGGTTCTTGTGTGATTCTGTGTTTCGACTGGTGAAAACGACGAAGACGACAACAAGAAGTATTTTCTTTTCACACAAATCCAGACGTTTTACTAAAGTAAAAGAAAAGAAGTTCGATTATTATGAGAAAAATCGCAATAATATGAGAATGAAGTCATAATATATATTGAGAATACAGTTGTATGAGAATAAAGTCAGACTATTACAAGAATAGTCCTAGAAGTCATTATATCACAAAAATAAAGGCAAAATAATGAGAATAGATCATAATATTTCGAGAGTAAGGTTGTAATATTCTAACTTTCGTCTTGTATTTTTTTATTTTATTAGTGTGATCCTGATACCCTTTCGTATTTATTTGTCCAAATTGTATTGATTTAATTACCACTAATTGAGTCTCTGGAGCCTAAATGAAAGTGAGCTTTGCTGCTACATGCAAAGACTTCTGGGGATTCAACAGTTTCTTTGAATTTCCTTTAATATTTATGTTAAACCGAGATATTTACCTAGCTTACACATCTCTAGTTCTGTTAAAAGTTTGTTCCTCTCCACTGTCACCCCGTGCTGCTCAGTTTCACAAGTCAGTCATCTTTAAACTCAGCTGAGTCCAATTGGGAAACGGTTTAAACTGGATTATTTGGAATAAATTATTCACATGACAAAATAAACTGGCCGTTTTTGTGATTTTAGTTAATCAGATGTTTGCTGTGATTTAAGAAAATAATAAAAAAGTGGAAAGTTTTAGTGTTGATTGGTTTTTGATTAGGCTTAATTGAAAAGTAATTTCCTCAAAGTAATATTTCCTTCTTTTTTATTTACAAGTCAGATCTGAATCTCAAAGTTAACTAAAAACACAATAAGTTTAATAAATAAATGCATTTAAAAACTAATATTTTATTGTGACATTGAAGTTGTAGTTTATCTGACAAATTTATTAAACAGTAGACACTAGAGGGCGCTGTTGGTTTAGCTTTAGCATTTAACTTCAGAACTTCAGCGTTTGGAACAGCAGATAAAAAAAATGCAATTTACTGTAAAACCAATTGGTGCTCTTATTTAGGGAAAAAAAATCAAAATGTTAAGAAAACTTCAAATCTTAAACAGCGACAAAAAAAATCAACGATACATCGAAGCAGCACAGGCAACTTCCTGGATTATAAGATTTAATCGTTTAAACGTTTCTTCATCTGCAGTTCAAAGCTACAGAGAAAATCTTTGGTTTAATGAAAGTTTTTGAAAACAGATCAGAACATTGAGGAGACATCAGGAGTTAGTAAATCTTTATTCAAATCAAACAGCAGATAAAAACATTAAGGCAAACCAGCAGTGAGCTGCAAAATGGAAACAAACAAGGCTTGATCTGTTCATAAAAAAATAGAAAATTATAAAGCCAGAGAAAAAAAACCCAGAACGCACAGAGTCGTTCTGTCAGTGTGCATGCGTCATCTGTGAGTGAAGCGTTAAAGACGCCATTTACTTGGTGGAACCATAAAATGCTGCTGTCGTTTTTGCTGACCTGTGATTGGAGCAGCTTTCAGAAATAAAGCCAAGAGTAAAGCAGCTCAACTCTGCAGCGGACGGCAACAGAAGCAAAAACCAAAAGACTTATTTTCCCATTTCTCATCTGATTGAGCGTCAGAGCGGAGCTGGGAATTTCTTCCCCCTGAACATTGACTTCATGCTCGGGTTCAGTCAGAGACGGACTCCCTCTGCTGCCAATAAAGCCAACACTTTAACCAAACTGGGACCAAAGACCAACTTTTACATTTTATTTTTGGTTCCGACGACCTGATAAATGTGACTGAGCTGTAAACCCAGAGGTCACAACTGAAACTAACATAACTTTCATTTGGTAAATGGAAGATCTTAACATTTTATCCACATTATTTTCAGTCTATTTTCATACTAAAACAACCTGCCCAGTTCTGCAACATTCTGTGAACTGACGCAAAAAAAGCTGGAAATAAAAGCTGAGATTCTCCCGTTTCAAGATCAATAAAATGTTAACAGACAGTTTGAAGAGACATTGCAGCTGTCTGGAGTTTTATTTTGAAAGTCTGAACTAGAACCCCTTTCCTGTTTTTCCTAAGAACCTCTCAATTCCTTATTTAATTCATTTTAATCAGGAGTCATTCAATAACTGAAATTACCACGGTCTGCGTGACCAAGTCTGATTGATAAATACAAAAGAACCAGAGAAAATGCTGAGCCACTGGTTGCTACGGTTATTTCTGCCAGAAAGCAGAGACAAAAAATGTAAAACTCAAACCAATAGATGCTGTGGAAAAACTACAAGTCGTATCAAAAAATAATTAAACCAGGAGCTCCAGAACCTTCTGGTAGACACACAAGTACATTTTTAAGAGTTTGTACTGTTTTATGTAGTAAATACAACAAGTTACAGAGACTGAATGTTCCAGTTTAGAAAGACATATAAGCCAATCTTACACTAAACTTTGAGATTATGCTTTTAGGCAAACGACCAGATTGTGTAAAGGGATTCTGTAAAACATATATTTTCAATATATTACTAATTGCCAGTAAAAAAGCAATTACTCGGAAATGGATGACGGACAAAATACCCACATTAGAAGACTGGACAAGCATCATTCAAGACATTTGCAAGATGGAGGAATTGACATTTGCATTGAAACTGGAGCAAGACAAATTTGAAAAGTGTTGGACCCCATGGTGGACTTTTATGAATACCAGATCTGAAGCTAGTGAGATTGTGGTGACACCCATAGCTCCTTAGCTACTCTGTTGAACCCTCGGTTTTAAGGGTCGTAAAAGTTATTCTAGTGTTGATACTGACTTGTTTTGTTCTTCCTCCTCTCCTTTTGAGAGGAGTGAGGAGGAGGGGAAAAAAAGGGAACACTAAATACTGGGAAAACAATAAATCACAGAGATGGGACAATCAAGGGTTAACTGTATTGATTAATAACAAACTAAAGATGATTGTGTACAGGTCAATATCATCTTATGTGAATGAACGAGATGTATATTTTCTATGTTGTTCCTTAATAAAAACTTGAATTTATAAAGAAAGACGTATAATGGAGGTGAATTGGATAATGTGCTCTTTGCACTCTGAGCTGATCTGACAGAAAACTGTAAGTCTGACAGCAACACTGGGTAGACAGAAATATCTATGAGTGTAAAATAAGACATTTCTGTCCTGTGTCTGGCATCACCACTGCTGTTTCAGTAGTAAAGACTGGCCCAAATATGGAGCTTCAAAAAGAGGGAAACGTTTCTACTCATTTCACCAAAATCACAATATTTTTAATAGAGTACATCCTTTAGTTGTTTTTTTTCTTTTCTTTATTGGAAAATGTACATACTGTAGTGTAAAATGCTGTACATTTTGATGGATCTACCTAAATGTAGGAACATCTGTTATCATATGTCAGTATATGAAAATATTGACATTACATTACTGACAAATGTGAAAATGTTACCCTGTTTGACGAGAGTGCCACCTAATGAGTTGCGTCCGTCATTACAAGCACCTGCAACAATGGTAACTTGATTTGGTTTAATTGTGTCCTTGGAATTTAGGATTTGGTTGATAATTTCGGTAGGGTTTGTCGTGGAATCGGTTTGGGTGGCGATTTGGGGTAAGTTGGTTAACTGGTCTGTTTGGTTTAAGGTGGGTGGTTTGTTCATTTGGGTGAGGTTGGTTATTTAATAGATTTAGGTGGGGTTGGTTGATTTTGGCTGGGGTTGGATGGGTCATCTGTTTGGGTTGGGTTGGTTGGTTTGTCGATTTGGTTGGATTATAGCTTTACGTTGGGTTGGTCTATTTTGGATCGGTTTGGTTGGGTGGAGTTGGTTGGTTTGCTGATTTGTTAATAGATTTAAGTGGGGGTTGGTTTGGTTGGTCTATTTGTTTGGTCAATTTGGGTGGGGTTGATTGATCGATGATTAGCTTAACGGATGAAGTGATGAACCAACATTAGGATCTTATGTTTGTAATTTTTACTCATTTTTATGTGAGTTGGACGGATATTTATAGTCGATTATTCCTCTGGATCCCAATGTGGTTTGTTTCTAGCAAAGTATGGATTCATCTAAAATCTTAAAAGTTAAAGTCTGGTCTAATCTAAGAAACATCTGAATATAAATCATAACATCAAACTGGTATTATTAGGATTTTTGTTGTTTATGAAGATCAAGGGTTCAACTCTGTAAATATATGTTACATCTTGAAAGTTAATATAGAGCACAAAATATTGGATGGAAACATCATAAAATTAGCTAATTTTTACTCCTCTGTGAGGATATAGCCATTTTTAAACATAATTTCACCTTCTTTGTGGGTTCTGACAAAAAAATGTCCCAATAAACCAAGAAAGAAACATAAAATAAAGATGGTAACCGAATGTTTCCCTTCGTTATGTGTTGGTCTGAAGAGCTGCTGGTCCCAAACAGCTCAGCGTCTCTTCTGGAGAGCCCAACCTCCAGAAACCTGAACCATGACTAAACAAACACCTCAGGAGCCTAAAGACAAACTGATGGATGCAGAACATCCAGAAAGCTTTTACACCAGCCACAAAGATTTTCTTTCTCTGAACACATCGTTTGTTCTGAAGCAGAAAAAAAGCAAGAAGCACAGCGATACCAGAAAAAAAAAGTTTGTCTCTGTTTCTAAACATCTGTCCATCATTTCTACATCTGCATATTTGCATTTACACGCCTGACTCTCCCCTGTTACTGGTTTCTCTGGTTTGTCCGTCAGTCGGTCTTCTTGGCCCACGCCATGTCATCGGATCGCGGTCTCTGGCCCGTCAGATGTTCGATCAGCCACTCCATCCGTCTCCAAAAGCCCAGCTGGTCCAGTGGATAATTGCACCATCCTGAAAACGGAAGGAGATAGAAAAGATATTGAGGAGGTTAAGGGGATAATTATTTAAATCATATTTGGTAAAAGAGAAGAATAGCTTTGGCTCTTTAGGACTGCCAGTTTCTCTCCACCATATCTGTACAGGGAAGACTTGGGAATGGCAACATGGAGTCTGGTTCTCTCTAACCCTCCTGTAAACTGCACCTCCCAGAAGGTGAAGGTAATTTTTCATTCAGCGCTTTTGATAACTGAGTGCATGTAGCTTCCCTTAAATACATTTTTCCCCAGATAAATTCTAATTTCTTTGGTTGTTTGGTAAGCTTTCAGTTGAATAAAGCTTGACATTTGTGTCAAAGTTTCGTCTCTCAGCTTTTAAGAACTCTTCAAGTCGTTAGCCGTTGTATTCATGCTCTTATTTTGAAGTGGAGGAAGACTGTTAATACAGCAGTTCAATTTCCTGTCCTCAGATTTTCCTCTTACTTTATTTCAAACAAGAAACATAAAAGAGTGAAACACAGAGGACAAGAGCTAAATATGGAATATTAAAGTAAGGTTCAAGGGTTGAAGTGAGCGCTAACGCTAAATACCGGGTTGGCGTTGAGCTTTAGTGTTAGCTGGACTTATATTTATGATTAGCATTCAGTTAGCTTAACTAACATTTTAGTTAGCAGGGCCTCCACTGCTTCCTGCTGCCATCACCTAAACTTCAAATCATCTAATGCCTCCATTTTTAAATTTGAAGCCTCCAGTCTGACTCTCATTATCATGAGCAGAAAGATGGAGGGCGATCCCAGGAGACATCCTTAACCTCACCACACACACACACACACACACACACACACACACACACACACACACACACACACACACACACACACACACACACACACACACACACACACACACACACACACACACACACACACACAACCTTCTGACTTCCTGTGATGCTTACAGAAGTCCAGCAGCTGAATTTATCTTTCTGAGTTAAGCACATTCATGGATGTGTGGCTGCAGGCCAAAATACATTTACATGTACACATGAATGAATGCATGGCATCCATGTAGTAGCAGAGTACACATCAACACCTAGAGTCATTACAGACAGAGTGAGGGTGCATCTATTGATTAAACAGAAACCCTCCACTGGTTTAAATATGGTAAAGCATCCAGAGGTTTTGTTTTATTTCCTGCATTTTTCCATGTTTTTCCTTTTTTTTATCCCTCCAAATCCCTGCTTCCTCTCCCGTCGTCCTCCCCTGTCCTCCACCCTCCCCTCTGCTGCCTGTGAAGTCCTATTTGTTAGAACAGACAGCAGGTTAGCATTAAATATACATGGGGATTGTCAGCCGGTGGCAAACACAAAGGCAGCGAGGCGGGCCCCCAGAGGCCCCTGAGCCGGGCCCAGGCAGCCAGGCAGCGCGCGCAGGGGACCGCAGGGGACGACTCTGCCATCCCCGACCGCCACCTCCTTCCTCCACACGCACAGGTTAGGAACCGGAGAGGAGGTCAGAGCGACCAGCGCGCACTAACAGATGCAGATGTACTGGAGCGCTCGCCGTGTCACCACCGACAGCTCCGGCTCACATCTGGCGTCCGCTGGGGCGCAGGGTGACGCACAAGGCGAGTCGCCCCCTGAGGATCCCTCCCGCTCTCACCCAGATGCAGGCAGAATACAGAGTGTGGATGTGTGACAGAGGCCTCGGGTCTCCAAAGACCTACACGCACACTAGCACAACATTTGCTTTTAGTTATTTATAAGCCGACACACACAGACACGCACACAATCGCCATTTTATGTGAATTTGCAGGGAAAGTTAAATTATTCTGGAATCACCATCTTCTGTTATAACCATTCAAAATGGCCGACTTTATGTGTTAATAAGCTTTTTAAGGACACATAGAAGGCGACCTTCTATGCTTCCTTGAAAAGGTTGAGATAGATCTGTGGCCTATACAAAACATATTCAACACATTTTAATTCGCAAAATAATTCTTAGATGATGAGATTTTAGTATGTGCTTTTCAGAATGAGCTGTTTTAGGGAGCTATGTCTCTTTAAATCCAAATAATGTGCTGCTGGCCACGCGCCCCCCCAACTCAACGTATAAACTCACCTGTGAAAATGTTCGCAAACAGACGTGCAATTATGCAATTGTAAAACTTTGAAAAGTAGAAGTGGAGCCAGCTGTCTTTTCCAGCAGCCATTGTACAGCGCATAGAGTGGTAAAACCAGCTGACCTAACATGCTGGCGGTCAGTTTGGGTTGCTTGACAACTGCATACCACCAGCTGATTGGTGAGGTTGCATTCTGGAGGTTTTTGAATGGCTCATTTTCCACACACTCATTACCAAGAAATGGTTGGATGTTTTTTTTTAAGCGCCTGGGATGTTTTTAGAAGCGGTGGAAAGTGAAACACGTACAAAAATGGAAACAAAATGTAATTTTGCATATTTCCCCTTTAACATCTGGTGAGCAGAGGTAGAATATCCAAAAAATGTTATTGATAAGAGTAACACTATTTCAACATAATACTCATGAGTAAAAAAGTATTCTCTAAAAGCAACCAGAGTACTGATTGGAACATCATTCATTTAATATTTAAAAATGACATCAGATGAAACAAAATATAAAGTAATGAGAAAATTTTAGTAGTTAACAGGTCAAAATAAAAATAATTCATATAAATAACATAATGACAAAATTAGAGAAAATATAAATATTTTTCTAAATCAGTTTCTTCCAATAAAAAACTGCAGGTGTGTGTCTGTGGTGAATTTTTGGTAAAAACATGTTTGCTTTTCATTCATTAAAAGTTACTGAAAATTACTCCAGTAAGGTGTAAAAAAGCTACTCAAAACAACTGATCAAAACAATTATTTAATATTTAAAAATGTTTATTTATTCTCCAAACCTGAAAAGTTCTTGAGTTTCTTACTTTTCAACTCTAAAAGTTGTGCAAAAACCCTGATTCCAGAATGTTCTGGAGTCAGTAAATGAGGTCCAAACTGGGTCATCTGCAGAGGAAGGATCCCGGATAAAACAAAATGGCTGAAAACAAGGAGCCAAGGTGTTGCAATGGCCCAGTCAAAGTCCAGACCTCAGCTCGGTTTAGGCGGTGCAGTGACGGCCGTACCTGTAGTGATGCAGTAGTACGTCTCATGCGGTGAAACGTGGTGGATCCGGTGGTGTTTCCGTGGCAGCACCAGGTGCCAGTCCTGCAGCAGAGTGACCCAGCGCGGGAGGCCGAAGTAGGAGTGGCTCCACTTATGGATCTGATTGGTCAGCGTCACAAAAACCGCCAAGGCGAACACGTAGCAGTGCCCGGGGTAGGACGCCGCCAAGGCCTCTGAAACAAGAAGAATGAAAGAGTTAATGACTCACCGAGACAGAAACACACTGAAAGTTTGTGATGCAAATACTTTAAAAAGAGTTAATGAAAAACTAAAGAAATTAACCCAGAAGTTTAGTTTTTATTTTATTTTATTGGGAATTCTAACAGTTTTAATCATGAATCAGATCAACCTTTTGTTTCAGTTTTAGAAATTCAGGCAGCATTTATAGACGTTAAAGGGACATTACACATCTTTGACTCAGGGTTATGAGTAGTTAGCAGAGAGTTAGGCTGGACAACAAATCAACAGTATATGTCGTTAGAAACGCATGATCCATATCGGTAGATAATGTCTGATAGGATTTTTAAAATGTCACTAAACTTCAATGCAGAATCACAAAGCATTCTGGGAAATGAGCCGCTCAACTTCTTCTAGCTCGGTTGGTGGGAACAACAAGCTCACTCCCTCTTTGGCTACCGAGCAACAACCTGTCAGAGTAACTTGAGCAACAAGCAGGGCATTCTGGGTAAAAAAAAGTTAACTTCAACCATTTTGTCTTACAGCAACTGAAAACTTTAAGATTTTTAATATTTAAGGATTTTAATACAGACATGTTGTACATCAGTTCAGATTAAGTCTTTTGTTGCTCACAACTCCCCAGCAAATCACATTTTGCCAGTTAATTAATTTATTACTAAAATAATTGATTGCTGTTATTCAACAATCAATTAATCACTAGATAAATTACATTCGTTTAGAAATCAAACTCCCAGACTCTGGTGAAAGAGTAGCAATGCATAGACTGCAAGTTATTGGAGGTGAAGTGTGAAAGAAATACATTTAATATGATTTACATTTTTTTTATTTAATGGATTACTAATGATTCTGAAGACATTTCTGTTCTCTCTAAACTCATCTCTTCTCTGGTTTTGGTTTTCTGGTGGAAAACTACAGGAGAAAAAGTCAAAAGGAAGACAGTGCATCATTATCGCCCCCTTTTAAATGCTTCAATCCTCCATATTTCCTCTCCTTTACACATGTTTCCCATCCTGGGACAGTGTGTGTTTATCCATATTCTGAATCAGGTAAACCGCAGCTCGGCTGAGGGACAGTGAACAGCAGATAAGTGGTTTTCCGACTGTGACAAAGTGGCACCGAAACTGAATTTCACACAGCGAGCAGCGATGCAAAGCTGTGAACCAAAAGTAGGAGTCAGGAAATAAAAACTCTAAATCCTTCTGAGTGAGAACCTGTTCAAATACACTTTTATTTTACAGTTTGAGAGACAAAACGGGTTAAAATTAAAAACCTTTAACAGTTACTAGACCAAAATTGTAACAGTGCTGTTCTCATAAACTTCAGTTACACACTGGGTGCAGATGTAGCTCCTTAAACAATGTACAACTCTTCACAGTAAATGTTTATTTTAAAATAAGAGCTGCATATTCAGGCTAGGGTGCGGTAGGAACATGCTACAGCTGATTCTTGTTGGTCTTTGGTTTAACAAGATAAATACAGATGTTAACAGTTCTAATTTGAAGGAGGAAAAAAATTTAGCTTTTCTGCCTTGTCCCAGTTATAGAACCTAAGAAACAACCAATCAGAGCCTGGAGGAGGGGTCTTAGCGCTGTCAATCACCACTCAGTGTAGCGCTGCTCACACTTTCCCCTTTGCTCTCTGCTACGCTGGTTCACCACAACATAGATTGTCATGAATGAGGCCAGTTAGCATAGCCACCGATAACAGTGAATCAACAGTTTTCCTTTAATGGTAAGTTATTTTTCTGCCATCAGAAACATTTAGTAGTGAGTATATGAGATTAATTGACAGCGCTAAGAACTGCCTCCTGGTTGTCTTTGGTTGGTAGAATTAGTAGCTCTCATATTATACTATCAAAACATAGAGAGAGTTTTAACAAATATGTAAAAAAATTATTTCTTATAATAAACACACACTATAAGTTTAAACTAAATCATGCTTTCTACAACCGTTAGGCAAATTATCAATCAACTGGTTCTTTTTGTCCCAGAAATACTCTAAGGAAGATATTGACTGAAAGTAATACTCCACACAATCACCATCTTTTGTTCTTTTTTCTGTTTTGAATGAAACTGAAACAGCAGGCAGGCTGATGATCTTCAAACTGAGCTCTGGATGATAAAACCAGGAGTTTTTTTTCTGCTGATTTAAGTTCATTTTGCATCAGATTTCTGTGATCCTTTGATCCAACAGAAACGAACTCGCTAACCGTCTTCATGCCTCTCTGCTGAAACGACTTACATCCGTCCTCATCACAACACGTTCCCTCTCCGTCTCTTCAGATAGAAAAACTACAATCTCTTGACCTCGGTTCAGGAGCGGCCATGACAGCAGGAGACGTCAACTCTCCGAACCGTCCTGCGTCTTCGTCTTTGGGACACGGCAAGGCGTCAACATGACAGGTTTAGATGTCATCTAGCCGCTGCGTGACCCTCAGATGCCCCCGCCCTCCGGCAGGCCGACTCCAGCGCTAAGCGGTGACCTGTTCGGGAGCGGACATGACAGGCGGACATGTCGCTGCGTCTGTGTCCCCGTTCGATGACCCGTGACCCCCTGTGGGGGCGGGGCGGGCGTCCCCTACTGGTGGACTTCAGCTGTCCTCTCATCCTTCATCGTCCTCACGCTCAGCCTTCATGATGAAGATCGGCCGTTTGTTTTTAGCTCCAGGTGACAAAATCCTCTTTCTTTCTCCAATTTAAAACATATTTTTCGATTTTGATTATTTGACATGAAATGGAAGAAAATTTAAGAATTTAAAAGAATTATTTATTGTAAATATTTGTAGTTCTGATTTAGAAAAATAGAAATTATACCTACCGCATTGCTAAAAATATTTATTACCTTTTTAATATAATTTAATATTTTTACATTACTATTTTGGAGTTTAATATTAAGTTATTTTATTAATTATCAAAATATAAAATGGCATGAAATAAAAAAATCTCAAGACAATTTGAATGAATTAGTTATTGTAAATATTTAATCATTTAGAAAAAAATAAAAAAAATAAATTATATATACAGCATGATAACATTGGTAAACATATGTTTTATCTGTTACTTTTTATATTTTAATGTTAACACAAATTTTTGATTAATCATTCAAATATGACATTAAAATACATTCAACTGATTAATATTTTAGGACTTTGATTATTTCTAGATAAAGTTACACAATAAATCATGAAACTGAGAATGAGAGCAACTTGATGTTGGACGAGGAAATTTACAACTTTCGACCCGTCAATAATCTCACGCATAAGGAAACCGAACCGTAACCATGGTTTAGTCTGAACCGTAATTTCAGACTGAACCCTGGTTCAGTTAATAAATGCATTTATTAACTGATGGTTGCGTCCTGCCTGCTGCTGCTGTTTGCACATTTTGCTCAGCCATCATGATTTCTATCTCAGAAACTCTTCCAGATGCTTGCAGCAGCTTAACCTGCAGCACTGTGCGTAGCGCCGCCTTTAACCCGGCTAAGTGGTGTCACCGCCCCCGTCCTCCACCCATCAGCGACCTTTGAGCTGCAGTTGAAGTGCAGACATGACAGGTGGAAATGTCACCTCCTCAATAAGCGCTCTGCCTGTTCCTCCCGCTGCTGCTCCTCCTCCAGGTCCTCCCTTCAGGGTCAGAGCACACAACTACCACCGGAGCCACTTCCTGTTTGCCGCTCCGCTCTGACCCTGACAGTCTGGAGAATATCTGACCTTCGGGAGTCCTCAGAGTCACTTCCGAATGCCACGAAGTGCAGCTGGAAGCAGCGGCGGGAAGCAGCGATGGGAAGCAGCGACGGGAAGCAGCGGCGGGAAGCAGCGGCGGGAAGCAGCGGCTGGAAGCAGCGGCGGGAACTGAAGCGGTTCGTACCTGGTGTGCATGTGAGGAACCTGTAGGCCATGTGGGCGAGCGGCAGGATGGGGATCATGCAGTTGTCGCCGTTGGTTTCGATGAAGTCGTGCCGAGTAATGGCGGTCGGGTCGATGTGGTGCTCCCTGAACGGCCGGATGAAAGCCTGCAAAGAGAAAACCGTTTTTGTGTTTCTCTTTTGCTTGGACATTAAATCTGCAGTAACTTTTATAAAATATATACTTTTTAACATATTTGTTATAACCATCACCATGATTTGACAATTTAAAATAAGATTTTTACAAACTGAGTCTGTGAAAAGATCGATTCCTCCCTGATCTACTTTTGGCGTCTGAAGGAATGCAAAAACAACCAATGAGAGGCAGGAGGTGGGTCTTAGCGCTGTCAATCAATCGCATGTATATGCCCTAGTGGCATGTTTCCTACATAACTCCTGGGTTTAAAGTGAATTCAAAATGTTTTTATTTCTGCTGCTGTGTTACACTACAAGCAGTACTGTTGCAAATTTGGCACAAAAATGTTAAAAAGTTGTGTATATTTATGAGACAGAATAAGCTGCTGAAGCTAACAAATAACTTAAGTTTACAGTCTAAAAACTTTTTACTGCACATCCCACATTTACTAATAAAAAAGGTCAGAAACCAAACTGTTTATACTTTTATATCTCGGGACAAAACAAACTTTATGCATAAAAACACCTGCAATTTTCTCATCTTTAGTTTTAGCCATATTTTACAGAAATGGGATAAGAAATTATGGCGCTACAAACATGTTTGACAGATTTCTGTTCATCCAGCGTTGGAAAGGTCTGGTTTTATGGACATGAATCAAGACAAAGTATATTTGCTGTAAAACAAACCACTACAAGAGAGCTTTCTGTTATGATTCTGCTTTGTTTTCCTCTCACCTCTCCAATCAAACTCATCTGGTTCACCTGCATGCTGCTGCGCTGCAGTGCATTAAGGCTCATGTCATCCATCTGTCCTTCAGGAGTTACATTCAGCACTCAGGCAGGCAGACGGTGCCACTGTAAGAAGGCTGGTGGCTTTTCTTATTGAGCTTTGACCCCAAGATTACAAGCCACTAACCTGCTTGTCTGTTCTCAGAGGTTCTTGTCCCGTTGCTGGTGGCCGCTGGTCCCACACCCTGATTCCCAATAAAACATTTGCTTTTCTATTTATGTCTGACTGAAATTCTGGGTCCTCTGTTCTGAGCATTACACTTTCATGAACAACAAACTCTGTAAATAATCTTCACTAAAGGGGGCATTACAGGAACGTTTTATTTCCGTTTTTGGTCAGTAAAGCATTCTTTAATTAAAATGTTTTGAATTTGAAGCGGCGCCTGCAGGCACGCGTCACTAGCGCCAGCAGATTAGAGAAGATACACAGCATCAAGGGTGTACTTTGACCAATTTTGGCTTCATGTTTTTAAATGTCTTAATCTGTGTGTTATACTTGAAAGACCAGACGTTTGATTATATTCTAATATGTGAGCCAGATTAATTAAACTGGGATGTATTTTAATTTCATTAAAAGATCTTTTTGAAGAAACAAAAAGATGGAGGGAGATTTATGAACTTCTCTAGAAATTTTGAAGAACCACTTGAACATCTTTGCAGACCTCACACATCCTGGATACAAACTGTGAAGACTTTTTTTACAGATGTCTGTCTTTTGTGTAGAACCATATTTGTCTTAGTCAAACTGTGCAAATAAATCTGATTCTGATTAAATTACTTTCATGCATTTTGAAGGACTTCCAGCTGAAAACTGGATTTATTTATTTGATGAATCATTTGACACGTTTTATTTAGGTTGATCAGTTAAATATCTTAGCTAACACAAACCTTCAGCAGGAAGTAAACCCCGCCGACACTGAAAGTCATTTGCAGCTTTTTTTGTTTTTCTTTTCTGGATAATAAACAAACTGCAAAGCGAAACAATGCAGATTAAACACACGGAGGAATTCTCACCACACTTGGCAATGCTGAGCATCGAGCTCAACCCCAAAGCACACATCCAGCATCCTAATAAAGCCCAGAACAGCAGTCGACCTGCTCAGACACACACACAAAAACTGAAAAATACCAGCTTCAAAACACACACACACACACAGGCAGGCAGCTCAAACCCCACCTGCTCTGTGCAGAGGCAGACACCTGTCTGTGAGAGCGCGGGGGTCTCAAATGAAAGGCTGAATCAGAATCTCAGAAGCTTAAAAGCGGACAAAGGGAAACACACCCACGAGCACACGCTGGATAAAGGTAATTTATTTCCCCAGGTGGAAGAAAAGGCGACAGAAGCGAAGGTTTGCATGTGTGTGTTTCTGTGTGTGTGTGTGGGTACGGAAGCATCAGCATGAAAACTCATTATTGTTGGGTTTGCTGCTCGAAACAATCACTGTTGCCGATCTGTGCACGTCATCGATGGGTGCCACTGTAAACTCTGAAGCTATCTGTTGATATCTGTGCAATTAGGTCTCCATCTCCGTCGCATCGGCCCTCTCCGCTGCCTCTCCGCTGCCTCTCCGCTCCCCGCGGCCCTCAGGCACATGAAAGGCCGGCTAAGCCACGGAGGTCGTGCCGAGCGGGGCGGCTCCGGCGCTCCCAGTTATGACGGCGGGCCGCCGGTCGCTGTATGTCCTCTAATCCCACACCGTTTAGCGGCCTGCGTGGCACGAAGCCCGTTAATCACCGGCTCACATCGCCCATCGCCCCGGCAACCGCCGCAGTCCCACTGCTCCGGCAGACACGCCCCAACACCCCCACTTTTTGTCCTTCTAACATTTATTTCAACAGATTTTTTTCCTCTTTTCTTTTATTTTTAGGAGAAATTTCAACTTTAAGGGGCCCAAAAAGTGGGCATGCACTACATGTGACACATAGGGGTGCTGTGCTAGAGCGGGCGCCAGAATATAGCAAAAAAATAATTTCAAATAGGCATTTAAAATCTGCGTCTGTGCAGGGAGTGCACAGATGCAGATTGTGTGTAACCCCTTTAAAATAATGTCTGCCAGGCATTTGATATCTGCTTCTGTGCATCTAGGGTGCAGATATGAACTTTCTGAGGTGTACCTAGATTTATTATAGCATCTCTATGTACCAGTAGTTCTTATTTGTGCAATTTTAAGGGAAATGGAAACATCTAGAGAAAAGAAAAATTGAAGAAAGTCTTAAAATTTGGAGAAAACCAGCAGCTTAATGAAAAGCCCCACTTTTTTTCTTCTACATTTCATTTCATCATATTTTTTCCTGCTATTAAATATGATACATGTATTTTTATCTAAAATATATATATACATATATATATATATTTTTAAATGTATTGCTTTTATTTAGGGTTTCTTTAACCTTCTAATTGTTCAGCACTTTATAAAGTTATTATTACTTCTACCATAACTTTGGCATCCTCTAGCAAAGTTATACAAACTTTTGCTGTCGTCATTTTGCGGAGCAGCTTAATCTGACCACAGCTGATGTAAATCACTTGTGTAGGGGAAAAAAAATGTATTTCACAACAGTTCAAAAGCTGAAAAAACAGAAAATAAAATATGTTACATCTATACTTTCAGAACAATTTAGTTTCAGTTTTTCCCATTACTGTTTTTTTTAATCTCAGTTTAAAAAAATCTTTTCTCAATTTCAGTTCCTGCGATTTTGTTACCAGTTTTTGTGTCTGTGTTCACATTAGAAAGCGAATCCTCCTCGCAGAGAACTGCAGATGTTTGTTAAAGACTTTAAAAAAGGCAGACAGGAAGAAAAGCTGCTTTTAAACAATGAGAAGCCGAGCAGACTGGGACGGACCATCTTCAAACACATCCTCCTAAACTGGAAGCACATCTGGCAAATTTCAGAGTGAATCGAGCATCATTGGGAACTAATGAGCGTGACTTTGTCCTCAAAGTAGACTCATTAGAGGACTGCGAAATCCTTGTTGAGTCAATTAAAGCTCAACGACATGAAGACTAAAGAAAATACAGCGTGGCCCGAAGCCTCGCGAAGGAATTGTTCTGAGCACTACAGGGAGGCTGTGCAGCTCTTCTTAAAACGCGGCTGTAATTCCAGTTCTGTGGAGACTAAAGAAAACCCGTTTTATGGGCTCAATTTAAAATAAATCGTTTTATGTTTCGATGATGAATGGGAGAGTTTCCCCTTGTAAGTTTCCTTCAAATCATATCAGATGCTTTTGTTTTCCCCAAACTTTCTTTATTTAATGTGCTCAAGTTTCACATGAAAAAATCATTCACACCTCTACGCAGTCACTTATTTTTGTTTTTTTCATCATTCTTAAATATTTCAGGTCATCAGTCTGACTAATCTAAATCTATGTTTAAAAGTAAGTGTCCTTGTTAAAATATAAATTTACTCTGATTAAATTATCTTTTTTCTTTTCAAATTAAAAATACTCAAGTCTGATTTCCACCAGAACTTTTAGATCATTAAATAACTTGAATAGATTGAGGTATTTAAACTGATTAGTTGTAACAATAGACTTCATTTCAGGTGATAAACAGTGCAGTAAAAATACTGTAGGGTGTTTAGTTTTCCTAAATTTAAATATAATATTGTTACACGGATGTCGCCATGTTGTTTATGTTGCAATGCATTCTGGGTACATGACATATGCTAGGTGCCATATCCAGCTAAAACATTAAGTTTTGCACATTGAGTAACGTTCAGTTGCTTCAATATGAACCGGAGTGCATTGAAAAAGGAGACAGAAGAAAAATGATGGAGATGAGGCGGACCAAACAGATGAAGAGGAGAGAGTCAGAGAAAATGACGTCTCTGCTGCTGGAAGAGGTTAATCCAGATTCCAGGAATAAACTATTTGATTCAAAGAGCTCTTGTTACTCTGTTTCCTGTCAAACTACTTTCAAATAGAAGCTACTATAGCCAACAAAACCTTTAAAAAAGGGCTCTAGTTTCTACCAATCACAGTTAGCAAGCGGGTCTTAGCGGTGTCAATCACCCAACATCCTTTTGCTCTTTGCTGTGCTGCAGCTAGCAGAACCTCTCAAGAATGCTAAGGCTAGTGAATGTAGTGAAAGCTTTAACAAATACGTAAACAAAATTTTTAAGTAAAAGTTACTTATTGCAGCTTTAAATATTTGTTTTGTTGTTGGTTTAAAATATCTACTTCATAATCTTGCAATTGTTTAGCTTTCATGTTAGCTCCTGCTAACGGCATTAGCTCCTGCTAACAGCATTAGCTCCTGCTAACGGCATTAGATCCTGCTAACGGTGGTAGCTCCTGTTAATTGCGTTAGTAAACAGTAGATCTGTGGGATATGTTGGATAAACGATTCCAATCCTAAGACCCACTTCGTTAAGCAGGCCGCCACATCTGACTGGTGTCGATATTTTTTCACTGTCAGACTTTTTTGCGCAAAAAATGCGGCAGAGACACTGAACCTTTGGACTGAGAGTCCGGCCTCATCGTTCTGGGAGCCAAGTCGAGATTCAGCGGCCTGAAGACAGTTAGCATAAACGCTTCTACGCTCTTTGTGTTTCTCAACCTGAGCAACTTCCTCAGAGATGTCCCAACAATTACGGACAACAAAGGAAGCTGGAAGTGAAGTCAGAACGAGCTCATGTAGACACCAGACCTACACACGGCAGCAAACGGAAACAAACAAAGAATGAAAGTGGCTCTATTAGCCTCGGGTGTTCTGCATCCAGTCAGGCTTTGATATTCAAACTAACCTTAAATAGAAGCACAAACCTGCTTTATTCTTCCGCTCAGAGCCACCACTGAGGTAACCGCACACACACATCAACACACACATTAACGCAGCCCGTCTGTTCTCCGCTAACGTCTATTCTTCTTCTTCTCCTCTAAATACATTTATTAGGGCTCTCCTATGGCGACGGACACGACATGTAAATACACCGCTGTGTCTTCAGCTTCAAAAATGCCACATCATACATGAACATCCTCCGCCCACGCAACGCCCTCGGAAAAAAAACATGGAAATTACAGCAAACATGGAAATGTGATGCAAGAGGGGAAGAAACTTTTATTGTAAAGAAAAATGAATCATGGAAACATCGGGCTCTGAATTAAACTGAAGGATTTCATGTAAAACTCCAAGATGTAGCATGTAGACATCTGCTCCAAGTCGTTATATTTATTCACTTTTTAAGTTTCATTTCTGACTTTTTCAGGGGAAGGAAGGGAACCGTCGGCCATGATGGTCAAACCGAAGGAAAGGAGGGGAAACAAGGAGGGAAGGAGAGAAGGAAATAATGGAAGTTGGAGAAAAAGGTGCAAAGTGGAGAAAGAAACAAGAGAGATGAGATGAAAGGATGAAAAAGAACAAAAAAAGAAAAAGAGAACAAACAAAAGGAAGAAAGAAAAAGACAGGATGTTAGAAAGGATGAAAGTGAGAAAGAACACAAAAGGAGGAATGAAGGAAAAAGAAAGAACCAAAAGAAGGAAGAACAAATGAATGAAAGAACAGAAAGGTTAAAAGGGAGAGCTAAATAAAATAAATAAAGACTGAACAAAAGAAACAAAAAATAAATGAACAAAGAAATGAAGAACAGAAGAAAGATAACAAGAAAGAAAGGAAGAACAAAAGAAAAAAAGAAAACAAATGAAAGCAAAAGAAAGAAATGAAAAGACAAAATAAAAAGTCAAGAAAGAATGAAAAGGAAAAAGGGAACAACTAAGGAAGGAATAAATGATGGAAAAAAATAAGAAAAGCAAAAGAGGAAAGAATGAAGGAAGGATAACATACAATGAGAGGAGGAAGGAAGGTAGGACACAAAAAAGGAAAGAACAAAGGAGGATAGAAAGAAGAGAAGGGCAGAAAAGAAGGATGAACACCAAGGAAGGAAGGAGAGAAGGAAAAAAGGAAGGAAACAAAGAAGGAATTGAGGAAGGGATGAATAATGAATCAGGATCCTCTAAAAACAGAGGATTTGTTTAAAAGCTCAACTGAAAGCAGAAAAATCTGAAATCCTGCAGACGAGAAACATCAAACAATAAAATCCTCAATTTTAATCTGAACTCAGAAAATAAACCCTGTTAATATTTACTCTGCTTACCTCCAACAACGCGCCTTCACATGACGTTTTGCATGTTTTATAAATTTGAATCAAATTCTGACTAATATCGACTCATTACTAATCATGCACTGATAACATATGTGAGCAGCACAAACGGTCGCCGCTCTAATTGGGGTACAAGAGCTCTAAAAATGCACATTAGATTTTAACATTTCAACAAATTATTTCACTATGAATAAAACATAAACGTAAGAGACATCCAGGCAACACACAAACCGTGAAAATCTGATGGTATTAATCAAAACAAACGACCTGCAAGCTGCACCTGATCACTGATTTTAAGTGGATGAAATGAGGATGAACTTTAATCTAATTGGCTTTGTTGTAAAATGTGTATTTTAATGTGTGAAGTGAGTGCAGCCATCTTTAACCAACACACCAATGACAAATTATGACAACCAATGAGCAATAAATCAATTAATTGATTAATTAAAATCAGAGTGATAATTTCCATTTGGACAACAATCGTCTTTAATACCGTTGAACAGTCGCCATTTTGAAGTGTGATGTAGTTAGTTTGCACCATCTGCCTCTTTTGCCTGTTTTCCCTGTCAAAACTGAATGATTATTAATTTTTGGAAAGCAATTTTGGCTACAGAGACTTCATAACCATTTTATGAAGTCTCTGTATTTTATTAAAAATAATAAAATATTTTAATAATTTTATTTACTTTGGATATTTAAAAGGTTTTCCAGCTCCAGTGTAAAATAATTTTTAGAAATAAAGCTTTTCTGATGTTTGGTATAATGATAACAATGATGATTATTATTGTATTTGTTGAATATTGTCTCAAAATAACAGTGTTATTATGTATCGCAATGACTTCTGGGACAGTTTATTGTCCAGTAAGTCGCAGGCAAATAAATTGAAGGCCTTTATTTCAAGTGAAACAGAATCTCCCATGTTGAATAAGATAACAATGTAAACAAAGCCTAATAGCTAAAATTAATGATTTTTCTATCATTTTGATTAAATTAAAGAAGTGCAAACCGATAAAAATGAAGTTTTCAAATAAAACAGATCAAGATTTTAGAGAATCGTAAGCAAAATGACTTCTGCAGGATAAAATTTACAACAATGGTCATGAGATTTACCTGTAATTTACATATAGGGAAATGGAGTCACTTGTGCCAGTAGCTGCATTTCTATTGACCAATTAAAACTCAATGCAAAGGAGCTTCTTTAAAATGGTTTCTATTTATTAAAGATTTTTTTTTGCTGTAAAGTTGTGTTTTTTCTGCTCACCTTCCCAACAACAGGAATATCCACGGATCCCCAGGTGTCGGCTCCCCAATGGACAATCCCCGAGGCAAAATCTGCCGTCACTATTCCCAAAACTGGAGTCGAGGAAAAAGTATGTCATGTAAAAAAAAAAGGACAAAAACAAAAGTCTCTGATTGTTCTCTTACCAATGCCGAAGATGATCTTGTAGATGTGAACGGTGGAGAAGTGCAGGAGGAGGAAGAAGAAGTTGATGATGAAGAGGAAGAGGCACAAAATCACACAAACCCACTCCTGAAACCGTTTACCTGCAAAGAAAACAGCAATTTATCTCTCCAAACACGAGAAAAACAGGTCAGAATGAGGGAAAAATAGGAGTGAAAAGGGACTGATATGATGGCGGAGTTTCTGCAGGTTTCACCAACTCAGATTATGATGAAATTTAAGACCCAATCTCTACAGTAATGAACAAACATCATCCAGCCAACTGACCATAAATTTAAACTTACCCCTTAAATTACAGAAGCAAAAGAGCTAGCGAGATAGAAAGTTATGTCAGCAGATAGTTAGCACTCTGCAACCATCTTGCGTTGCAGAACCCAGAGATTAAATAAACATATCTAGTCAAAATTTATTGAATTTAAGACATTTAAGGCCCTACTTTAGATTCACAAATCTAAGACATTTTACAACTATTTTGAGTAAAATTTAAGATCTATGTCTCCACAGAAATGTACAAAAGTTGTATATTGCTGGCGATAAATTTGAACTCAATAAGAAAAGCCACCAACCTTCTTACAATGTTAGCAGCTGTTTAGTGGGATCAATAAAGTTGTTGGGGTTTTTTTTAAGTCGCAGAACACAATGAAGCTCTGAGTGCGACTCCAACTTTTGATTGACAGAAAAGAAAATAACTTGCTTTTTTACATGAACTTAAGACATTTTAAGATTAATTTAGAAACATGAATTAAAGACTTTTAAAGACTTTAAAGATGCAGGGACACCCCGGCTGAACAAAGTGAGGCCCCTGCTCCCATCAGGAGAACAAGCTGCTCCTTACTGGAGGTTAAAGGATCACTCAGCAGCTATCAGTCCGAGTGTGTGTGTGTGCCAGTGTTAATATGTAATCATTCAGAGGAAGACAAATGTACTCGAGGCAGCGGGGTCACGACCTCTGCGGTACGAAACACTGGCGCTCAGGCCACACAGAGTCCGCTTCAGGTGGGAGGTCGGTCTCTGCGGGAACGATCCGAACTCAGAGGTCAGCATCTCGGGGAGAGGCGGTCAAACTGAAACTAACTCCAAACTCTGGATTCAGCAGGAAACCCGGCTGGCGATGGGAGGGTCAGAGAGAGAACCCTCATGCTGCACGCCGCAGAACATCAGAGCTGCTGAATTATTGAGATATTACTCTGCTGCTCGTCTAATTTTTCTGGTTTGACTGAACTGTAACTTTACTTTCTCAGTTTCATTGTTTTTTGTTGTGTCGGTATTTCTAGAAGCTGGACTTTCAACATTTCACCGATTTACAAAAATAAACCCTCAAAAAACAGCCTCTCCTTTCATTTGCTTTCCTTTGTCTTCAACAATCTAACGTGTTTGAAACTTTAATGTGTTCAGATCCTAACGTATCTCACAGCATTAGCAGCCTATAAGAAATTCATGACATTTTTTTCCTAATAAAGCACTCGGGCCTGCAAAGGTTTGCGTCTGCAGACCTGAGCAACTATGAATATGAAGCTGCGACTCAGGAGGTCAGAGGAGGTTTGGAATATGTGATTATGGATATTTTACAACTCATCAAAGCTGACCTTTCACCTGAGACAGACAGACGTGGATGGAAGTTAAGATCCTCTCTGAGGATTAGATTTGCCTCTTAAGACGCTGCTGTTTTAGTCTGTCACTAAGTTCGTTTAGTTGTTGCACCTTTTCTTTTTTGTTCTCAGTTTTTACAATTTTCAGCTCAAAGTTGAGAAATGTTTTACATCTGTGAGTCATTTTGGTCTTCATGTTGAAACTTGCTGCTTCACAAACACTTCAGACAAAATTTATTGAAAAAAAAAAGTTACTTTGTGATCAGGTCTGGGCGAGAAATCAGCTGATTTCTGTTCTGTTTGTGAAGATTTAATTTTTGTGAAATAGTTTTTTTTTCTCAATGTTTCCTTGGGTTTGCATGATTCGGAGTAATGCCAGCCCACCCAGGATCTACTGTCTTGCATTCACACCAGCCCAGTTTAGTCCACTTTAATCCAACTCCAGTCCGTTTGCCCAGAGAGTCCGGGTCATTTGGTGAGGTGTGAATGCATCACCTGAAGTCTGCTCCACTGACGAAACTTGTTTTGTTTTGAATGCATATGAATGCAAAGCAGACTGGAGGACGCTCCAACAACCGGAAGTGGATTATTTTGGTCCCAATCGAACTGAATCCACTGGACTTTTCAATTTGTATTAGGTTGTATTTTGAATTCACATTGAATCATAAAAGCACATTTTTGAAAATATTTTCTATAATTTGGAACCTTTATTTAAACTTCTTGGTGTTGTTCTCTGTTTCAGGTTTCTTCATTAAAACAAGAAACTTATTTCACAGCAGTGAACATTTTATTGTTCAGGTTAACGTCTGGATTAATCATCTTAATGTCCCTTAACATTCACTACATAAGTTTCTACTAATATTTCATTTATAATTGGGTTTTTAAAAGTACGAGAAACTAGTACTTTTTTAAATTGACATTAAGTAATTAGTAACTCAGTGCAAGCTCTTAAATTTTGCTTAAAGTTACTTGTAAGTTAGTTTTGTGTAATTTAGAATACACCAGGATATTTGCACAAAAAATAGACAAAAATATTTGTCTAGTGAGTTAAATGAATCACTAAAACAAATTTTTCAATAATATTTTAGATTATTAAGTGACATCTGCAATAGTTGTAATAAAAGCACTAATGAGTTGCAGACATTTTTAATAAATAAAGATGTAAGTCTCCTGTGCTCCTACTTGGTAAATCTGGGCCACTGTGTGTGTTTGGACTTCAGGAAAACACATTTAGCTTTGTTGTTTTAAGATTTGTGTGACATCTTTTCCTCCCCAATCCGCCTGAAGGGGTCACTGCAGGAAAATTCTCTCCCACCTCCTCCAAGTAAGGCTGCCTCTGCGCACAGATCGACCGCCAACACACACACACATACACACACACGCACAGGCGCTCCATCTCTGTCACACACTCACACACCCATGGTGCGGGGCACGGGAGCAGCGGGGCGGCTGTCAGGTGATGTGCGTCAGTCCTTGGATCCTCCAGCTCCCCGGTGAGGAGCAGGAAACTAGGACAGGCCTCCACAGAGCGCACACACTCACGCACAAACACACGCATAAGCCCGCGTCCCTCAGGCCATGGCATTGCTGGATATCACACACAGGCGGTGACAGACACACACAAAAAAAAGCATCTCTATGCGTAAAGGCGCACGGACAGAAAAACAAGCCGTTCCTTCTTTCTTTTGGCACGCCAACACCCAAACACTTAAACATGCTGGCACGAACAACCGGCACCGGAGCAACCCGCTCATTAATATCGCTCTGACAACAACCGCTTCCCTGGCAACCTGTCCGCCATCGCTCACCCAGCAGCAACCCCCGCCTGCGCGCATGCGCGTGGCTGTGCGCGGGGACTTAACCTGGGCGGAGCCGGGGGAGGCGGACGAGGGGTGCTAATAGGCTGAAATTAATCAACGCCGGCTGATTCTCCGTCAGGGGAGCGAGCGGCGGACAGCAGGAAGGAAGGCAGCGCGTCCTGAATACTAATGACCGAATAAGGAGGGAGAGGATCCCGTCACCTCTCTGTGTTTCATGAGTGAAGCATGATAGCGTTCACAGATATGATGCGGGATGGTGAGACCATGCGGAATATGACGGAGTAAAACCGAGATTAACCGATTCCCCGGCTGCCTTTCCGTGAACTTGGTAAGCGGCAGCCATCTTGGAAGGAAGTAGCTATGACAACAAACACTACAAGTTTATAACTAGCTCCTGCCTCGTTCCTAACTTCTAAACAATATACGTTTCAACAATTACCCTATTACAGATTTTGAGTACTCTACCCACCTCTGTGTAATACTAAAATAAATATATTTACTGAAGTACTTATTGACGAGCTAGCAACATTAGCTTAGCTAAAATAGCTTTCATCTGCAAGCTAAACCGGACATCTTTTACCTCATGTACTCACTCTTTTTTCCATCTCTGTCTCATGACAGCAGCGATCTTGTTCATGTATCTTTCTCGTTGATCAAGCATGGCAATAGTGATCCGCTTGTCACTATGTCCGCGTGAAGCGCCTGAAATTCTGGAGCGAGGTAAGATTTTAACCTGGGTTTGTGACGTAGACGCTGAAAAAGCTCCATCCTTAGTACAGGAAAAATCAGGTGCATTAGCCAACATTCAACCTACAGAGGGCTGGACTCAGATGGTTTAAGGTAAAATACTGCAAATTTAAACACATTTTACAGTAAAATCTCAAAATATGCATTTGAACATGAAGCTAGAACCGTAAATAAACTATTTAGTGAATTTAAATGCAATGAAAAAAATGCTCTGATGGTTAGTCGCACTTTAACAACAGAAACGTAAAACTTTTAGTGTTTTTTTGTGCTCAGCAGTGTGGTAAACAGTGCAAACAGGGATTGATTTGCTTTCATTTGTTTGGTTGTGCAGTAGTTAGAAGGTCAAACACCGTGACCCGAACACTGGGCCCTGAAACAAAAACTAATTAACACCTTTTCAACTTATTGGCCATGACGCTCGGTGATCAGGCCACATCCTATCGAGTATTTAGCTGTTTGACAGAGATCGAACAACCAGAATGAGCTCAGCCCGGGAAATCAGATATGAAAAGGCATCAATAACTCCAGGATCAATTAGTTCTGTGGAAACGCAACAAATATTTCATTCGAGAACAAACATGACGATAAGGGAGAACGTTTAAACAATATGCAACTATTCCAACATCTCAGTCTCACTCCTCCGACACCTTCACTCATTTCACACATTGCGTCACTCCTCAGACACGTTCTCTCACTCCTCAGACACGTTCTCTCACTCCTCAGACACGTTCTCTCACTCCTCAGACACGTTCTCTCACTCCTCTGCCAGGTTCTCTCACTCCTCAGACACGTTCTCTCACTCCTCAGACACGTTCTCTCACTCCTCAGACACGTTCTCTCACTCCACGGACATGTTCTCTCACTCCTCTGCCATGTTCTCTCACTCCTCTGCCACGTTCTCTCACTCCTCAAACATTTTCTCTCACTCCACAGACACGTTCTTTCACTCCTCTGCCAGGTTCTCTCGCTCCTCTGCCACGTTCTTTCACTCCACGGACACGTTCTCTTCTACATATTGTTCTCTTACTGCTCTGCTATGTTTCATTCCACCATGTTCTCTTACTCTTCCACTTGTTCTCTGACTCCAATGCCACGTTCTCTTACTACTCTGTCATATTTTTTAACTCCACTACGTTCCCTCACTCCTCCATTTCACTCCTTGTCCTTGTTCTGTCGTTCTGAAGGCTAGCCCATCAGAACCACGGCGGGCCGGCGTTCTACCACGTTCAGCTCTGCTGCTCTTTGTCATCCATCACTCAGTCTCTCCCCCTCCGTCCTCCATGCTGCTGTTCTCTCAGCGGGCCGTCCTCAGATGGGACTTTGGGGGTAGACAGAGGAATGTGGGTGGTGAAAGTGGGTCACATGCTCCGAGAGAGAGAATAAAGGAGGAGAGACACTGAGGGACACCATCATGGAAACACAGGGGTAAGGATCGGGAAGTGGGGGATGAATTCCCTCGTTCAGGAGGAGTGGATCAGTCGGAGGGATCTTCGCTTTCATCTGATCTCTGTGGACGGCAGAACGTGGGACACACACACACAAACACACCCCCAGAAAACCAACAACACACAGCAGAGAAGACAAACGACTCACTGCAGCACAAACACGCCACGTCTGTCTCCACATGGACAACGTCCTGAAAGACGAACGCAATCCATTTCCCTGCAGAAATGGAGGATTCAGTAATAACATGGCAAAGCACTCATACAAAGACAAACACACACACACACACACACGTTTAACCCACAACAGCTTCACAACCAAAAACACACCATGGACATTTCCCATCATCCTCGCTGTCCTCTTATCAGCTGTCACAGAGATAATCACACACAGAAGTGGTTTCATGAATGCATCCAACTCCTCTCATCGTGAAAACAAGAATCTATGATATCGTATCAGGGAGAATGTAGATAAACAAAAAATAGAGTACATTTCCAATAAAAACTCAAACGTTGAGATTGATCGCAGAGGTTCTTTTTGAGTTTGAAAAGTCAAAAATGTTATAGAAAAATCTCAGAAAATATCAAATAACCTCACAAATTAAAAACATTTTTGGGGAAATTTAAGAGTTAGAAAAGTAGAACATTTGATGGAAAACCCCCCCGAATAAAATTAGATTAATCTCAGGAATTGTATTTTTTTTTTTTAATTTCTGAATTTCAAAATGGAAAAGTTGTAACTTTTGAAATAGAGATTTCAAGGTGTTTTTTTAAAAGCTTTCTCAGATTAATTTCTGACATTAATCTTAAAATTTCGTAATTTTTTTTCTAGCAAATGTTTTGACTTTTAAAACTAAAGTTTTCTTCTCAATTTTTGGAGATGAACCTAAAAATGTCTAAATTTACTCCTCCCACCTGCAGGTGGCAGCATTTCTTGCTTCTACTACTCTGCTGCCTCAACCTTACTTAATGAATTATCTTCCTTGATCAATATGGTAACTAAAAGTCATATTTAACATCGTACATAAGCACAAATATTGCAATATTTCTCAATTAGCGCCACAAAATCAGCCATTTTGATTTCAAAATATGGAGGGACTGATCAATGTGACAAGATGTTCAACATTTAATTTTATCAAAAGCAGACACAGCTACTTAGTTTGTTGGGTTTTATCAATATATCCTGGCCCTTTAAGAAGAGTCAAAATGAAAATGAGTTCCACAGCCCCGATGTTTATAGCTTTTTCACAGTATTCTAATTTGTTTAGATGCAAAGAAAAGGAAAAAGTCAGAACTTCTCCATCAGAAAGCAGAGACTCCAGCCACCATGATGCCTCAGTGCCAATTAAACTCCAGCATAAAAACTTTCAAAGGTAGGCAGTCCTCCAGAGACATCCAGGCGCCCGCTACCCTCAGGGAGCCCCCAGAACAGTTTGGTCCAAAAGCACCAATTGGTGTCAAAGTGCATCCATGGCTCCGGGCCAAACAGAACTGTAAATTTAATGTCCCAGTGGACAGAAATCCTCTGAAAACGGAACCTCATTGAAAGGCAAAATGAAGATTCTCATAAAAACCCAAAAGAAGGACAAGTGATTGGAAGGAAAGATGGACAGATTCAACTTTAAGAGAATGAAAATAAATACTTTTTACTGAATGTCTTCGAAACAACTAGTCACATGCAATTCACAGCTTTACATGATACACTGCATAAACAGACACCTAAATATTATTTTCCTCACTGTCTGGAAATGATAGAGAAACTCAAAATCACTGATATTTTTTCCCCTCAATTTCTGTGTTAGCTATGCTACACATAAACCCATTGCCATAGCAACTGACTGACAACAGCTCCACTATTTATCAGTATTCAACACCAAAAGACATGCAAACATTTCCCACTCAAAAGAGCAGAACGTTCAGTCCGTTTCAGTTTTATGCTTTTAAAGCTTGATTTTTATTTGTGATTATTAATAAGTGATCGCTACTGCTGCTATTAGCTAAGCTAACACTGCGATGATAGATTGGCTAATTGTCACCTGCTCTGATTCTGCAGCACATCTACATTTTAAGGCCATCAGTCAAGCTAGCACAGCTGACCACCTTCTCTCTCTCCTTTTTCTTTTTATTTGAAACGTTTTCCTGACCGTTATCTAGATGTGTTGGTGTTGAAGCTCTGCGTCCCTTTTTCTTTTCTACATCAGGCCTACATTTAAGATTCAGTGTTTCAGTGATAAGTTTACAGTTAAAACCAATGCTTGCCATCATCAGCTAGATGTTTTTGAATCAGAATCTTACACGTCTGACTCTATAGCGCCAATTCACAACAAATGTCGCCTTGAGGCTTTTTATTAAAAGATATAATTAAAACTTTTTGCATCCCAATCCAGCGCTGTAAAATGCCGACGTTCCACATTTTTCCAGAGTTCTGATCCTTTTTAATTTGCAGATCTCAGTGACTCCACACACCTCGAGGTTATATGAACACACACCAACACACTCAGGTCAAAGAGCCCTGCAGACCCACATGGCGCTCAAAGACCCAAAACATTAACCCACTCTGACCTTTGACCTTTCTGGGTCCAGGGAGTAAGAAAGGGAGCTTTTCAGGAGGATAACTGAGGAATATCCAGGTGTTGAGGAAATGCACAGTTTGGTTTTTAAGGGTTCTGATGTTGAAGCTCGGCGCCACTGTGATGTAAATAAAGTGAATTTTTATGGCCACGGTTTAATGAGAGCAGGAGAACTTGTGAGAGCTGAGGTCACTGTCACACACAGTTATGTTTCTCCTCCTCTGAAGGGACTTTCCATTGACTTCCATTCATTTCTGCAGCCAAAACCCTGAAATTTACCCTCAACCTGACCATTACAGTAGATACCCAACCAGAAAAAGTCTCGGTATTATTAATGTTTTAAATGAATTTGCTCTTTAAATTTCATATTATCTTAGAAACTGCATTTTTAATTTCAAACCTTATCATGTCAAAAAGAACAATACAAAAATACCCCAATGTGGGAATCATCGCCATCACAAGCCTCTTTTGTTAATAGTAATGTTGAACTCTCAATAGTGGAAAAGTGTGCAAAATGGGAACAGGGTCAGAGAAAAATATTAACCCGCTAATGCTCTAGTAGCATAGCTAATTTGTTTAGCACTTTAGCTAACTTTAAAACGTTTAGCAGACTTAGCTTCTCTTGCAGTAATTTTTCCTGATAAATTCTAAACAGCTGATTTATATGGTCATTTTTAAAAAATGACAGTTGAATAAAATTTGACGTCTGTGTTTAATTTTTCTATCATCGATTGTTAAGGATTCTTCAAGTAGTTAACCATTTATCTTTATGCTCTTATTTTGAAGTGAGTGAAAACTGTTTCCTCATTTTTCCCCTCCCTTATTTAAAGACATACAGGAAACAATAAAACCTGGACAGGAAAGAAGATGATGTAAACATGAATACAATGTCTAAAGCTGTTATAGATTTTGATTATGATGGCAAAATTAAATTGGTGCTTGATGTTTGCAATCTTTCAGATATTGTGAAAGGCCTAGTATCAAGTGTTGCGTGTAACATTATGGGTCATTGGGATTTGAGAGGGCAAAATTACATCATAATGCCATTATCAATACTTCAAAAGCTCTTGAAACAACAATATTATTGTTTAACAGAATAATTTATCATCTAGCAAAGTTTGTAGTTTATAAGACCCAACAGTTTGTAATAACATTCATCTCAAACCACAAGAACTGCTTTCAGAAAAAGTGACCAGAAACACTTGTGATCATAAATACAAACATACAAGCTGCTCATAAAACTGAGAACTCAGATGCCTTGTAAATACAGAGGAGGAGGAGGAGGAGGAGGAAGGCACTGGACCGTGACACTTTAGCACATATGGGAGGGCAGAGGAGACGAGGGAATGAAAGCAGACTTGGTGGGAGAAATGGAAAAGCAGAGAAACGGCGGCAGAGGGGGAAGCGTCCAGCTGTTTGTCCATCCTTGCTTTGCCGTAATGAGGCCGTGTTTGGCTCTACGGCGCGTCGCCGATGCCTCATCTAACTTCTCCAAACTCTAACAAGCCAAACTGCTATTTAGATTTACCTCCCGCCGGCGCTGAGCCGAGCCCCAAACAAGCGAGCGCGGAACAGCGTGGCGCTCCCTTAAATGGACACTTTGACATTTTGGATTTCGGCTGTTTATTTTGCTTTAAACAGACACTTGTCAGCATGTGGGGGAACATTTCTGCTTTTAAGTTTCCATAAAATGGCTCCGCTTGCATTGTTAGCGTCGCTGAGCATATCTTCGGCTCGCGGCCCGCTGAGCCCTTCGGCTGAAATGAGGGAGGGGGAGAGAGACTCACCTGATGAAAACAGAGGAGGCGGGAAACTGCAGGCCCATTATTTTAATCGCAGGACCAAGACCTGGCCCCTCCAGGATGCTCACGGTTACATTTCACTCTGTGAGAATAATGACTACGAATCGCCACCAAACCTGAATTTTTTTTACTCAGATAAAATAAAAAGAATAAGAGGAAGAGGCGACTGTTTTCTTTTCTCACATGGTGTGACATCACCTCCACTAATGGCAGGAAGATTAAACATTTTGAATGCTGCTCTTATGTTCATCTGTCATCCGATTATCCTGGACACACTCGCACCTTACACTCCAAAAACTCAAACTATCACCAACTACTTTTAGACTAGTTCATATGGGCAAATACCTTGTTACAAAACTAAGTAACTTTTCAGCAAGACTTGTTTTAATAATTCCTTAGTGAATGGATTATTTTCTTAAAACAAGCTCCTGTGTCTCACATAAAAGTTACTCAAGTTAGTTTTTTTCTTAAGTTTAGCGTAGAAACCAGACCAAAAATACTTGGTGATATTTTGAGTCTTTTCAGTGTTTTGGTAGAATCAGACATTTCATTTTCAGAAAATACAAAGAACAGCAGCACAACTGCAAGATTATCATCAAAACAACCAAAACACTGCAAAAACAGAAAAGGTCACCGAGTTTTCCTGGTCTAGTCTCTGGTGCAAATATCTTAGGACACTTGAAATGAGACAAAACTAACTTAAAAGTAACTTTTCAGCAATATTAAGAAAATAATTCCTTAATATGATGAAAAACACCAGTCCCACTGGCAGATAATTTCAGTTATTTTCATGGGAAAATCTCTTCTTAACAGTGAATTTATCTGCCAATGGAACTAGTATTTATTTTTTTTAATCAATGTTAAGGAATTATTGTCTTAAAACAAGCTCATATTTTTTGCTGTGATGTTACTTGTAGATTAACTTTGTCTTATTTCAAGTGTACTAAGATATTTGCACCAGAATCTAGAGTGAAAATACTTGGTAAGGTTTTGCTTTTTTACAGTGCGTATAACGTCTAAGCAGGGCTTTGTTATTAAAGTCTTACACATCCTTATGTTAGTGATTACTGTAACTCCATAAATGTAACTTAAACCATTTTTCTGATTTCCCGGCCTCCAGTCATGTAACCCTGACAGTTTAATGTTTCTCCAGATGTGAGAAATTAACTTTTCATGATTTACAAGACGCACTAAGGCAAACAGAAACTCCTTAAAGCTGCAGGTCCTGTGACCTCTCGTAAACTTTACTGCTAGGTGTGATTGTGCAACAACTTTGACGTTTTAACGGCGCCGCTGTTCCAAAGCCAACACCGGGGGCCGTCTCGGACCACAACCGCAGCTGATAGAGAGAGGAAACCAAAAAATAAAATCACATTTGATCCTCTTACATGTCAATCTGGGCTGCAGCCGTCGGGATGAAACAAACACGACCGGGTATGTTTACTACCGATTTAATCTGCTTATCCTGACGTGATGCTGCACGTTTCTGTGCCAAACGCCTCAGTTTAGCACAAAAAGAAACATTCTGAGGTTTTTACTGAAAATGAGACAAAGGTTCAAGATTACACTCAACCAGAGTAACAAAAATAACTCCTGTCAGAATAACTAATTTTGCTGGATGATAAATAATCACAGAGGTTATTGTGATAAACAATAACATAATTTACAGACTATTTTGAAGTAATAAAATGCTATTGGCATTATAATAATGCAAGAACACATTCAGAAAGACCAATGAATGTTCATTAAAAATTAAAGTTCAACACTGGAGCTGCAAGACATTTTATGTATCCAAAAAGAATAAACAAAACGACAAATTAATTTTTATGTCTGTAAATAAAACTTTCCTTACAAAAAAGGCCAGTTGAGACCAAAACACCAGACTAAAGACTTTTATCATTCAGTTTTTAATTTGAAAGAGAAAAGAAGAGAAAAACAATAAAATATGCAAATGAAAATTGAACTAGTTTTAATTTAGGATGTGATTAATTGATTAATTACCAACCTTGTCGATGAATTTTCTTAATAAGACATTGTACCCATCAGGGGTCTTCAATCTGAACTCCTGATTTCAGGTTTGACCAGTTCTGACCGAAACCTTCACTCTCCATTTTTAAAACCCGTTTAAAAACTTATTTTTGCCCAACTGAGAGAAGATATTACTTAATCTTTATTGGTATTGATTTTATCTGTTTAACTGCGTTGTTGTGGTTTGAACTGAGTTTCTGAACACGCAGCCGTTACCAGGTCCTCTTAATTATCACTGGTCTTCCTCGTTATCTGGCGTTTAAATGGATGTCGGTGTGTAACCTGAGCTCCAGCGGCAGCAGAGCAGTCCGACACTTACCCCTCTAATGTAATTGCACTGAGTAATGGTGCCGATCCAATAACGTTAATGGAGACGGTGACTCGGTTCCTCACAGCAGCTAAAAATAGGACAGCAGAGAAGAAGCCGACGGAGGTTAAATAACGAGTCGGAAGTTTAGTCCTACCCTTCGTCTGATTTTTTTTTTTTTAGAGAAAGTGTCAACAGGTTGGCAGCAGGGCTCAACTGGAGGCAATTAAAATGCTCAGTGAAGTGAGACACGGGGCAGATGGTCAGGCACAAACCAGCTTGATGCACAACTGGTAACACAGGTTTCCTCTGATAAAATCTGCGCCGTCCAGAAGTCACAAAACGACTCAATCTGCAGAACATTCTGGGTTTGGCCTCCGACCCACAGAGAAGTGAGAAATGTAAATTTAATACTCAATGGATTCTTAGATGAAACCCAAAGAGTGTTTTCTCACCTGGCGGTCGGTGGATTTGGTTCGATTGAGGATCAAAGTATTTGTTACATTTTCACTTTCACACTGCAGTCCAAACCAATCCAAATGCAAAATGTCGAACGATGATCAGTTATTTCTGTTTCATCATCCTGAAACTTTTCTTCACCCAACTACACAGAGAGATGCAGAGTTTTAGATACTCGACTGGCGACATGATCAACGACTCGACAACAAACAGGAAGAGTTTTTAGGTTTGTCTCATTTGTGCATCTGTAACAACACGGTAAAGTAGGAAACTCTGCAGCTTTTCCTCATCGTTGCAAACGGGAACATTACACTGCAAAACACTAAATCAATCACAAAAGTATTTGTTGGTTTAGTTTCTAGAGCAAATATCTTATTACACTTCGAATAAGACAAAACTAACTTACAAGTAACTTTTCAGCAAGATATAGGAGCATGTTTTAGGTCAATTATTCCTTAATTTTGACGATAAAGTGATAGTTCCACTGGTAGATTATTTCTATCATATCAATAAATTTTTTTCTGTATTATTAATGAAATAATCCCCAACATTTGTTACATTTTCAGGTACAGGTTCTCTTTCACGCTGCACTGAATCAAACAAACCAAACTAATTAAAAACCTGTTCCCCTCCTGGTCTGTGGGGGCGCTGCACCAAGAACCACAGAAGAAAACAGTAACAAAAACCTCTGAAGACATCGAGCGAAACTTCCTTCTTCCCCAAATGCAAACAAAAGAAATGGACTGGCGTCACATTTTTAGCAGTTGTAGTATTTCTCTTTTATCTTTCATAAATCCATTTCTCCCGCTAGTGCTAAGCTAACATGTTTGTTTTTGTTGTATTTACCCAGAATGCTCTGCATTTTAGATCACTTCCTGCTTTAAAGACTAAAGTTGACGAAAGATGAACCAGAATCATTCCAATTTTTAAATATTGTAATTATTTGACTCTGTAATTTTAAATACTTTGCTTTATTTACTGTTGATTAAAATTTTTCATTTAATAAAATGTTAAAGGTCTTTTTAGGGGCGAGTGTTGCTAATTAGCTGTGGCTACATACACTTGTTTTTGTTTTGCTCTATGTTTTTGTATCTGTCTCAACAAATGAACAATGATCACTAGAACCATTTCTCTGGTCCGCTTTGCATTCACATATGTGTTCAAACTGCCCCAGAGTTCACTTCAGCTGAGCTGAGGTTAGCAGACGGACCAGAGTTTACACTGCACAAACAAAATCCCACCGAGTATTTTTGGTTTAGTTTCTTGTATAAATATCTTATTACACTTGAAATAATATAAAAACAAACTGAAAAGTAACTTTTCAACATTTTATGTGAGCTCGTTGTAAGTCAATAATTCCTTAGTATTGAAGAAAAAAATTCTAGTTCCAATGACAGATAATTTTACATATAGCATAATATCTTTCCCTTGTTATAAAGTGACATAATCTGCCAGTGGGATTAGTACTTTTTCATCAATACTGACTCAAAACAGATATTGTATCTTACTGAAGTTACTTTTAATTAGTATCATGAATGCCAGATATTATGCACTTAAAAAACACAAAATCTCAATTTAAAACAACAAATATTTCTTACTGTAAAGTTACTTTTGTGTTAGCTTTGTCTTATTTCAGTTGTGCTTGGTAAATGTCTGGTTAACAGGTATTGGTTTTGGCTCATATTTCTTGCTGAACTTAGTTGAGTGTACTAAGATATTTACACTAGAAACTACATGAAGATACTTGGTTGGTTCTTGTGTTTTTACAGTGCAAATGGTTGAAATCTGAACCTGGTTCTGGAATTAATGAAGCAGACTAATCGAACGTTTCTCAAACGGTTCCTAAATGTCAGCAGTTGTTGAATTTGACCCTGAACTGAGGAGTTTTTGCAGAACCCAGGACGTGTTGCAGCCTGCAGTCGCCTCTCAAACAGAACCAGTTTACGTTAAAAGTTAACCCAGTTCTGGTTGGTTCGGCCCGATGTGGGCAGCTTCGTGTTTTCTCTGTGCCACGCTGGGAATGAGCTTTAGATAACAGATGTTTGTGCGTGGAGAGCAGCTGCAGCTTCCAGCAGACCCTCATGCTGCTCCACGCACAACATCCATCAGAACCACACGAGCTGCGTCACATGAAGTGTCCCGTCATATCAGAACCGAGCCCGTCTGCAGTCTACACCAGAACCAGTCCCCGTCATCATCATCAGCATCTCTGTTATCAGCTGCCGGGATATCAGCGCTGGTTCCGGGAATCTGCGCCGCTCGGCCTCCGCTCAGTGAAGCCCCAGTGTCTCCAAAACAAAACAGATTACCGCGAACAAAACCAGCCGGAGGAGAAGCGGCATCACCGGCTTACCTGGGGAGTAGAGCCGGGCCAGCTGCCGGGCCCCGGCGTGCTGCGGGCCCCAGCGAGGCGCCGCGCTGCGGGCAGCCGCCCCATGCTCGTTCCCGTTCGGATCCTCCTCCGCCATGGACCGGTGCCGAATGTCAGTCTCCGAGAGAAGCGACGCCGCCATCGCCGCTGCCCGCTGTCCCTCCTCTGGTTCAGGCGTTCAGCGAGTAGACATGAACCGGGCCAGCTGATCGGCTGGTGGTTCGGTTCCGTGTCCGGGCCTCCGGAGCTGCTTGACGCTGACTTGACAGGAGGAAGGAGCCTGGAGCAGGTGATGGCAACTCGGCAGCAGAACCCGGAAACGCTCCGCTGACACACAGACCTACTTTTAACCAACCAGCAACCGCCGCTTTAATGTTCAACTGGAAAACAGAAACACTTTCAAATCTGCTTCAGCTGCAGCAATGAAACGTTTCAGTGCAACTAAACAAAATAACACTTAAACTGGCGGAAACTGTTACCTTAGGGACGGTCTGCAAATTACTGTCATCGTAAAAGGTGGGAAACAGCGATATCAGTTAGGGTTTCATCTTTTCATGGAGATAAAAACCGGAATATTACAGATAGAACGAAAACTCGGAAATGAGAAACGTTGGAAATTTTCTACGAAAAAAAAAATCTAGAAAAAAAAAGTTTGATTGAAAAGTCAAAACTTTGCTAGAAAAAGACTCAAGACATTCTTGGATCAGTGTCAGAAATTTTGTATAAAAAGCAATGAAATGACTAAATTTTAAAACAAAAACATGATACCGGAGATTTATCTCAGAAAATGAAAGTTAAAGCAAGACAATTTCTGAGTTTGAAAATTAAAATAAAATTGCAAGAAAAATATTCAGAATTTCTTAAATAAATCTTTAAAAAATTCTAGAAAAAGCAAGAATATTTCTGATTTTTAAACTCCAAATGTTTCTAATTGTTTTTATTTTATTTTAGGAACAGAATTAAAAAAAATAAAGTTTGAGTTAAACTCAAACTCAAATCAGTTTTAGTTTGAAAGATCAAAAAATTTGCTAGAAAAATATTCAGAAAATTTTAGATCCATCCAAGAAATCTAGAGCAAAAACGTTTCAGAATTTCAAAACTAGACAATTTGCTAGAAAAATTGTAAATTTTAAAAATTTATATTAGAAAAATTTGAGAAAACAAATACAAATTTCTAAGTTTCAAAAGTTGAAAATGTACAAAAATTGCAGAATTTTTTTGAGATCAGTCTCAGAAATTTTCTAAAAAATAAAAAAATGCACGGACAAGTCTGAATTTTAAAATTCAAAAGGAATAATGCGTTTTCATTTGAGTAAACAAATGTTCAACTAGCCAGAAATGTGGTTGCATAGAGCCCAACTGAAAATTACTTTATTGGTAGAAATTGGAAAAATTAGTTAAAAATAAACAGCAATCTCAGTTATGGAGATAAAAAACTGACAATGCCATAAAAGCCATTGTGGATAGAAAATGTTTGGAATTTTCCACCCAAAACTGTATTATAACTTTTATAGAAAAAAAGGAGGAAATTTCTGTGCTTCAAAAGCAGAAATTTTGAGGATCATGTCAAAAAAAATTCCAGAAAAAAAAAATAATTCTTGGATTTGGAAAGTAAAAACTTACTGGAAAAAAATAAAGATATTGAGTTTAATCTCAGAAATTTTCTGGAAAAAGCCTGAGCATTTCTGAATTTGAAAAGTAAAAAATCTGCTTCAAAAATACAACAGCAAGTTTTTCTCCTATTTGCGCCACAAATGTTGCTCTTATAGCAAACAGACACTGAGAAAAATCAAACCTGGCTTTAGTTACTGTAACATGTACCATGTAGTTCCTCGGGGTTTTCCTCTTGGACCCACTTGATTAGTGATTTATTTGTGTCCCTAAAATCATCAAACATTGTTTAATAATTAGCTTTCTAAGCCAACTGCCAGGCTGTTGTACAACATTGTATAACTATTTATCGATTGTATAACTATTTCAGCATCAAAATTTCACACAATAACCAATTATGAAATAACCAGTAAACATTACGTCCTGTCAAATCCCATCATCAAATATATTGATCATTAGCTGTGTTTCAATTCCAATTCGACATTTCAAAAATAAACTTACTTAATGGAAGCACAATAAACCCAAGAAAGGTTTTTCTCTAGCATTAGGGGTTTTTTTTTTTTTTTTGCAATGACTACACAGCTTTATTTTGCAAAACTGCAAGGGAAACATTTTTTAGCACAAAAGTCACAGGATCAACAACAGGATGTTACTACTGGTGGAAACTACAAAGATCATGACAGGAGGTGGTAGGAAGAAGATGGTGCATCTTGTTTCTATAATGTTCATTATTTCATTGAAAAACCACAATTGCAAAATTACACCAGTGGAACCATCTGGTTGTTGATTACGTGACTCGTGTGATGTGAGAAAAGTATTTCCATTGCAGTTTTGCAGAATAAACAAAAACAACAAAAAACACTCCACTTGATTTTAGCACCATTTTATTGAAAAACACTTTTTTTTCTCATCTGTCCAAATGACATTTTCCCAGAAGGTTTGTGGTTAGTCAATATTCAGTAATTTAGCTTTTCTGTGGTTTAATTCCACAGTGGCGTCGTCCTTGGCCGTCTCTCATGAAGTTCCCTTTGGCTCAAACGGTGACGGACGGTTCGATCCGACGCCGGATCGATCCCTCGACTTGGAGCCTGGGCTCTTGAGCTACCATTCATATCATTCTTCTCTTCAGTTCATCATCAACTTTACAATCCTGAAAATATGAGACTTCTGAAAAATATCAGCAACTGTAATCACAGGAGTATCAAGCTGCTTGTAGAAAGTTTTAGAGTTTTTACCCTGTAACGTGTCAGTAACTTTTGTTTTAATCTCCCGGGACATTTTCAGTAGTTGGATTTCCATTATGAAAGTGCGCAAAAGTTTGTTGATATTCTGCTAGTGTCAAAAAACACAATTTAGTAATTTCCATTAAATAAAAAATGCAATTAAAATCACATGTGAAGTTTGTTCATACTATAGATCATTGAAAATTTCTTCCTTCTGCCACTTCCTGTCGTCTTATTTGTCATTTCTGCCAGTAGCAACATCCGAATGTTGATCACACGACTCATAATGCGAAAAAAAGTGTTTCCATTGCAGCTTTACCAATATACTAATGTCAATACAGCCAAAATATCAACTCATCATAAGCAAAACCATTTTATAGAAACTGGAGAGTTTCTATTAAGTAAAATTATTTTGTAATTTCCATTTGTGCAATTTTAATCCCAATGGAAATAGATCCTGATTTTCATTGATCATGTAATTGCGAAAAACTGGAATTACTAAAATGAATTAATGTAATAAAAACACAGCAATTTTGAAATAAAGTTTTTTGGGCTAAAATGAAGTGACTTTTCAGCTGTATCTAAGCTCATGTTTTTCATAAAACTGCAATGGAAACTTTATTATCATGTGATCAACAACAGGATGTTACTACTGGCAGAGATGATGAAACAAGAAGTGGTTGGAGGATGAATGTTTTTATTCACGTGTTATTTTAATGATTTCTTATTTAATGGAAACACTGGGATTGTTTTATTTGACAGTGGAATGCCGGCAAAGTTTTGCACACATTTGTAATGGAAACGCAGCTATTGACTAATTATCACCCTTTAAATAGGAAAACTGTTAACATCTCAGTTTCATTTTGGGCCACATCGAAAGTCTGATTTGTGTGAATTTTGCAGATTTGGGAGAAACTGGAGGGACTTATTGATGTAATTTGGAGTCTAATGGGCCACATAAAGAGCTACGACGGGTCAGATCTGGCCCCCGGACCTCAAGTTTGACACACGTGGTTCACAAGCTTGAAGACACATTTTGGTTGAATATTTACCTACGATCTTTGCTACATTATTTTTCTACAGCTATGCAAATGCAAGTCAGCAAAATCAATCGACTTGCCTGATTTTTATTGGCTCAATTTCAGTAAATTTTTAAATATTGTTACTTTTGTCGTTTTCAAGTTATTTCAGTCACTATTTTTGTCAACCTCATTTCAGGTTAATGCTGCAAAAAAGCAGCAATTCCTGTTTAAATAACCTCACACACACAGGAGTTCTTTATTTCTCTTTTATTTATTTTTCTTGTTTTTATCTGTACTAGATTATTGCAATCTGGTTAATTCACATTTAAAAACCGGTCTTTGACCAGACGCACTGAAATCAATGATAATCATTTGTACAATAACCATTACAGGCTCCATGTCTGGAAATCCCAAATAAAAATAAGAAAAGAGCAGAAAAATGAAAGATCTGTATGTTTTTCTGCACTTTATTTTTGTTTTCATGATTTTTTTATAGTAATTACAAAAAGGGAGAAAATATATATAACAATCATAAAAAGGAAAGGTTGTTTGTGGGCGGGGTTGGGGATATTACGACTGGCAAACAATCACAACACAGCACGAGTACCTACTAACCGCAACAAATAAAATACTGAAAAAAAGGCAAAAAAAGGCTAAAAAAATAACGAAAACAAAGACGCAACAAAGTGAAGCTTCTTCTACAATCTATGGAAAGTATAACGAAAAAGAAAAAGGTGTTTTTTTATTCTGTTTGTTGTAAAATAAAATAAAAAGCATGAGTCAGGAGGAGAGGGTTTGGCAGGGACAATAAAAAATACTGCTGCACGTACAATACCTTTGTTCGCCCTTCTCCTCCCGTCATGTCGCTCTTACAGTTTCCCACTTTCCCCCTTTTCTTTATTTAATAGCATTTCCCATTAATATTCCGTCACCCGCTGCTCCTAATGGCCGCGCCCAGTCGCGCGATCGTTACACTTTTACATGTGAGTAGCAAATGACACTTTGATTGGCTGTGATGTGGAGATGTGGGTCCCCCGCTGGCTGCGGGTCGGGGGCGCGGCTGAGCTGAGGGATCCCGCAGGGCGCCGGTCTCACTGCGCGTGCTGACTCAGTGTGTGGTTCTGCGGGGAAGAGACGGAGAACGGGAGCAAGAGTGAGAACACATGATGGGAGAAATAATGGGCTGCATGAGCGGAGAGCTTTCCACTAAACTACAACCCACCCCTCAACACACACACACACACACACACACACACACACACACGCACACACACACACACACACACACACACAGCAGCAGAACAGAAACTCAACCGCCTCCCACAGAACCAACAGCAAGGTCTCTTCAGTTCAGACAATCCGACGAAAGAAGAAAAAGAACCAAAGGAGTCGGTAGAAAAGTGCAGTTTATGTGTTTCTGCAAATAAACACTAAATATTTAAATTTTAGACAATTTTTAATCAGAATCACCTGGATTTCTGTAAAAAGAATCAAGTTTTTCCAACTTTCACCAAGCAGCAGAAGAAGTGCGTTGTAAAACCTTTTTAAATGGTTTTGATGCATTTTTCTCTCCATAATTGCTTCACTTCACCGCCTGCATTTCCACTGACTGTAAAACTGAGCAAATTGGAATTAGGAAAACAAATTTGCTAAATTGAAACAGTTTTTGATAAAAAGGATGACGTATCCAACTTAGTTAATGGGAGTAACGGAGACATCTTTCAGCATCACATGATTCACATGGTCAACCTGATGTTCACCTGATGTCTCTGCTTCTACTGGCAGAGACGCCAAAGAAGACAGTGGAAGGAAAATGACGGGGTGGCATGTTTTTAACAAATTTATTCACATGTGATTTTAAATGTGAGTCTTATTCAATGGAAACATCTCAATAGCAAAATAGTTTTTTGGAGACTTTAGCAACACTTGACAACGTTTTGTGCACATTTGAGATGAAAACGCAGCTACTGAGCTGTGGAAACATTTGAACATAAGGTCCCAGTGTGGCGTTTTAAATTTGACTCAAGAAGGTTGGAAAGCAGATCATCATTCTTCCACTACCGTGCTTGACTACATAAAATCCACCCATGCAATTTAATCATAATTAAACTGTAATGGTGAATATCTAAAACAATCTGCCAAGCTAGGGATAAAGCAATTAATCAGATTTATCGTAAAAAAATCAATTACTGATATAATTGCCAACCAATGTAGAAACTGATTAATTGTTAACTGGACTATGCAGACTCAAAAAGCCAATTTACTGAAACAACTAATGATTATGTTATTAATATATTATTCTTACAATTAATCACCTAAAATAATTGCCACATTCTGCAGTTTCAATTTAAGCCTTTTTATACAATATTATAAATAAATACCAACAAACAAAATGATATTTTATTGTTAAATACAAAAATAAATAATTTCAGGTTTTTAATCTTCGTTTTGGCTCAAAAACTGCTTCTAATCAATTACTGTCCTTCCACTGAATGGCCTTTTCAGAGCCTGTATGCTTTAGTTAATGATTAACCGGTCACTAAATTAGCTGATGATTATTTAAATCGATTAATCACGATTATTCCTGCAGTGAAACAAACGTTGTTCCAGACGTCTTCAGGACTTTACAAACGGTGCTCTCTAATTGACTTGGAATGAACTTTAACCTTTAACCTGCTAACATGTAGAACAAGAAACAGTTCATTTAAAGTGCGTTTAGCAGCACCTTAAACCCAGTCTGAACCAGCATGGATTTAATCTGTTTTTGTGTTTTCGTTTCTGTTGTTTCCATCAGAATCCCGGCGTGTTTATTCAGATGCGGCAGACCCTCGTGTCTTTCCATTTTGTGATTAATATTTTACAGAAAGCATCTCGGCACCTCTGAGACGCCTTCACTCACATCTCTCCAAAGGCATCAGAGCGTCAACACTTGATCACAATGAAAAAAAAAAAGGTCCATCTTTTTAAAAAATTTAAATTCAGATCAGCAGCGAGAGAACAAACAGAAAGTGATGGAGGGTCTCCAGGTAAAACGCTGCAGAGATTTACACCGAGTTTCACTTCAAATCAACACAGGGTGGAAAAAATCAGCTGAATGTGAATGTAAGGATTACTAATTATGCTTCTTTAAACAGGTTAGAATAAATCTTTGGTCTGTACAAAACATATTAATTACATTTCTAAAATCATTTCTAGACAGTGACAGTTTATCCTGCTCAATTCAGCCTCTATTGAATTGTTATTTGCATCCAAATAAGCTGCTGCTTACCAACTCAATGTTTTCACTAGCACAAGAAAATGGCTGAAAACAAATGCGGCATTGAAAAGCAGAAGTGGAGCCTCCTACACAACCAACAAGAATGCATCGAAGCCATTTCTGGAAGGTAAGTCGACAACAAAACACTTGTCTTTTCCAGCAGCCATTGTACGAACCAACTCATTTTCAAGACACCAAAAAACTTATTGTAGAAAAAAAGACAGTGTTTTTTTAGGAGCAGTTGAGACCCAAATGGAAGTAAAAAAAATGTGCAAAATGTGAATTTTGCATGTTAGTTCCCCTTTAAATGAATAAAGGGGAACTAAAAAACCTTCAGTAAAATCTGAAGGTTTTGAAATGGATATGTCGTGTGGCTGCTCTGCATCAGCTTCAGATGGGAACTGAACTCAGGATAATCTGGATTTGCCGGTTCAGAAGTTAGTGATAGCTTTACATCTAAAGCAGGAGGACGGGGAGATGGTTGGAGGGATTTCTTTGGGAATGTGTGGAGATATTTCCTCTGCGATTCTCCCCAGATAGCAAAGCTTTCTCCAGACGAAAACACCTCCTAAGAATCTCTCTCTCTGTCTCTCTCTCTGTCTCTGCCGCACACAAAGAACAATTCCCACAGAAATCCTCTCTGCTTCCTCACAAACACACACAATTCCCAGCGAGCTCTTCCCCAATCAACGCCGCCCCTCCTCGCCCCTAAGAGCAGCTTTCTCAGATTAATCGCTGCTTCTCTCCGATCATGAAGAAAAAAAACAACAGAAGTGGAATCGGAGGGGAAACGGGAAGGATGGAGGGATGAACAGACTGGAGCGGATGGAGCAGGAATGGGACGGATTAAACGTGGTTTGGGCTCGATAAAGACTTATTTTTCTTTCTACGGGCGCTTATCTAGCCGTGCATGTTTGGTTGAGCCCTTTGGTACATTTGTGGCGAGGCTTTAGAGGCTGAACTTGTCCATCCAAAGGAAAGTAAAGAGTATTAATACCCCCAGCCTCGCGCCCCCGCAGGAGAGCAACATGCAGCCTGTGACAGAAAGACGGCAGCAAATGAGCAGCGTAAGCAACGGGCCGGTGAGGAGGAAGTGTCCTCTCCTTGCGGAGGCCTCTGCAGCGAGCGGGGAGATCTCACTGGGGGCCGCTGACCCCATTATGATAGAAAACACTGCTCTTCATTGCTTACGCTCATCCTCTGCCTCAGCTCCATGCACTTCCTCCGGCAGCCAGAAGAGGTCAGGCTCATTCTGTTTTAAAGCAGCCAGGAGAAATTCATCTCTGAGTGAAGCCAAAGGAAAAGGTGGAGAGATTTGGTGGACTGGGAATAGTCCAGGAGGGAGGAATGACGGTACGCTGGACCAATTACGTCACAGAAACACGATCACAGAATTGGTTTCTGCGGTTCTTAGGTCTCAGTATTGATTAGGCAGAGAAATCGATCAGTGTGAGTCTGTTAGAGTGTGGCATCACTTCCACACAATGCTCTTCCAATCAATGCAGTCCTCATTTCTTTAAATATTTCCCTCGGAGAACTGTTGGAGATATTTATTCTAAGGGTTCACCGGTTACCGATCACCAATTGCCAATGTTTAAAAACCCTGACCTGGCAATCCCAACTTAGGTCAATACCAATTTCTTTTGTCTGAAATGTTGCTCAATATAAAAAGAAAGTTGCTGAGTTGGTAAATATTGTTGTCTGCAAACAGACCTGATGGGCCGTTCTGTCGGACAAACTCTGTCCCTGAGGAGCAGAAGAGGACAGCGGTTGATTTTTAGCTCTGGGATGATAAGAGAATCGGCTTCACATGTAAATATCAGCCGATCACAACCTCCAAAATTAAGAAAATCGGCACCAACAAATCGGTACACCCCTAATTGATTTTTATTACTTAGAATTTTGTAAGAATTTATTCTTAGTCCACTTCATATTTTTTGGGTTATTTACAAGGTTTATTTGTAGGTACGTAATTGTTTATCTTATTTGATTTTTGCTTGTTTTTTTTGTTGTTTTTTTTTGTTATTTACTCTTTCAAGTTGGACAGGAAGAGCTAAAGAGTAATTTATTACAATAAGTATCAGGGCTGGAATAGGACCAGCATGAACTGGGCTTGGGCCTACGAGTTTTCTTTTTTTTTTACAAGAAGCAGCAGGAAACACTGGAAAGTTTGATCTTTGTTTATTGCTTGTCAAACTGGAAAAATTAACCACAAAAAGCAACCTTTTAGTTTTCTGGAGATTGGTTTTTGATGTGTGAGGGAGCATCACCACAGTGCTGCAGTGGCTCACTGATTGAAGTTTTAAATAGGATGTTTGGTTTGACTTAGTTCTAATCTATTCTTGATCCAAAATTTTACAATAGTTCAGAAAGCTGCTCAGGTTGTTCGTGATGTTGGCTGCATGTCGTTCAAAAGCAAAACTAAAATCCTCTGTTTGACTGAAGTGAACTCTGGTGCAGTTTGAAAGTATATTTGAATGCCAAGCAGACCAGAGAGCGCTCCAAAAGCAGGAAGCTGACTATAGCAGAGGGCATTCTGGGTAAATACAACCAAAACAAAGACGTTAGCCTAGCGCTAGCGGGAGAAATGAGTTGTGGTCTTTTGCCAAGACAAAAAAGAAATCCTATAACCACTAAAACCTGATGCCACTCCATTTTTGTTCACATTTGCGAAGAAAGAATTTGCGCTCAGTGTCTTCTTCAGAGGTTTTTGTTGCTTCCTTCAGTGGCTTTTGGTGCAGCGCCCCCACAGGTGAGGAGGGGAACAGGATTTCAATTAGTTTGGTTGGTTTGACACAGAAAATGTAACAAACGCTACAGTTTTGTTCCCCAATCAAACCAAGTCTGCTGGACTATCAGATGTGAAAATAGTTTGAGCAACCGAGAGTGAGAGAAAAAGGGAGGCAAAATAACCGAATTGAATAACTACATTCCCTCTCTAAGACAAATGGGCATGAATGAAGCACCTGGTTTGTGGTTTGGGTTTTTATTTCACCGTTATCCTCTGAAAACCCGCAGGCTGCAGCAGGAAACAGCCGACCCATTCCAGGCCTGCTATTGTTGTTCCTAAAGTGCTTAGAGAGAGCGAGGCTAAAGCCTGCAGAGCCGCGGGCTCATGGGAAATATGGCCCTGTCGCAGTCTGCACCCCCCCCAAAACGAAAACATGAACAGATATGTGACCAGATTCACATAAAACACAGAACCGGACACAGACACAGCGAATCCCAGGAGGAGCAGCAGAAAGAAGGATGAGAAAAAATCCATTCTGCTCTGTCACCTTTAATGTGCTGCTGTGTGTTTGTGCATGCAGGTATCACACAGGTATCTGTTTGCATGGGGACCACTGCCGGAATCTGATTTGCTGCTCTGTAATGATGCAACCAGACCTTAAATCAGGTCTGCTCTCAGGTGCCAGGTCTGTTTTAGAAACAGGAAGGGGAAGAGATGCCGTTGGTGTGTCCGTGTGTGGCGGCTCCACCTTTCAGCGGACCGTCTGTCAGCACAGGAATCTGTGTCAGATACGTGTGTGGGGTTCTTCAACGCCGCACAGTGGATCACCTCAGTCACCCCTGTGGTTTTCCAAGAGTTTCGTTTTATTTTTAGCTCCAAGTTGAAGCTCTTCCAGCACCACTTTTAAGCGTTTGCAGCCGCGTCTGGAGCCGGCAGATGGGCCGTCTTCGTCCTCTTCCGCCGCTCCCTGGCGCCCCATCAGCCTCGCCCGGCCAGGACAGGAAGCCGCCTCAGGAGCAGATCAAAAATAAACCCGGCTCCTCCGTCCGACTCTGTCTGCCTTTGCTTCCCATCAGCTCCTTATCGGCACACAAAATATTGATCAACTTGTGATTAATTGTCAATTTGTGATGAAGCGCTAGAGCTATTCGCTAAGAAAAAATAAACAAAATTACAAGGACAAAGGTATAATATTACCAGAATAAATTCCAAGTATTACAAGAATAAAGTCAGAGTCCAAGAATAAAGTTATATTATGAGAATAAAGTCATAATACTGACTATTTCTGTAATTATTATTTTCTACTTACTTAGCGTGGCACTAATACGTAGTCGTATCAATTAATAGTTTATTAGATTAACATTAGTTTAAATTTGTTAACTAGTAATGTCCGCTTACATCTTCTCTTAGTGTTTGTAGTTTGGCCTCCATCCAGCTGAGGGCACCACTGGTCATCCTTAAGCGGAGCCAGTTGTAAGAGAAACAAAGATGGCTGTTCATGGGGGATTAAGTCTTTCACAGGTTTCATTTTGTTCATCTTTTAATTTTAAAAATGTTAAAAAAAGAAAAAACAAACAACTTTCTGTTTAATCAGTCAGTATTTTACGAAACAGGATTAGAGCCACTGAAATTCTGACTTTAATCTCAGAATTAGGACTTTTTTAATGTTATGAAATGAAAAGTCAGAGATCTGAGACAAACATCAGAATTGGGAGGAATGTTTTATCCTGAGAATGTGGTCAAAATGTTGACTAAAGTCAGAATTATGACTAAAATGTCAAAATTCTGAAAATTAAAGTCGGAATTTAAAGAAAAAAGTTTAAATTATAAGTTTATAGTCAACATTTTAAAAATAGATTAATTAACCTTTAGATTAATTCATTAACCGATGGTTTAAATCCCTAATCTCTAATTCATAAAGCGCACATTTCTGACATTCCCAGCACATGAAATCGGGCAGGTGACGACCCCGTGACCTTTCTGACCGCATCCTGTTTGGGCCGCCCCCTCCCGTTCTGTCCCCCTCGGGGACTTCCCTCTCCTGCGGCTCCTGGCCCAACCAGCCGGGCCCGGAACGGTAAACACTACCAAAAATACCCTCACTCTCAGCGTGACGGAAACGAGCAAACAAAACCATCGGCGGCCAGGCAGACGTCCGCGCTTTGAACCAGGAAGTGACCTCACTTCCAGCAGGAATACCTGCGCAAAAACAAATCTGAGGGGAAAATATTCCAGGCAACATCTGAGGAGACGTGGGATAAAACAATGAAGCATTTTAAAGTTCAGCGTTCCAGAGGTTAGATGTGTTCCAGAGAAGCAGCGGAGCGTGCCGCCTTTCCATGTCGCTGTCATAACGGCACAAAACCAATTCCCTGTGAGGCGGACATGTTTATTTATTCTTCACGATCCACAGGAACCTGGCAAAAAGACGTGAACTGAGGCTCACTGGAGCAGGAGGAAGACGGTTCTGTAGGCCGAATCTTTGTTTTACACATTTCCTTTAGTTTGACTTCCAGGTGACTGTTCACTGGAAGAGACTGGAGCTTCAAGAAAAGTAGAGAAACCGAAACAACCAACTCTAGTTAGAAAGAAAGGATGAGAAAATATGTTTATCACACTTCAGTGTTTCCCATTAATACATCATGATGATTTTGCCGAACTAAGATGACAGTAATATAGGAAACAAACCATTAAAAGTAACTCATTTCCAAATTGAAAAACACCAATACTAATAATTATTAAAGTAAAATAAAAAGGTAAATATTTTTCTTAAATTACATGATTGGATAAATAAATATTTTTCAAAATGATTTATATCAATTATATCAATCTAAAATAGCATAAATAAACAAAAACATACAAACAAAAAGGAAAATAAACTGATTTACAAACTAACTGGATAAAGAAATAAAGTAAAGATAAAAAAATGAATATAAACTTAAATTAAAAGGACTAACACGCATATATTTAATTTGTAGGTAATGGAAATTCTTAAAACTAGAAACATAAGAAACTTTAAAAAATTACTCACATTTTTTAATATTTAGTTCAAATTAATGAAGATGATAAAAAACTATTTAAAAAACTGATTTAAACATTTCATGCGATCATCAGAATGATAAGAAATGCTACGCAAAGAGTTTTTAAAAACTAATTTCATTTAATATACAATAACTAAATGTCGTTTGTGTTGGAAATTATCTATTTCTTTTCAACGTTTACATCAAATGAAGTGATTTATTTGCAAACAGAGTCTGGATAGTGTTTCTTCACACACTAATAATCAAACCCAGTTATTGATTTCTTTGATTGATTCTTCGTAGTTTAACAACAATGAATGTTTTCAGCAGAATTGTAGCAGAGCAGATCTTTTGTTTGGAACATCTTTCTGTTTCTTCTCCCTGATGGAAAACATAAAAAAAAAAGATCTGGGGATTCAGAGAGGTAAAAATATGCGTGTGTGTGTGTGTGTGTGTGTGAGTCCCAGGTCCCTGCTCTAATAACACAGCGTTTCCCAGAGAGCAGTGGGGCAGCTGAGCACGCTCCCCTGGAACGCCACAGGGATCTGCGGATCAAATTCACACACACACAGAGCCGAGGGATGCACGGATCACAGGGTACACACTGCGACTCCGCACACACACCTAACCCTTATTTCCCAGTTCAGACACACACACATTTCCATAATTCAGTTAGAGGGAGAAGCTCAGAGTCAGACAGAGACGTGATTATTTAAACGAAGCTCGTTTCGTAAAAACATCTGGAGACGAAGCAACAAAAAGCTACTAGAATCAAAATTTTTAGGATTTTCCTTCCAGTTTTCTCAGCATCAATGACAAATAACTGAAAGAGGAGAGGAAAATCCTCTTTCTGTTTATAGTATATAATTAAAATATTAATTTGGACTGTAGGAATGACATCAGTGGTATTAAGAAAACAGCACAAATTGCTACATTTCAAAGTATGCAATTATAGATAAATGAATAAATCAGGAGAGAAGTTTGTCTTCTTCCCACTTCTTTTCGAGCTAAATGTGTTCTTATGACAGTATTATTACATAATGCATGAATTTGATGACTCAGACAATGTCTTGTTCTTACTGTATGTATATTTCTGTATGTATTTGTGTATATATTTACACACTTTTTAACTACTAAAGCATATGATGTGCATTTTTTTCTTTTATATGGCTTGAAATAAAGCAACAAATGTAAAAATTGCAGCTGGTTGGAAGTATTTCTTTCAGCTCATCCAAAAACAACAGGTGCAGAGATCAGTTACGGGGGAGAAGCTGCTGTATAGCGCCTCCTGGAGGCTTGGAAAGGAAATGAAACTGCCAGAGAATGTGAATAATGCATGTATGAATATTGAACGTCTTGTCAACACAGAATTTAATCAAACCCATTAAACCCATTAGGGTTCATCACTGTTTCTTGATTAAGATGATTTTTTTTGTTTTTTTTGTTAAAGTTTGAACATAAATTGTACATTGCTAGAAACCTCCTGGTACAGAGGTGTGAAAAGCACTAAAGCAATATGTTTTTAGAGCAGCACTTGGATTTCCTGCTGGATAATTTTAAAAAAATCCAACCTTCAGTTAAATTAAACATAAAATGTAAAATTTTTGTACTTCCATTTGGATCTCAAATGCTTCTAAAACATCCAAAGCGCTTAAAGAAAACCCACGAAGCTGGCTTTGGACAATAAGATAATATTTTTTGATGTCTGAAAAATGAGCCGCTTCAAAAGCCTTCCGGATGTAACCGGTTACCTAGCAACCCCAGCAGAGTTCCGCCCGTGGCCTAGCAACCCAAGTGGAGCTCCAGCACGTTTGGTCAGCTGGTTTTACTGCTGTACAATGGCTGCTGGAAAAGACAAGTGTTTTGTTGTTGACTTCCCATCCAGAAACCAATTGCTGCTTTTTTGTTGTCTGCGCATAAGGCTCCACTTCTGCTTTTCAATGATGCACGGTTGGATGATGGCACATTTGTTTACAGGTACTTTCAGGTGTGTGTAAACATTGAAGTGGGGGGCGTGGCCAATATCTGCGTATTGGATCGATGCATGAAGGTGTGTTTGTGAAAGTCACTGAGTGAGTGAGGCTCCAGTTTAAGATGCTTTGAGAAGTCTGGAATATTTCTCTCTCTGGTTTAACTAATTATGTTAAACCAGAAGCAACAATAGTTACCAGCTTGCTGTTTGCTCCTGATGTGAAAACTGTTGTTGGAGTTTTGATATTTGCAGCAGAAATAAACAAAGAGAAGAGAGCAAAACTAAAACTGAGTCAACTGTGAAGCTGGAGAGAGAGAAAGAGAGTGATCCAGGAGGACGTCAGTGATCAGGGCCGCAGCATCTCTTATTTACACACACACACACACACACACACACACACACACACACACACACACACACACACACACACACACACACACACACACACACACACACACACACACACACACACACACACACACACAGAGCAAAAACATCTCTTATTTACCAGCTTACGTCTGCACTATTTATGGGACGCTGGGGAGAGGCACAGAAGAGAGGAAGAGAGGAGAGGGGCTAAAATATGCATAGGGGCTGGATCTTCTGGGACGGCGGGGGGGAGTCAGACAGGAAGAGGGAGGAAGTGAAAACTGTGGCAGGAGCCGTGATGGAGAGGAGTGTGTGTGTAAATGGGGCTGAAGGAGCGAAACCAGGAGGGAGGAAGGGATGCGTCCCGCCTGCTAACACCCCCGGGTGGCGCCGCCGCGTTTCTGAGCCGGACATCATACGGGCCTGAAAGAGGCCAGAGCCTTTCCTGGCCGGCCAAGCCGCCACCGCCGCCTTCCATCCATCCCTACCTCATTAAGGCACACACACACAAATTAGCCCATTCCACTCTCTGGCAGATGTGCACACACACTCAGTAACACCCGCATTAACCTCCACAGCCAAGGCTCTCCATCTCCCCCGGTCCACCTCTCTGTCTAGCCCACTTAGAGCGCCCTCCCATGGGGCGGTGGAGCGCGGCAGGTCAGGCTCCAGCTGAAAGTTTTCACACACACACACACGCACACGCGCACACAGACACGTTTGGACCAAGACTGGAGAGTAACAAGATGGATGACGGAAAATTGCTGCAATCAGACTGAAGCACAGGAGGCTGAAAACAACGCATTAAAAACCAAAAAAAAGTTTTCTATTGATGTTCTTAACAATGTTCGCTGCCCTCTGCGCCTCCATGGAGCTGAAAGAATGTGAAAATGGCTGCTAACAGCTGCACAATTATACCACTGTTCATCTTTGAAAAGCAACAGTGAGGCTCCTGCACAACCAATAATAATAACAAAAATGATACCATTTGTAGCTGGATTATGATCTTTTCAAACTTAGTTGAAGATTTAATAATGGTTAACTTCAACACAGACTTCATCATCTAAAAGATGACAAAACAGTCAAATAAATTAGTGTTTTAGAATTTGCGCTGAAAAATACATTTCAGGGAAGCTAAGAGCGCTAAAGTTATTGAATTAGCAAAAGAGTGGATTAGCAGTGACAGATGTGGGTAGTCAGCACTTTGTTTTTTGCATTTCTGACCCTTTTTCTGCAGCTATGATGATTATTCACTAAAAGAGACATTGATTACCGTACCTGGAGACAGATACAGACGGCTAAAGGTGAAGTTTAATAAAAATGATACCATCTGTAACCGGATTATGATCTGTTCAAACTTTTGGACGCGTTTCTTCCCATTTAAAGATGATCTTCAGGAAGTTCTGAGGTTCTCTTGTCAGTTTAACAAAAATAATTCCTGGTTTTCCTCGGGGCCGGGTCAGACGCAGGAGAGAGCCGTGATGGAGGTTATCAGGAGTGTGTGTGTGTGGACATTAACCGACAGGGTCCAGCGGTCGCCCTGCTGCTAAATGGCCTGGCCGGCCATATGCCCACCACCTCTGGCACTACATCACCTCCACTTTACGTGCCTGACTGAGTGGCTTTCTCTTCAGGGGGACGGGAGGCCTGGCTGGCCGTCTCAGCACCACATCATCACTACAGCTGTTATACATTATTACCTTTCAATAATTATTCTCTTTTTTTCCACTTTCTTCACCCAGAGCAGTTTGGGAACCTAAATTACAAACAAAATCAGATCTGTGCTGTTCTAAAAAACCTGGTATTGGTTGCAGAGCTGAAAAAAATGGGATTTGAATCTTTTTGGATGCAGCGTTTTATAGTCCAGAGTTAAATTTAATCACTTCTGGTGGTTGTAGTTTTCCTGTTTTGTAATTGTTTGCTTTGCTTGTATTTCCTCTTTTTTTTTTTTTTTAATAAAATTTGAGAAGTTATTTTAACCTTTGTGTAGTTTTATAATTCCCATCACATTACAAAAAAATGTATTTGTTTATTGGGAACACATTTTGATAAAACGTTTTTCTGCTGAATCAAAATAGAAGTATTTCACAAAACACTCTTTCCACCTCACACGAGTCACGTGATTGTCAGCAAACTGTCAACTTTTCAATGATTGCTAAATAATGACACTTTTAAAGCAAACTTTATGCAAACATGTACTAAAAGTTGCACTGAAAATGTTTTCAAGTCCTATGACCTGAAGAACATTTCCAGGATTGGAGGACTAATGTCTCAGCATTAGAGAAAGTCATGCATGAATTTCTCTAATCAATCAGATTCAGAACGCTGCTGCTGGAGTTCTGACTAAAAGCAGGAAGATGGAGAAAATCACAACATCCAGAGTCCTTCCACTGAGAGAACAAACTTTAAAACACCGCTGGTAGTTTATAAATCAGAGCAGAATCTTCTTGATAAGTGCTTCAATATTATAATGAGGAAAGTTTAGGAAACTGCAGTAAACCTGCAGAATGAAGCGACTCTCTGACCTTCACCTCTCAGGTTCCTGAAGACCAAAGGATCTGCAGCCGTAGGAGAAGAGAGGAAGGTTTACATCAGTGCTGAGCTGACTGCAGCTGGCTAAGGACCTACTCTAGTGTGACTTATATCCACTTGTGAGTCTAAATCATAACGATCCAAAGCCTGCCAGAACCCTACCAGGACCTCATGAGGAGAGACAGAGAGAGAGGGATAGAAAAACGGGAAGAAAAGGCGGAGTGATTACAGAGGTGGCGTGGAGATTTAGGTGGATCAGATTCCTCAGCCATGGAGTGTCCTTGGTCACACTACCTGGGTTTTCATTACAAATGGGAGCAAATCTTTGTCTAAATTCTGCTAATGTAAAAAAACAAACAAAACAAAACAAAAAAATACAACAAAAAACAACCAGAAAAAAAACACAGTGTGCAGAAATTAAATGAAAATCACATGTGAGTGAGCTTGTTCATGCGATAAGTCATTAACAAACATGGCAGCCATGGATGTAAACTGTTATGAAATGATAAAATCTGACTGTCAAGTATGAAGGAGTTTTCATGATAGTTTGTCATTTGCTAAATAACACTTTTAATGCAAAGTTTCAATGGAACTTTGCACTGAAGTGTTATTATTTGCCAAAAATGCAAAGCTGACAAATTAAATGGACTTTCAGTGCAACTTTGCATTAAAAGTTTAAGTATTTACAGAATAATGCAAAGTTGACAATTTTAATGAACCTTTAATGCAACTTTCAGCACAACAATGATGCTCTGGAAAAACAAGCCATCATCCTCCCAGCACTTCCTGTCATCGTCTTTATCGCTTTCACTAGCAGAAACATCCGCTTGCTGTTCACATGATGCAGGAAAACTGTTTCCATTGCAGTTTTGTGAAATACATCTATTTTGAGACTGCTGAAAACCTTTTTATCAAAAACGTGAGAATTTCCATTAAACAAATGTATTTTTCATAATTCAAAGGCAGCAAGTGAAGGGAAACAATTCTGGAGAGAAAAGTGGGTTGAAACCACTGATTGCTACTAAACCTGGTTTTAAAAGTTGCTGGATCAAAAACTTTTAATTTGTCCTGCTTGGTCAACCTTTGAAAAACTTTAATTTTATACAAGACATTCAAATTAAATCAACATATGACATTAAAATATTTAGCATTTGTCTGCAGAAACACAAAAACAAACAAATAACCCTCCACTTTTTAATGCTTTCAAAATTGTGGTGTTTCCATCATTCCAATTTATAGAGTTTCATGGAAAAGCAGCTGCAGCCCAAAATGCCCTCACCGACCTGCAGACGGAGGAGGCCGGGTCACAGATCCTACCTGTAGCTCTGTCTGGAAGAAGAACTTCTGCGGACACTGGGAGCAGTCGTAGATCTTGTCCTCCTGACCATGAACGGCGAAAATGTGCTGCTGCAGCTTGTTGGCCTGCACAAACACTGAAAGGAGGAGAAACAGAGCAAAGCGTTGCAGCGCTGATGTGATGGAAGTTAACGCAACAGAGTACGGCAAGCAGTTTTTACAAACATCGGCTTCACCACACTTACATTCCAGATATCTGTAATTTTTTTAGACATATTAGTTAACTGGATCGTTACTGGTTACATTTACTCAGCTACATTTTGGAAAAACATACTTTTGGAAGTTTTTTCACTCTTCTGTACTTTTTACTTTTATTTGCGCATATGTACTATGAGATAATCTGCCAGTTTTTCCATATTAGAAGCAAAATGTCTTGTTTCACTGCTACCTTTTTATTCATATTAAGGAATTATAGACTTAAAACAAGCTGAAAAGTTACTTGTAAGTTTGTTTTATATGCTAAAATATTTGCACTAGGAACTAGACCAAAAATACTCTTAAGATTTTGTGTTTCTGCAGTGCTTGAAAGAAATTTCAAAATGCAATCGAAAATACCTTGAATTGTTATTCTTACCAGTCAGGATGTAAATGTAGATATCTTAAATTAGTCTTCAGGACAGTCAAAACTATTTTAGTTAGAGGAAACAGATGTTATGTTAAAGCGGCTTGCCATAAAGGGGTTATATCTGTGATGGTAAAACTTGAAATTTGAATTATTATTAACAGAGAGGGTAACAGATGAGGAAGAAGAATTTTCTCATCTGAATAAAGAGAAAGCAGGAAGAACCACCGTTAGGGAAACGTGATATTTATCAATTAATCATCCGGTTCTTTGGTTTTTGTTTTTTTAATTCTAGCTCCAGTGTTGTTTTATACCCTCCACTTCTCCCCCCATCCCTCTTTTGTTTCAGTAAACTTTTGGTTTTCACTCTGAGACTGATGAATTATTAAGCCTCCCCACAGGAGCCGAGCCCATTTTACTAATTCATGAGCCACCAAGGAATAGAGTTAAAGTTTAAAGTGTTGCTGCGCCTGGGGAGGGGGACTGCTTGGGCTGGGGGTGTGGGGAGCTACAACACAAGACAAGCTCAACAACCAGGAGGCGGGGGGAGGGGGTTAACGCAGGGAGGAAAAGTGCTGAATGTGAACACCTAATTTGGTCATTTATTTACTCTCTCCTGTGGATTAAAAACATTCAGGTTGTTAGCTCACACATAGTAAACCCTCCTGCAGTAATAACCCATAGTTTACAGCTTTAACATCACAGACAAAATAAATTGTGTTGAAGCCAAAAAGTTTCTAAAAATGATTTGTTTTTACACTTCTAGTCAGACTTAATTTACAGCCTCAAACTTTGACGGTTTTGACCCGATTTGAATTTAACACAAACTCACAGAACCTTGAAATTATCCTCAAAGTAACACAAACTGTAGAAGGATAGCGCACTAAAACAGCAATTTCATCTAAATGCACTGCAGCTTTAGGTTACAACAGACAGTGAGCCAAAATATGAATAACTAAATTATTTATTTACCTAAACAAAACAAGCAAATTTTTTCTAGTGATACGATTAGCCTGTTTTAGCTTAGTGTAGCTTAATTCTATTTTTAGCACTGCTATCAACATTAGGCCAAAATTATTGAACTATTCTAGCCTACAAATTCTAAATACCCACTTTTCTCCTTCAGAGTTTTTTGTGCAATAGTCTGAAGTTGCTTTTTAAATTACTATTAAACATTAAACACATCAACCTACCAAAGGGAAGAGAGATAGAAATTAGCCACTTGGCTAAAGTCTCATGCATTTAATTGTAAATGTTAATTAACATGTAATGTTTGACTTTTAAACAATAAACTAGAAAACAAAAAATATTTGCAAAACAACAAAAGCAACATTTTTGTCATCTAATCAAATGCAATTGGAACAAAATGCTAATCTATGTAGGATATGACATGAACAAACCGATTGGCAGCTCTGGTGGGCGTGGCCAGGCAGGGTGACCAATCAGATCTCAGTATTTATCTCAAAGAACGCAAACACATCTACATGCCACACATTTCAGCTTCTTATATAAAATTCTGACCTGGTTCAAACAGGGGATGTTTTCCACAGTTAAATTAAATATTTCTGATTGTATTGTGTGTTCGGTCCGTCCTTGAACATGGTAGTATGCGCCTCACCTGTAAAACAGACGGGACACTTGAAGGTACCTCCCATGCCTTCGAAGCTGTGCTCTATCAGGTGGCACAGCAGCTTGGCAGGTGAGTCGAACATCTGGTTACACAGCTTGCACTCGTGATTGATGCCCTCCTCTGCAAATAGGAGACAAACACGCATGCGTAGGTTAGATCAGCCGAAACACGGAAACCGGAACATGTGACATCAATTCGGGATATTAACCCGACACTGAGGGGTCGTTCTAACCCGATGTGCACACAAAATGTTGTGTGCACACATTTTGTGTGCACATTTTGATGCACACAAAATGTGCATCAAAACCCAAAACATGAAGAATAAAAAAAAATCACTTCACTCTATACCGAAACAAAGTTAGGCTGTTTTAGTAAATGTTGTTTATATATAATTGCTGAATTATTTTGCTAAAGAACCTTTCTACACGTTCTCCTTTAAATATGAATGCAAATACAAAACATGAGGTACAAAAGGTTTATATTTACATTGTTTTTATTCAAAAACTCTAAAAGAAAATCTAACTGAAACTCCACTGCCACAAAGATCAGGTTTGCTGTACCGTCTAGCGGTTAACTTATAATGCAACTGACTTTATTTTTAATTTACAGTGTATTTTTAGACATGTTTATGGTTAAATCTGAAAATCGTTTTGAAATACATTTTCTATTAATTTCACAAATCCTCTAAACTAGCCTGAACAGAAGAAGTGCAGCTCAACACGCTAACATAAGCTAATATCAAAAAAGCTAATGTAGGCTAAGCTAAACTTATTCAAAATAAGGTTGTTTTAATAGGAAAATAAAATAAATAGCGACAAAACGAAGCTAAGCCACTGTCAGGTAAAGTAATAAGGCTAAAGTAAATCTGCATATCCTAACTTAAGCTAAACTCAATTTAGCTAAAATTATGTAAGCTGTGCAAAACTAAGCTAATTAAGCTAAGCTAAGGTAGGCTATGTTAAGTTTATAGGGGCTGAACAAAGCCAAGATAATCAGGGATGGTAAGCTAAGCTAACAGCTTATAAGTAAGCTAATAGGTTAGTTATAGTCTAAACAAAGTAAATCAACAAATGCCCTATGTTACATAAAGATATGGTGAGATAAGCTCATGCAAGGCAGGATAAGGTAAACTAAGGTAGGCTAAAGCAAGTTGGATAGATTGAGTCGAGCTAAGCTAAGCAAAGATACGGCAAGCTAAAGTAAAATAGGCTAACTTAAGGCAGTAAAGGAAGCTTAGATTGGCTCAACGAGACTAATAAGGGTAGAGTAACCTTAAAAAGGTATAAGATAAAGGAGGGCAAGTAAGTTTAGAGATGGGATACATTAAGACAAGCTTTGTTTCTTATCTACTACACATTGCTTTTTAAGATGAGAAACAGAAAATGTATGCCAGGTTTGAGGTTAAGGTACCACGTAGATTATTTAACTTATAACAATACATTTTTTCCATGTTTTAAGTGAAACAAGATATATTTCTGTCAATATTAAAGAGCTAAAACAAGCTCCTATAACCTGCTGAAAAGAACTTATGAGCTATATTTTTCTTATTTCAACTTTATTAAGGTGTACTAGACCAGAAATACTTGGTAAGATTTTGTGTTTTTGCAGTGAAATATCAAAAAGCAACCAACACCTGAAGAAACACCTTAAAAAAGAAGGATGTATTGATCGCTACATACGAGCCTAAAAAATTCCCACAATTAAAGACACAGATTAACATATTAACCCATCAAACATTGAGCAAAAAGAATAAAAACAACCTTTTATATGATAAATAAGTGACAGCGTGCAGAGTTATATTCACAGTCGTGATTTTTATTTCTGTCTATTTTAAGACGGTGTGAGTGACATCACTGCCCCCACGGTGAAAGGCCAGATGAAGGTGGGCGTCGTAAACACAAACACACACAGGCGCCCCTCGGTGATCGAGTCCCCTGCCTGTTGTCCTTATCACCAGCGTACCAAACAGGTCCGATACCCCAGTCGCCCACACACACAGCACGAGGCAACACACACACACACACACCACAGGACCGAACTGCCGGGAGACATCAGATGGTGTCGTCTGCAGGCCAATCTGTGACCCCCATAGAGTGGTGCACACACACACACACACATATATACACACACCCTCTTTTTAACACTTATCTCATGTCCTGTAAGTGCTACCACACACACGCACACACACTGCAAAATCTCCGCTGCAGGGGATCGCAGGGTTAATAACGTCTTCAATCATGCATCCATGACACCCATACTGACTAATACACACACGCTCACCGAGATTTTTATCTCTTCTTGCCTCAAAGGCCATCACAAGGGTGCCCTAATCCCATCTCAATAGCTGTGTGTGTGTTGTGGTCCCGATCCCCAAACAAGCCCCGTCTCCACACACACACACACACACACACACACACACACACACACACACACACACACACACACACACACACACACACACACACACACACACACACACACACACACACAGAAACCTCAAAGGCTGCGAGGTTGTGAGGGGCGCCAGCGTGTCCGAGACACACTGAGACAGATAGAGGTTCATTATCATTTACCAGGAGATTGAAGCAGCAGGAGAGAGAGTCACATGGAGCGACGCATGCAGAGAGAGAGAGGGGGAGGCGGAGGGAGAGACGGGAGGAAGGGTGTGCAGCTGCAGCTTTTCAATTGGTTCCGATTTTATTGTTTTACAAACAAAAAGTTTAAGTTTGGTTCAGAAAACAGGCACACTGCAAAAAACACCAAATTTTAACAAGCATTTCTGGTCGAGTTTCAAGGGGAAATAGTTTAGCACACTTGAACTGAGACAAAACTAACTTACAAAAAACTTTTCAGCAAAGTAAAGGAGTTAAAAATACTGATGAATAATGTCTTGTTATAAGTGACAGGTGATAATCTGACAGAGGTAGAACTTCATCAGTACTTATGTGTTTTCCAAGCATATATTGCAATTTTATAGCACAATCAAGTAACTATGTTAATGTCAGTTGTTATGAAAATGCTATAAATCTCAAATATGACTTAAAAGAAATTTGACTTCAGATTTTAACGCCTTGAAATTGGGTCTCTGTCCCTTTAAAAACTGCTCTTTCTGAAGTTCTGCTTCAGGAAGTCGTCACAACATTAACCCTTTCACAACATTTCTACCAGCGTTTCACTGACAAGAAGCTCCTATAATGAGCTCAGCAGGTGTTTCCTAATTGCTGCCGGCTAGTCTGAAGGATTTTTTTTAATTACAGGCTTTTTTTTGGTCAGCCAGAGAAACTTATAATTATTAATCAATATTAAGGAATTATTGATCTTTTGTCTAACAGAAAAGCTTTTTTTGAGTTAGTTTTGTATTATTTAAAGTGTTTTCTAGAAACTAAAAGAATGCATGGTAATATTTGGAGTTTTTACAGTACAGAAGATGAAGAATTGCCTATGCGTCATTGATGTTGGTGTGTGTGTGTTGGCTACCGGGTTGTGTGTAAGGCATCTTTAAGCCGCGCCCTCGGTGGGGGTAAACTGCCACAGAAGCTGCCTCCCACTCTCCCACGCTGCCAGGATCAGAGGAGCGGTCAAACATCAGCCACCTTCACATCAACACAACGACCTACTTCTACGCTCAGTTTTTCTGAGATCTTTCAAAGAAACATCTGAGCTGCTCGGCTCCGCTCACGCTACCAGCAGGTTTTTAAGCCGCAGCTACAAAAACTATTTCAAACTTTGGAAATAAAAATGTTTAAAAAAAACCAGAGGAGGCCGTTATATTTTCCTTTAACTGATACTTTAGCTTACACGGATTCTCAATGTGCTGAAGACTAACGAGGAAATTATGTGGTTGGATTTACCTAGTTCAAACTAAATCGATCAATATCTGGTCAGTAGTCGTCTATCCTTGCAGGATGGGGTGCTGTTGTCCGTGTTGGTGGTGCATCAGACTGACATGAGCCGAGGATTCTTCTGTACGAAGCAAAACGTCAAACTAAATAATAATATGTTTTTAATATTTTTACTGTACTTTTTGAGTAGCTTAAAGGTTGGTTTAATTTTTTAACCTTTTCAGGACAAAGTTGTTGTAACTATTCAGTTTTGTACCAACAGGAATACAATCCCAGCTCTTTGGTAAAGTATGGAAACATCACTTCCAGTGAAATACCTCGAGGAAACTGTCTTCTCTTGCGGACATAAAGTAAAATGAATTGAGTTTTATATGACTGTTATCTTTTTAGCAGTACTTTGTTTCATTTCTTTATAAATTCCCGTGCACAGAAACATGGTTCATTACGACATCAAACCAACAACAGAAACTTTCGGAGATCATTTATGGTCAATCAATTAGTGTGAGAGCAAAAGTGGCTGCAATCGGAAAAAAGGAGAAAAGGATCCAAACGAGAATGAACGTGAAAGCCTCAGAGAGAACAGAGGAGAAAACAGTGAGGTGCAGAGAGATAATTGGGCTGTCCGGAACAAGGGCATGGAGAGAGGCCTCCAACGCCTCTGTGTGTGTGTGTCCCATGAAAGACTTCTCTTTTCTGACAAATACATTGTTTTGATCAGTGTGTGTGTGGGGACGGCTGTCTCTGTGTGCCGTCCCCCCGCGCAGCCCGGTCCGTGTGCGACCCATAGTGAGATGACAGAGTCGCAGAGCGTCCTGCCGCTACGCTTTGTCTCACAGAGAGCATTTGATCCAGTAGCACATGAACACACACACACACACACACACACACACACACACACACATCGCTGTGAGACTTTCCCTGGGACGGAGAACATAGGGGAGGACACAGCCAAAGAGGCAGGGTGAAGGTTAGGACTTACAGTTCTCTACCAACCAACTCAAATCTAACTTTTTCTGGATTTTAACTCAAACTAACCATGACAATAATCCTTTGTCGCTTTTATTTACAAACCCCAAGATGCTGGTTTCATTCAGGAAAAATAACTCATTCAATCCCCTTGAAGCTGCAGAATGTAACTTTTACAAAAATATATTTTCTGACATATTTGTTAAAACTGACTGTCATGGCAGTATAGATGAGACAAATAATCAGTAAGGGAAAGAAATAGCTCCTCTGCCAATCAGAGGCAGGAGGCGGGTCTTAACGCTGTCCATCATCTGGTTTCTACTGAGTGCGCCTGAAATAACAAAAAACGAGCTTACATGTAAAGTTCCAGCAACATTTATGTTTTCAGTCAATAATTAATTTAATATTGGTGGAAAAAGTCCTAAAAACTGAATTTTATCTCCATCCCTCATCATATCTAGACATATTGTATGATGAGGTTTTTCACATTGAGTCAATGAAGCAACTCTGACTCAGGTAATCGCTGCGTGTGCATCAGCAGAATAACTTCACAGATTCCACTGGAGGCAAAAAAACATTAGAAAATTTAAAGCAAAACATAGATGTCATGGATGTTGAAGGAAAACGCAGTCCATACTATAGTCATCCTCACAATTACAAGCCCACCACAGTGACATATTTCACACAAACACTCCGTCGTTGCTCATGCTGTTGCTCGATCTCATTCTCTCTCATTAACCACCTTTTTCTCTCTGCTAATTGACCAGAGGAGCAGGACCAGGTGGCATCATCCCATTTACGCTGGCCTCATCTCAGACCCCTGCAACACGCAGCTCAACACAAATGAGCTCCTTGGTTTGTGCTGGCGACGGATCCCTAAGGTGCTTCCCCTCTTAAACACCTCGACATGCATGCAAACACCCACCTTCCCGGCGTCGCTCTAAACAAGCTGCCGGGGGTCCCCTGGGCGTCTGCCCTCCATTACTGCCCGTCTCTCCGCCTGTCAGCCCCCTCCATCCCTAAAATCCATATCAGAGCGTGTCTCTGTTCGGTCCTTTGTGCCGTAAAACAGGCATCTGCACTTCAAGTGAAAATACGAACCCAAGTAATTCAGATTTATTCAACCGCTCTGGAAAATTCCTGTTTTATTTTTTTTTTAAATACTCAGCCTGGTTGGGAATGTGTAATGTAGTTTTAAAATAGAGTTCATATATCCATATTCGTATTTTCTAACAGCTGAATGTTTGATGTAAAGACGTCAATGGTTTTTTGTTAAAGCTGTTTCTTCATCTTTTGGTTTCTTTTTGATTCTACACTGCAAAAACTCAAAATCCTACCAAGTTTTTCTGGTCTAGTTTTTAGTGCAAATATCTTAATACCCTTGAAATAAGACAAAACAAACTTAAAAGTAACTTTCAGAATGATATGGATGCTTGGTTTCAGTCAACAGTTTCTTAAAATTGATGAAAAAGTTATAGTTCCTCTAACAGATTATTTCACTTTTAGCACAGGAATGATGTCTCGCTATAAGTAAAACAATCTGCCAATGGAACTAGTATTTATTTAAATCCATACTGAGGAATTATTGACTCAAAAAAACTCTTATATTGTGTTGAAAAATTCCACTTAAGTTAGTTTTGTCCTATTTCAAGTGCAAGAAGGTAGTTGGACTAAAAGATGGATCAAAAAACAGTTGGTAAGACTTTGTGTGTTTGCAGTGCAGGTATAAACATCATTATTTTTACATCCAGAATGCAAGACGAGCTGAAAATGGCTGAAAATAAAGTTTCTGAAAAAGTTCTAGTTTACAAAAAACCCCTTCAACTTTATATTTAATCTGTTTGACAGACATTTTGACAAAAGTTTAGTGATTCAGGAGTCATTTAACTCTGGTTCATATGTGTTTTTTTCTTTTACTGTAACAATAGGAAATCAGGTTACTGTATACAACAGTAAAGGATTGCAAAAAAGAGAAATAAACTCTTTTCCCAATAAAACTAAGGGAAACCTAGAAATATAGATGCTTTTACTTAGATTTGCTGAAATTAGTTTCACATTTTAATCAGGTTTTCCCACCACACACACAGTTCAACAACAGCCTGAGGGCTTTCTGTGGTTTTAGCTAACTATGTTCATTTTTAATACGGGATAGATGCTGATGCACTCACCAGTGTTTTCTCATCCTGGTTAGATGAATCTGAAATAAGATGCTTTTAGCAGAAAATGAAAATATCAATGAAATATTTTGTGGTATAATAAAGCAAAAATAACCACCACAGTATAATATTTATGGCCAGAAAGCAACAATAAACTGATCCAAACATAAATTAATGCTTTTACTGAGACTGCTTTAAGTTGTTTATATCTTGTTCTCTACTTTTTAATTTGTTTCCTGTTTGAAATAAAGTTATTGGGATAAAGAGGGAGAACATGAGGAGAGGGAACGGACCTGCTGCGTAGACAGTTTCAAAATAAGAGCATGAATATAAGCGTCTAGTTTGAAGAAATCTTAAGTCAATAACCAAAACTTTAACACAAATGTTGATCAAAACAGCAAAAAGTAAATTAACGCTTTAGAATTTACCCTGAAAAGTAAACTTAGAGGAAGCTAAACAGGCTAAAAGTTTCAAAAGTTAGCAGAAGCGCTAAATGAAACGTTAGCTCAGCTTTTAGTGGATTAGTGAATGTGTGCTCACGACTGCATAGAGCATTAAAATAAGCTTTTGAAAGTTTTCTAAAGATTTCCACATTATTCTCTCGCTATGCGATTAACACATCTAAGTTTTGCAGATCTATGACGGAAGCTCTTTCTTCCACCTGCCTATAGGGGGCAGTGTCTGCACATGAATGACTCGCAGTGTCGAGATAATCACTTTGTATTGCAAAAAATTGGGAAAGATGAAAAAAAAAACTGTTAGGTGTTGAAGCTGTTGATCTGCTTTACAGACGATTTGGAAGTCAGAGTGTTTTAACAAGGAGAAGAAGAAGCGTCCAAAAGAGGGATGAAGGAAGGAAGGAAAGAAGAAGACGGACAGGACGGCCGTGGAGAGCAGCAAGAGGCGCTGTGAGGAAGAAGGAGTGCAGCAAAGAAGAGAGCAGTGGAAGAGGAGGAGGAGGAGGAGGAGAGCGTGCCCCCTGGGGGGCTTGCTCAAGGTGTGTTACCATAGCAACCAGGGGGCGATTGGAGTGTGTGTGTGTGTGTGGGGGGGGGGGGGGTTCTGATGCAGGAGGTTGTGAGCTTGACCCATTGGTACTGTGGGGGCTGGAGAATACACTCACTCACACACACAACCTGCTGCAGCGCTGGAGGGGTCCCAGGAGTGCCTCCACCTTTACTCACCCTCACACACACACACACACACACACACACACACACACACACACACACACACACACACACACACACACACACACACAAAGAGGAGAAAGAATGCTGCAGTGCTGAGGTCCCGCGAGTATCCAACACCCACACACACTTTCCCTCCTTTCTCTCATCTCCCGTCTCTATTTCTATCTCTCTCTTTCTCTGCAAGATGATTGTTATTTTCTTTATTTGTTCCCTTCGAAATTCAACCATCTGGATGTTTAAACTCAGTCCAAACAAAATGGGAGGCAGAGAAATGCTCCTTTCATACAGTTACTTGTAGGGCTTATGATTTAAGACGGGGGTGGGGGGGAAATGCATTTTTTTATAAAATAAAAAAAAAGTAAATCAACAGAACAAAATAAAGATGTTTAAATTTTGTTTTTGTCTTGAAAAAACAGTATCAAACCGCAGAACCTAACCTGTGGTGTTCCACCTGGCTGAATACTGGGAACCCATTCGAAAAAAACATTTTAAATTCAGACAGACGCAAATTACTCAACATAGTAAGTCATATTAGAAATTAAAACATAGCATTGTTTCAGACATAAATCTAATATCAAAATTTAAATAAATTTAAAGAAAGAAAGAAAAATGTAACAATAAATTATGTAAAATTACTTTTACAGAAAAATAATTTTGCATTACTTCCACAGGGTTGAATGCTAAGCCCCACTTTTTCAGGCATTATTTGTATAAATGATGATTATATTTAAAATGCTTAACGGGAAGCAATTTAAGGTAGAAGTGATAACTGTATAAAATAGATTTAACATAAGTTATATTTAAAGTTATTTTTGAGATAAAATGTTTGCGGTTAAAAGGTTTGTGTGTGACTGTAGATCAACTTAGACGCCTTAGTGTGTAAAAAAATGACCAACTCTTTAAAAGCAGACATGAAATGGTTTTCAAAAAGAGGCAGAAAGAATTTTGAGTTTAAATTTGAGTTATAAACCAACTAAAACTGGAAATCAGTCGAGTTTCAATCGATGTGGTGCATTTTATCAGTGTCCAGATGAGGTCTGTGGAACATGTATGATTTATTTATTTACTAATTATTTATTTACAGTATTTTTAGCTTTCCATAACAAAATTTCATTGAAATTTTTGAATTTTTAAGTAAATATCCACCTGAAACAGAAACTGAGTGATTAGATTAGACTGTCAAAATCAAAGAATAATAATAGTCAAAACATTATTTTTTGCTTTGTGTCATTATTTCTGAACCGTTTCCATGCTTAAATCAACTTAAATGCAGAAGAGAAACTCTGCAGTCACACTGATATTTTTTGCTTTTTTGCTATTGAAAATATTTGGCTTTATTTCACAGTTGATGTGGAAATAAATCAGCAAAAATTATGATGAAATTATTCTGATTTTAATAAGGTAAACAACCTGTTTACAGGTGTAAATAGAACCGGACCTGAAGCCACATTCCTCCGCTTCACCTCATCACACCCTGTGAAAACTATCCGCACACACATCGGACCACAAACACAGCCAGGCAGACATTTTATTGGCAGACAGGATCAGCATATGGCGGTGACCAGTTTGTGCACAAATTGAGCATATTTGTGTAGTGCATAGTGCATGTGAGTCTTGGAAGGAGACAGAGTGTGTGATGGGAAAGTGTGTGTTTGCGTTTGTGTGTGTGTGTGAGCAGCAGCTTGGATTTTCCCTCTCAGATTACATAACAGTGGGAAGCTGGAGCGCTCGGCCGGGTTGAAGCCAAATAGCTGCTCACAAACGCGCACGTGCACGTCCGTCCACTCGTTTTACATCATTGTCTCACACTTTCGCCGCAGTTTTATTAGATTTTAGCTGCGCTTGTATGTTTCTCAACACAACAGGGCCTCTGGTGAAAAAACAAAAACACCAAAAAGAGTGTGAATGCGTCACATTTTAGCAAAACAAGAAGCACGCAAATATTTAGAACGCGCGAAACTGAAACACAAACATGCAGAAATCTTTTCCTTTCAGCAAACTGCATCAGATCTTCCATCATTCTGCATCTCTGTATCAGTGGTTAGATTAACTAACAGCCAAATAAGGTTTCGTTTCAGCCTTTAAGAGGCATGCAAGCTATGAATGTGGAGAATATTTGTGTTTAGATTTTTAATTGAAAGTGTGAAACGGGCCTGAGGGGAATAAGATTAATCAGTGTGTGCAAATAAACCGTCAACACAAACACAAGCTTACTGCTCCCTGAGATAATGTTTAAAATGGAAGCACCTGTCATCCTCCTGAAACACCTTCAAACATCTGTTCGCCTACAGTTTGGAAAACACAACTAAGCCCTCCAGATCCACACCAACAGGGTGTTTATGAAGCAGAGAAACACAACGATTCCGTTTTACAGCCAGAGTGAAGGATGAGGCGTCTGCACTGCAAAAACACAAAGTCTAACGGGATATTTTCATCTAGATTCTGGTGCAAATGTTTTTGTACACCTAAAATAAGAAATACGATTAACTTTACAGCAAGCTATAGGAGCTTGGTTAAAGTGAATAAATCTTGAAAAAAAATTCTAGTTCCACTGGAAATTGTTTTCCTACTTATAAAAAGACATTTTCAAGATGCTGTAAGTTAAAATTACTGACTTGTAACTTACAAGTAACTAATTTAGAAGTTATTTCTAAGTTAGTTTTTGTTTTATTTTGAGTGTAATAAATAGGCCTGTTGCAATTGTAATGTGAAATGTAAAGCATAACGAGTCATGGTAGAATCAGCAATGTGCGGTTTCACTAATAAACGCAGTTAAAGATCGAACTAAAGTCAGACTAAATTATTTACAGAGTTTCTGCAGGTTTCACCAAGTCACATTTAGGTCTTTCTAAGGCATTTTTAAGACAATTATGAATGTATTTTAAGTTGTACTAAACAAGTAAATCAATCATCACAGTGAAGTGAGGCAATGGTGATAAATTTGTACTTATATGAATGGATGTAAAAAGCTAGCTAGCTTCAGTCTTGACAGCTAACTAGCTCGCTAGCAAGGGTAACGTTAGCAGCAAGTTACCACAATAACGTAGTGAACATAAATTTAACAGTAAATTACAGCAAGAAGAAAGAAAACTAAATGAAATATATGGCATTAAGTTGTCCTGCCACAACATTTAAGACACATTTAAGGCCAAGTTAGAGTTTTTGAATGAATTTAAGACAATTTAAGTCTTTATTTTAGATGAATGAATATAAGATTTTTTAAGGATGTGCAAACACTCTGATTTAGGTAATTGCAACTATTTTAAACTTAGCGACAGAAGTTGTTCTTTTCCATCCCCAAAATGGAAAATCTAAGAAACATGTAATCAATCTGATTTGCAGATTTGTTTCATACTGCAACATAACATCATATTTCTAGCCATTTTATTTCAATTTTGCACCTGGAGACAAACGTTCTATTCAAAGAAAAGGTTGAAGACGAGGTTCATCGTTGGTCAGTCAGATAAAACAACAACATCTGGACAGACCTGCAGCTCTTCGGTTTAGTCAGAACCAAGCAATCGAGTTTTCATATCTCATCTCTGAGAAAGCTGCAGAAACTTGTTTTTGTTCAATAAAATCCAGCAGAAATGAGAGTATGTGTGTTTACCTACCTCCATCTAATCCTAGCCTGCTGTTTACTGTGTGTGTGAGAGTGTGTGTGTTTCTTTAATCTGTTCTCCCAAGGGGCGTCAGGGGGAGCTAGCAGGCTTACCCTCACTGCATCTCTGCATCCAAATACCACTAAAAAGCAAATCTCCATTCCACAACAACAACATTAACACACACGCACACACACACACGCGTGCACACACACGCACACGAGGCACAGACGGGCCTGAGAGACTCCCGGCTTAAGCTCCACCCTAAATGAACCTCTTCTGCACACAAATTATATCTAATAAAGCTTTTCAAACTGCTGTCAAAGAGATAATTAAAAACATTTGAGTGCATTTTTTGGAGAGAATAGATGTTTTTATTCCAACGTCAGGTTTTAAACGCTCGTTCTTCTGGGTTTGGGCAACAAGGAGGAATTAGGGTTAAAAGGGACCTGATTGATTTAAAATTACCAAAAGGAAAAATCTTTCCCAGTCGGTTAAGGATCTGACAAGAGGAGGGAGAAACAAGGAGGAGGAAAGGAGATGAGCAGAGCCAATAAGAGCTCACAGCAGGATGCTAATAATGCAGCTCCAGCTGTTCCAGTTAACCTGCAAACTGCCCATCTGGACCCAGAGAGATCCATGATGGGAGACCGGCGGGGAGACGGAGACAGGAGAGGACAGAGACAGGACTGGAGGCAGAGCGGTAGCGACTGAATCAGTGATGAGAAAGAGGCTTTTTTTCCATGTAAAGAAGAAAAACGTCACATTTTACAAATCCATGGCTCGCTAACGATAACAACCATCTTCCTCTCCTACAGACTCATTTTTATGTCCAGTTTTTATTTGTGGTTCCCAGCAGGTTGGTGGAAGGGATTAAAAACTTAAAATAACATATAATGACTTGTGATTTATGACTGGGATGCACCGATGCAAAAACCCGATATTGATATTGCATAAAACAGGTGTGAATATTTCTGCATGCATCTAAAAATGAGCAAAACAAACCAAAAGCAGAGCAGAGACATCTTATTGGGGCAGTCTGGATCCTCCACAACACCGAGGTGGACATGTGGACACACACAAAGACAAACACACCCTCAGCCGGAGTGACCTTGGTCCGGTCCGCCTGCCCTCACCCCCCTGCCTCGGCCCACCCCGGCCAGCTCAGCCTCCCACCGAGTCCCTCTTCCTGTCCCTGCTTTCTGAACCCACGCCGGCACAGCGCCACACCGGGCTGTGCCAACCTGAGCCGAGCCGTGGTCATGGTAACGACTCCGCCGAAGATCTGAGATTAAAAAACACATAAAAAAATACCTGAAGAACAAACAGAGGCGGATTTAGTTTTATTTGTTATTATTGATCCCAAAATCTGACAGGCCCGAAATACCCACGACTGAAACCCGCTTCCCTACAGCACACCGCCCACACACACGGCGCAGAATAGCATGCTAATGAAGACACTTAATCACTGCGAGGTCATGTGTGGAAGAGCCTGCCAGATACCTGCAGCCACGACTGGAGACGTCCCTCACCGCACACCAAGTGTGTGTGTGTGTGTGTGTGTGTGTGTGTGGTGAAGAACTGGAGATGCCTGCTGGATGTACACATGAGAAAATGAGACAGAAAACCTTAAGACAAACAGGAGGAACATCTTGATTTGAAAGAAAAACATCTTGCACGACGCAGCCGATCATTTCCCAAACTCTTGTATTTCTCACTCTGTGGTTAAATGAACGACCCTCCCGCGGCTCGAGCGCCGCAGGTTCCCCCACTGTTCAGCTGTGATTCATCACACAGAAGCCTTCGAGTGCCACCGCCGCACTTGTGGGTGTGCCCCTAAATTAAGAACAGCTAATCAAGGTGGCATTGGAGTGAAAAGACGCGTCCAGCTGGGCGGAGCAGGTAATGGCAGAGGCACAATCAGCCAGCGGCTTCCTTAAAGGAGGAACACGGCAGATTAGGAATCCAGACAGAGGAGTGACCTTGGAAGATTAGGCTGCAGGATAATCTGATTACGCAATTACACCTGAATTATTTGGTCTCTGAGGGCGACAGCGTGGATAATTACAGGCGTTTCGGTCCAAAACTGATCAGAGCCGACAGCAAAACTGAAGAGTTTCATCATTAATGGTTTCCTATAAATGTCAGGATTTCAGATAAATCACCGGGAAATATCCAGAAAAAATTTCTTTTGTTCTTTTCTAGAGAAAAAACATCAATGGATGGATGGATGGATGGAATAAGATATAAACAGACAGAAAACTAGATTTTTATTTTTAAAAATAGTCAAAACCTGTTATGCTTATTGGTTGCACAAAATAAACTTAACTAAGCTTCATTTTCACCCATAAATATATGAAATAAAAATGATCAGATGAGAAAAGATGCTATTTTAAACTCCATCATGTTTCTTATTACCAGATATAAAAACCAAATAATAAGTAACATCTCTAATCTTTCCTTAAACCAACCTGAACAAAAAAAGCTGCAAAAACCTGGCAAAACAAAGCCAGTTTCCACTGCGCTGCACCGAAGAATAAAATAATAACTTCTTCTTGGTCTCATAAGACAAGCACACAAACACATTTCTCCCCTCCTGTCAGCCTCAAATACAAACAAATAAATAAATGAACAGTAAGTTATTAATTATTCTGAGGGAGGAATCAAATATAAATGTGTCTGGGGGTTTGTGTGAGAGTGCATGAAGACTTCTAAACAGTTTCCCCAAAGACAGACAGCGAGGCAGACCACCGGAGAAACCAGTAAACAGGAAAAACTCAACAATGCAACAAAAATAAGTGCTTACACTTAGGAAATGTGTTGGTCACCACATGAAGAGACAAAATAACAGATTAATCCACCGGATTTAACACACGTTGTCCGTTTTTTTCCCGCTGACGAAGTGACGCCAGCCGCCTCTGATGAGGCTGGAATGTTTCATCCGAAGAAAACAGAATTTATAAAAGTGAAAATTGTAAATGTTGACGGTTTTTCTTACATTCAAAGGTCTTCTTTCATCTGCACTGAGATGAACAAAATGCAGAAGCAAGTTTTGGCGTCTGAATGTCCTACAATTCAACGCATTGTGCATTCGGACAAAAACGAGGACAGGAAATGGTTTTTTCTCTTGGATCTCATTGCAGAGTGAAATATATAAACTCTGAATTTACTCTCATTGCGTTGGGATTTGAAAATAAGACCTAAAATTAAAGAATTTTAACACAATTTCAAAGTAAACGCTGTGAAATAGCGTTTACTTTTATTCTTTTATTCTTCCAGGGTGAATAAACGATTAGGGAAAATAAGTTTTGTGAAAAAATTGTCAAGAACAATGAAAATATCTTAGTATACAAAATAAGAAAAACTAGATTACATGGAACTTTTCAGCAAGACGCAATATATTTCCATGCTGTGAGTGGAACTGGTACGTCTTTAAATCAATAATAGGAAATGATTTACTTAAAACAAGCTCTTGTGTCTTGCTGACATGAAAAGTATGTTTGTCTTATTTCAAGTCTACTAAGATAAACTGCACCAAAATACTTGGTAATATTTTGTATTACTTTTTTCTAATTTTTCTTTTCGATTGTTTTCCTTGATAATGTTTTTGAGTGTTACTTTTTACATTTATTTTCAGTATTTTCTTCAAATATCCAGAAAACATATTGCTCTGCATGTTTTACAGATTTTAACACCAATGTTAAAATTTGTATTTGAGGAAATATTTCGTTACAAAATGTTAAAATCAATGTTTTCAGACGTATTTTGTTTTTCTGAGCAGTAAAATCTCAAACATCCTTTTGAATTTGAAGCAATGCTCTGCAGGAACATATTTTATTTACGTCAGTGATGGTTTGTGACAGATCTCCTGGTATCTGCAAATTCAGAAAGCATCGCTCTTCTGCAGCTAACAACTAGAAAAAGCTGATTTCTCCATCCATTTGGATTAAACGTTTTGCAAAGAGCAAAGAGAAGCAGCAACTTAAGAGAGTTCACATGTGGAGCAGAACCACATCCGGGATTCACAGTTTAAACCTTCCTCTCTGCCTCCTCATCCTCACACAGACGTGTTTATATGGCTCATGTTTAATACGCTGCTGTTCTGTCTCTTTGTCTTTATGTTATGCCATTAATTACATCTGACACTGCCTTGTGTGTGTATGTACGCGTGTGTGTCACTGCAATATGTCCCTGCAGGCCTGGAGTAGGAAAAGTGAGGTTCAAAGACCCCCTGCCAGAATGCTAAATCAATATTAATACACGCTCACACACGTGCACGCTCACACAAGTGCACGCTCACACACGTGCACGCTCACACACGTGCACGCTCACACACTTGTACCAGAGAGGTGTCAGCGCAGTGGTTAGAAGGGATTGTTTCCGTGTCTCTCTGGAGCGCTCCGTCGTTTCCATCATCAAGGCTCGTCTCTCTGCCGCCGCTGCGCTACTTTCCAGTCATACCTCTGCACACGCAAAGCTTCATGCTGCTTCTGCGCTTTTGTAGGGAAACAAATCTTAATCAACAGATTCTTTTTTAAAAAAACAGGACGTAATACCAATTTATGGTATTTGCAGGAGTGATGCATTTTTACTAGTGTTTCTTCTCTGATTTTATTTGCCTCACTAAACCCCAAGTAAACTGATCAGTTGTTTTAAACTGGCTTTAAGCGTTCACATTTGAACATTTTCACTGCAAAAACACAAAATCTTATCAAATAATTTTTGCCTACTTTCTAAAGCAAATGTCTTAGTCCACTTAAAATAAGACACTAACAAGAAATAAGAGTTTGTTTTAGGTCAATGATTCCTTTATATTGATAAAAATGTACTAGTTCCACTGGCGGATTATTTCACTCATCAATCATTCAAAGTGTTTTACATCATAGCAAACACAAAAACACAAAGTAATGCAACATAGAATCAAAGCTACTAAATGAAAATAGAACAAGATTTCAGTGGATATAAATCCCAAAAAGTTATGTGATTATTTTCATGTGTTCAGAACATAATTGCTATAAATCTAACCAAAGAATGTTTGGTTATTTATGTGGATTTTGGATTGAAAAAGAATTACAATTCTTGAAAAATAAATTCAAAATTCTGAGAAATGCCCCAAATCTTTTCACTTAATCTGTGATAATTTGCCTTAATTACTAATAGAAAGTTCCCATTTACATCAAACCCTTGTGCCTGGGGCCAAAGTTGAACAGGGAAGAAAGTCGGAGGCCAAACAATGTCAATCCAATGGCCTCAAAAGGCCCCCTGGCCACATGTTGGACACCCCTGGTTTAGGCTCTGCTAGTGTCTCTCAATCAGTGATGAAACGTAAATGAGGGAAGCGGCTTCAGAGCGAAGCATTTGGGCTGCAATTAGGATCACTGCGTTGAGCTCAACCAACATGTTGGTGTCTGTGTGTGTGTGTGTGTGTGTGTGTGTGTGTGTGTGTGTGTGTGAGGGTGGAGGTGACAACATAACACCCCACTCTTTTGTTCAGCCAACAATGAATCATTGTCAACAATTATGAGCTGATGCGAATCATGCATGCACACTTGTTCACATTAACTGAAGCATAGCGGCACACGCACGTGAAAATAATTGAGTAATTTGCAGCCATGCCAACAGCTGGAGGTGGAGGCGCGCCTCTCCTCTCTGCCTACACCGCTTTAATTGGCTCTCCAGCCATCCATGCTTGACCAAACATCGTCTCATGGCTCGTTTCATGAGATGTTCTGTCTGCGCTGCCTCTTTTTGTCCTTTCGTCACTTTTAAACATCAAAATAACATCTGTTAGCCTCTGAACAAACACACCTGACAGACCCAGCTGATGTCAGGACAAACTCCACCTCTACCGACCAGAAACGATGAAAAAAAAAGCTACAAGTGAAGAGGCAGAGTGGAGCACATCTGGTTGTGGAGCATCTCTCTGCTCCAGATGTATGTTTTTTAGAGCCGCGGGCTGCGTCACACCTGGACACCGCAGACGCACACAACAACAACAACAACAACAAGCGATCCACGTCGCCCTGTAAACATGACAAATCTGGGAGTCAGGCGCTCTGACTCGGCTGAATCCTGTCATGTTCGGATCATATTCACAACCAAGCTAGGAAATGATTTCATGTCTAAATATAAACCGTTTCGCCTCCCACAACCATCCGTTTCCGACCTTTTTTTTTTAAACCGTGCAGGCGGGGGGAAGCTCTACCTGTGCGGCCCCAGGAAGCAAAAAGCTGAGGACCCTCCTAATGACTTAATTGAGCTAATTAACAATGATAAGACATCCAATCAGCACGCTGGCTTCCTGAAGGCTCTTGTTAGGAGCTAATTAAAGAACCAATCACAGCAGGGTGAGCATGTCACACTGTGTCACAGTGAACAAGCTTGAGATGGAAAACAACATTTCTGTGCAACACTTTGCTTGTGATCGTTTAAGAGTGTAGACCTCAGGGTTCCTGCGTGCAACGCTTGTTCAAGTTTTTCAAAGTGAAATCACCAGAAACATTGATTTTGTTTCCATGCGTTTTCTTTAAAGGGGCGGTGTTACGTATTTTCCAGACACAAAGAAACATTTTATAGCACAACAAAGTAACTGCAGCTGCAGTCCTCAGAGGGATGCACTTCCAATACCAAAACCGAAATCTGAGGTTTAGTATCGGCCGATACAAATCTGATTCAGATAAACAGCTGAACTGAAAAAAATGCAAACATAAATGTACTGAATTACAAATTTATTTGATAACTCTGCACCAGTACAGCACAATTAAATACACCGATAGCTTCACAAGCTTGGTCAAATATGTAAAAACAACACAACTCAGTGAAATTAGGAGTATGACAGCCAATGGAGAATGAAGAAACTGAAACTATAGTTTGACTATATTGTAAAATGTAAACATAAACTGCAACAAACCTTATTTCTAGTTTCCACTGACCATATAATTGGCAATTTGAAATTCCAAAAATAAATTTGCGTAACTCACATTTTTTGATAAAACGTTTTTGTACCAGGATAAGGTGGTTTTTCAGCCATACTGAAGTTACTTTATTTTGAAAAAATGCTATGGAAACATTTTATTTAGCATCACACGAGTCATAATCAACAACTGGATGTTACTACTGGTGAAAAAGAAGAAGACAGGAAGCGGCAGGAGAATGATGGAGCGGCATCAGTTTCATGATTTATCAACAAACAAACAAATTCATGGGTGATTTTAACTGAGGAGCTCGTTTTAAGATAACTCCTTAATATTCATGAAAAAGTTTTAGTTCAGATTATTTCAGTTACAAATAGACAATTTTTTCTAATTTTCCTTTTGAACTTGTACTTTTTCATCAACATTAAACAATTATTTTCTCTAAATAATCTCCTTTATCTTGCTGAAAAGTTACTTGTAAGTTAATTTTGTCTTATTTCAAGCGTATCGGTAATAAGATATTTGCACTAGAATGTGCAGCAAAAATACTTGGTAAAAATGTTGTTTTGCGCACTTAATGCTAATCAAAGTAATCTCTAACCAGGATTTCTTTTAGACTTGATTGAAAGGAAATCAGTGTTTCGGCTGTTTTTCAGTTTTCTGAAAGTTGGACCATAAACCATTTCAGACAGTTTCTCTTCAGTCAGTTAACTATAATCTTGCTCCAAACATGTTTTTTCATCCCAGCTCTGTAATAATCTTGACAGAAACTCATCCGTTCAGCAGCTTCCTCTCCTGCCTCTCCTGTCTTCCAGGGGAAGCGTTCATGCAGAGAGGAGTCCTCCCTCCGTTTCTCTCTCAATCTGGGCTCCACGCTGCGCAGGTTTAATTGCAACAGCACCCTCGTGCGCCGGTTGGGCACCATGACTGTGGGCTTGGAGAAGGAGAAAGAGGGAGTCCTCCTCGGAGTGTTCAAGGATAAGCGGCAGGGTGCCAGGCCGCCTTACTCTCTCCGTTTCCACCTTGTTTTCAATTTCCTCTCCGCTTCCTCACTTCCACTAAACAAGGGTAGAAAATCCGTTTCTCCTCCAGATTCTTCGTCTTTCTTGTAGCCTCTCACCTGACTCGCTCACTCTCCTGGCCCCACCTCCCATGATGCCCACGTAGACTTCCTGTCGGAGCGCCGTGTTCCTCTCCTTAATCAGCTGTCAGATATCAAACACTGCAATCCGCCGGGCCCTCCACAAAGCAAACATCAGAACGGATCCAGGAAGCAGGAAGCAGAGGTGTTCTGGATCATTTGGTCTCAGATCTCGATTACGGAGTAAAGGTAGGGCGGGGTAATAAATCACAAAAAAACACATGATGAATATCAACTGACCTGACACTGGCTCCACCTCCATACGGAAGAACAGCAAACCTCCGACAAATAAACAGTGGAACTCAGAGCACTACGCAATTTTTGAGTCATTTTCGCCTCATTAGCCGACAGTGAAGCAACGACGGCGAGTCCTACATCAGGTCTTTAAGGTTATTTGGGAAAACTAGAGAGAAATTAGCGTTGAAGTTCAAAGTCTCATTGGATGCATTCGTGTCGAATGCATTAACACTGACAAAGCGATGAGTCATGACTGATATAAAACCAGCTTGTGAAAATCTGCCTTCAAGAAAATGCTTAAAAATAAAATGTTCTGAAATGTGAATGCTGCAGTTACCGCAGCACAAGGTGGAGCTACCATTGGAATTTACACAAATAGAGTCAAGCATAACGAGCTTAACTTGTGGATCTCTGATTTGGCAATCAAAGATCAATCAGCGTCATTATGGGATGTTTACCACCAGTTACCGTCATGGAGACGAACATGTGGTACTTTGGACATGAGGTCGGCTACAGGGTTTAATCCATGTGTTGTGTTATTCCAGACTCTGTTTGTGTTTTGGAAATGTAATAAATTATCCTCCGTCCTCTAAACGCTCTGGATAACAGCTGTTGGGATTACATATTCCCCACGGACTTGATTTCCTATTATTTTTCTCGAAATGTCTCTGACCGCAGCACATCAGTGCTGGTGACGAATCCCATCGCTAGTGCGGTGAATAGTTTTACATATTGTGCTCTTTGGGGGGGCATAATGAACCCCTGCAATAAGATATGTGCACTAAAATATAGACCATAAATACGTGGTAGAATGTTGAGTTTTTGCAGTGCAATCAAAACCCTAAAGAACAAAACATTTGCCACAGCCCCACATAAGAAAAACGATCCAGAATGATGGCTTTAATAAGTTCATACTACCTAAACTATTACCAGTCTCCATCTGAGTCCTGTTGGATGTATTAGAGACGATGTTTGGACGTGAAAACCCGGTCCGTGCGGGTTTCATCTGAGCTCTCAGCGGCTCCTCAGATCATGATGATGGAGAGTTGGTGTGTCTCTCCTAATGACAGCAAAACACTCGCCCACTCTGCTTGTCTGTCAGCGTTGTTTGCGCGCAGTCACGTCAGTGCGCGAGTGATTTATTAATTCATTCATCTCCTAATGTCCTGCAGCTGGGGGAGAAGCAGCCAGAGGAGGCGTAGAGAAGCGTTTGATGGGAGGAGGAAGAGGAGCTGGGAGAGATAATGAGAGCGGGAGAACCGACGGCTACGACAGAGAGACGAACGGGTGGTCCGAAGTGAGGGAACGATGGAGGAAGCATCGTTTAATCACCTCTGCTTCGGCTGCTGTTTTCCAGGAACACAACACACACTTGTCTTAATGATTAGTCATTAACCAATGAACCCACTGGCAGACAGACAGGCAACAATAAATCTAACAAAGCCTTCATCGATGTCATGCAGGAATAAAAAATTATTTAAGAAAAAAAAAAAACACACCTCCTCTGACCAAACACTGGTTTATAATTTCTGTGATGTTGGACAATAAGCAGCAGGGGAAATCCTCAGCAGGGACAGGAAGATGTGGAACAATGAACAATTATGTCTGTTTTATCATCCTGAAACTTTTGTTTATCCAACTTCGCGCACAGATCCAGAGTTTCAGATACTCGACCAGCAACATGATCAGCAACTCAGCAAAAACGCAAAAGGCCAAGTTTTTAGGCAGCAGTTTGTCCCATCTGGGCACCTGTAGCAACACAGCAAAGGAGGAAACTCTGCAGTGCTTTCCTTATTGCTACAAAGAGGCAAAAAACACAGAATCTTAACTACTTTTGGTTTGGTTTCTAAAGAAGATATTTCATTGCACGTGAAATAAGACCAAATTAAATTACAGGTAACATTTTAGCCAGACGTAGGAGCTTGTTTCAAGATAACAATTATTTTACACTGATGAAAAAGTACTAGATTATTTCACTTAATAATGAAATAATCTGCCAGTGGAACAACTGAAGCATTTGTTATATTTCCAGCTGCTGTGGTTTTCTTTCACACTGCACTGTGTCAAACAAACATGTTCCCCTAATCGCCTGTGGGGGCGCTGCACTTAGAGCCACTGGAGGAAACGACACAAAACCCTCAGAAGAAGACAGAGTTCAACTTCTATCATTATGAAATGTAAACAAAGGTGGAGTGGAATCAGACTTTAGTGGCCATTTGATCTAGATTAGCGCGTCTGTTTGGGTTTATTTAGCCAGAATGGTCGGCATAAGAGTTTCATTAAAGTGAACTAAACATGGCTGGTGTGAATGCAGCCTGAATTAATGAAACTAACATGTGACTCAAACCTTCACCTCTGACCAAAGTGCCAAAAATTAATATTTGAACTTCAAAAAAAGACGAGAAGGAATAATTTCCTCCATCTGAAACGTAAGATTTCCGAGGCCTCGTTTCGGATCCTGAGCTGTTTGTTTTCTGATTCATCGGGAATCTGGCTCTATTGTCCTGTCTATTGCACAGGGTTTCCAGACCAGCAGAGCAGGGGCCTGGTCCCAGCGGCCCACTCCCACTGAGCTGCAGTGATTCTAACACACACACACATCAGGAGTCAATGAATGGAGAGAAGGAACCAGGGTCTAAAAAACGACACGCAGCTCATAACCAGAACCTGAAAACCCGATCCGGGTTCGCAGCTGTCCCAACATCTGAGAGAAACCGACACATGACTGACATGCGTGCAGAAACAACGAGCGATCTCAGTCAAACAGAGAGAATCAGAGGGAGGGAGAGAGGCGCTGCAGCAGCAAAGGGGCCCCCAGGGGCCCGTGGTGTGGGCCGGTCCATTCATAACCCGGCAGGGGTGCATTCCTCCACCCCTCCGCTCCGACACATTAAAAACCAAAACATGTGGGCCAGTAAAGCGGGATTACGTCTTCACGTTGTGGCTGTAGGTGGCTTTCTGCAGCTACAGGTGTGTGTGCTGTCAGGTGTGAGCTGGATTACTACAGAGTGTGTGTGGGTGTGTTTCCAGCGGTTAATCCACAACAGCACGCTAACGCAACCAGCTACACACCAGCGGCGGTGTGTGTCGGTGTGTGAAGCCGTGAAACCACACATGGGTAATCCATCCACCACCTCGCAGAGGGCGGAGAAGGTCGGAGAGGCGGACAAACGGAAAGAGGGAAAGAAGGAGGGAGAAGCGTTTACTTTAAACCAAACAGTCACTCGTTGAAACCAGTTTCTGTTAATACCTTTAAAGCCCATTAATAGGAAATATGCATCACTCTTAACTGGCCAACAGCTGTAATTCCAGTCAGACTTCCTCAGTGGAAAATTACAACCTTTCAACAAATCACACCTTCTAATAATGAGGCAATTTTATTATCGCTTCCTGTTTCCGTCAGCCTGTTACGGCACTTCTCTGGGAATGAAAGGTCTGAAATCCACTTACAAAAGTATTTCCTCTCTGCGCTGCTCCTGATCTGCCTCAAAAAATAAAAGTTTCTTTGGTTCATCGCCAACCTGGTTTGGCGAGGACAATTTGCTATTTCTATGAGGGCCAGACCAGAGCTGGTCTAATTTGGGTTTGATAAAACCTGCACAAGATGAACAGTACTTACAGAAATACATTGTGTGAAAATCTGTTTTTCTGTTGTAATTTTTACAGTGGCCAAAAAGGGCAAATGTGCAGAAAATGTCAAAATGTGCCACAAACTCATGAATGTTGACAAAACTCAAAAGCAACAATTAACAAATGCACACTACAGTGAAAATACAAAAATAAAAAATTTAAAAAATGCTACAACCACAAAGTAAATGCTGCCATTACAGGAAGTGGAAGAAAAAGGGAAAATCTCACAAATAGTAAAACAACAGTAACTACTGCGACCACCAAGTCGTATGAGACTCAGTAAAGACGGGAAATCCAGAAGAAAGTTGTAGGAAGAAAGAAAAGAAAATCATGGCTAACCCTGAGGATCAGGTTTATCAGATTGCTCTGCTGTCTTAAATCAGAGGCTTCTTCAGAAGCGCTGTAATATGGACTGCTACAGAAGGCCCTTCCTGTGCAGAGACATTGAAGAAACTTTATGTTTAAATATGAATAATTAAGAGGAGTAAAAGCAGAAATCTGGAGTGGTATATTAGGAAACAAAGTCTTGAATAAGTGAAAGTGACAAACATGGCAGCAGAGTAACATTTAAAGAGAGGAACGTTAAGGTTTTTCAAGTTTAGCTTCACAGAGTGCGAGTTAATCTGCAGGTGATGCAGGATTTAAAGATGATTCAAGTGAAAACAGTGAGAGTCATGTTAGATAAGAACATCTGCTCAGTGCTAGACCTTTAATGTAAATGCAAGAGTAATGAGAAAGAAGAGAGACGTCTGCTGAGAGGGAGAGTGGAGGGAGGGGGAGAGGAAGCTTAGAGCCGTAATTTAACAAGAGAATAGATAGAGGAGTGATGGAGGGATGGAGCGAGGATGGAAGGGTGGGAGGACCAGAGGGGAACCTGATGAAGGGACGACATGGGGGGGCTCGAGATCTAAGACGCAGCACTCCTCCCTGCACTCCTAACTAGGAAAAGAGGGATTTGCTCTCCATAGGAGGGATGGAGAGATGGAGGGAGGAGAAATGAGGAGAACAGGAGGACCACTGAGAGGGAGGGAGGACTGGGGATAAAGGCAAAACAGATCAAGACGGAGAAGAAAAAAAGAACGTGGATGGATCATAAAAATCATTCCTGCCATGCTCATCCAGTGACTGACGCTCAGGCGGATGTTTTAATGCAGAGAAACGTCGTTTCCACACGCTTTTCAGACAAAACATGATCCGATCCTCCAGTGTCGGGTTAGGAAGCCCGAAAACAAAGTTCACTAGACGGGCTTATTTCTCTTACTAAAATACCAATTAAATTTATAATGGTTTTAAATATGCAACATGTAAATGTTGCTAAATCCATGTCAATGCACAACATGTGTTATATATCGCCCTCAACAAGATCAAATTTACAGCTATGAATTCTGGGTAGAGAATGGAAACAACTTAGATTTTGTGTTTACCAGCAAAAATGTTCTTAAAACAATTCATATGATCTTGTTCAATAAATTAGAATATTCATAGATAAAGTACCTTTTAAATATTGACAACATCTCAGTAGGTATTAAACATTAAAACTAGCTTTTTTTATTGGTCCGACGTAATAATATCATTTTAAATGTCATTTTAATCAACTGTCAGTGGAAAATCATCATAATTAACAGAAAAAAGGTTTTCAAATGTTAATCTACATGTCGTTAATCTATGCAACTTGATTTACTCAATGACAAAGTTCCTGAAATGAATGGAAATTTTCAATAATAATCTAATTTATTGAATAGAGACATATAGATTTTAGCACCTGTTAGTTTAATTAACATCAGTGGCAGTAGAGAATGTGAAAAGAGGAAACAAAACTGCCATGCAAACAATCTTTAAATCATGAGCCTGAATGTAAATGTCGCCTTAATTAGATGTTGAACTTTATTCGACTGAATGTTTACAAACCAGACACGTAAAATAGTGCTTTATAATTTATTAGGAAAAATGACTTCATAGGACGCTACGTGCGCTAATCGTTTTCAGAGTTAGCAAGGGCGCTAACGTGCTAAGCTTCAAACATTAGCTCCACAATTAGCGGCTTGCTGCTTTGTTATGGGCTAATGATTAAACCTCAACAAAACAAAGAATCAAATTAGATTCCCTCTCATGTCACTCAAATCCTCAGGAAACGTGTCAAATATTTTGTCTGAACCCTCTGGTGTGTCTCTTCATCTCCCCCCCTCCCTCTCACACTATTTTGCCGTCTTTCCTCCAAAACTCAAAACTCAATTAGTAAATTAGTTCCAGCTCGCTAAGCGATAAACAGCAGCCTGGGAGCCAGTAAACACACATTGCACACTCCATTAGGGCTCCACAAGCACCACATAACCTAAAAACCCCTGGTAGATAGGTACACACACTACTGCAGTAATTCACTTATTAACTCACAAAGGACATAATGCTGCAAACGCAGCTCCATGTAAGAGAAAACGCTCGGTCGTTGCCCTACTGTTGCCACTATTTAGACAAACGAAGAACACGAGCATCTGAGATCGTCTCGCCTAATTTGCTTTGAGACAAGGAGGGAAAAAAGAGTAAAGAGTTTAAAAGATTAAACATCCCAAAAAAAGAAAAAAAAAGAAAACAAGTAAGCATCAAGTGCCTTCAAACCCCCTGCAGTGCGTTGACAAATGCGTGTGTGCAGCTCCAAAGTCGAGCCGAGCTGGTTAAAAGCAAGCTTTCATGGCCTTTAAAAATTAAACCGCACACACTCGAGCTCAGTGGTGTATTTTGACAGTGTGTGATGACCGTGGGTAAAGCACTTAAGCTGCTGTAATTAGCCTGATCGCCGTGGCGGCTGAAGATGGCTTCTTTCATCCCCTCACTTCAAAAACTGGCACGATGCACTAAAACACACTCAGGCGAGGAAAAAGTAAACACACACCACTGATATGTCTGTTACATAGAAGCACAGAGACGTGGGGGAGGATGAGTTACACACACAAACACTGGGAGAAGCACTGCGAACACACACACACACAGAAAGTGTGTGAGGGGGTTCACAGCAGTGACAAGTGGAGAAAAAAATGGCTCAATCTTGGAGACGTACCAGAAGTTTGGAAATTCAAGCCCCCTTCTGCTGAGTATTTTAATTCACCTGACCGTCTTCGTCTCTTTCTGCCCACTTTGGACGCGAAACCAGGAGCGAAAGTGTTTTTAGCTTAAGATTGTAAGAGATTTAAGCTGCAGGTGGAACTACTTTCTTGCATTTTAAGGCTTTTATTTGGAGCTAAATTAGGGTCATAAACAAATGAAGAAATACATGTTAAACATGACACATGTTAAAATAAAATGAAGTAAGGCAAAAGATTTAATGAGGATAAGTTTGATATTGCCAAGTTTTGTTTGGTTGAAATTAGTTTTTTAATGTGTTTTCCCACCAGGAAAGTCCTACAGTTGCCTTGTTTAAAAGTCAACTTATTATTTACAACAAACTTATTTATGTGTGATTTGAATTGCATTTCTTATTTAATGAAAACACTGCAATTGTGAAATTGTGTATTTTGGATATTAGAGGAGGAGCAACAAAGTTTTACGCATATTTGAAATAAAAATGCTGCTACACAGAGCTTTATTCTCTCAGGTGTCGGGTTTTAATTATTTCTCCCAAATAAACATTTTGACCCCAGTTTAGCTCCATACATTTATTAAAAAACAGGAAATCACAATGAAGTGACTTTAGTGCAATCAATTGAAGTTTACCTTATGCAAAATTTACATTTAATCCAATGCAATTAGATTCAGATTAAAATCCAAATGTTTTAGTTGGATATTAAGACAGGTTTCTAAGATGTCAGAACTTTTAAAGAAAGAGCAGAAATCCAAAAGGGAGAGGAACTAAAAAAAGAGTTTAATGGTCGACAAAAACAGGTAAAAAACTCACAAAATAGAGGAAAAATGGCCAGAGAGTAAAATCAAAGCGTCAGAGAAAAAGAAAGGCATGCAGTGGAGTCGAGCCAGGGCTGAACAAAGAGCTACAGTAACAGTCTGCTGGACTTACAGCACACACACACTCCCTGAGCTCTGGTTCTGAAGTAAGTGTGTGTGCGTGCAGGTGTGTGTGTGTGTGTGTGTGTGTGTATGTGTGAGAGCTGGCTGCTGTGAGGATCCCCATAGGTGGCCACCCTTTCAGCAGTCCGACTGCCAACTCATAAACCCCCAACATCCAGTCCTCCTGCAGAGAGGAGGAGGAAATAAAAAAGGAGGAAAATGAAGGAAGGCTAATTATCATATTTATTCTCAGGAAAAGGAGTTACAGTGGTACCGATGTAAATGCACTGTGATTGTGATATGCATTTTGGTTATGTTTGGAAACTCCAACAACTTTCTGTACCGCATGACCGGCAGTTCGATCCAATAAATAATGCAAATATATTTAAGCTACTGCAGATATTTTCAGGACATAATGCAGCTTCGGTGAAGGAGCTGAAAGACGAAGCCTGGTTATTAATTAACCAGGTTATTAATTGGGAATACTTTTAATGTATAAATGCTGCTGTGACATGTCGATGTCACTTTTGTGAATGATTGATTGATTGATATGCTTTCTCCTTGCAGTTGATTGGCTGGAAGGCTTAGCTAAAGTCTGTCCTCTGCCTACATCTCCCAAAATGCAGTGCGGTTCTGGATTAGGGTTCACTATTGATTATTGAATATTCTATCAGAGGTATTTTATCTATGCATATTGATCACGTGTCTATTGTGACAGATATTGTTATTGATTGAATGTGTTGATTAATGACGGACACTTTAAAATTCAGTACAAAAAAAGCCCAGCTGCAGTAGTTTTATTGGTAAAGACCAACAAGGAAGATGTTAGCTAAGCCTGGGGTGGCTATGTGAACTTTGACCTTCCCAGACAAACATCACTATTTCTTTGTGTTTTCGTGCCACAGCAACATCTGCAGTCCTGATGAAAACGTTTACACCAGTTCGGATCATCGGCCGGTGAGTCAGCCATGCAGTCCTCACTTCTCCATGCGTTTTCTCTCTGCCTTTCAAATTTCCCCGCTGGGATGAACGAAGCGAAATGAGTTGAACCGAGTTGTCATGTCGCCATGGAAACGTCCACCGTGTCAGTTGTTATGGTAATCGTCGGACGGCCCGACAGTGAAGCCTTTTGGTATGTTTACCTGAATGCAGATGGAAGAGTGTTTTCCTGTGTGTGTGTGTGTGTGTGTGTGCACGTAGGAGGGAGGTCGGGGGGCCACCATGCCCCGAGGCTCTCGCTGCTTAGCGGTGGGCTAACGGGCCGCACAGCAACCCTCGTCCTCACCCTGATCGATGCGGTGTGTAACAAACGTATGTAACTGTGTGTCTTGTTAGCAGGAAGCAACACAGAGTCCAGGGACACACACCCCACACACACACTTTATTCCCTGCCCAGGGACACGCAGAGGTCCCAGGACCAAACACACACACACGCACACGCACGCACGCACACATACACCCCCCCACACACACACACACACACACACAGTGACTCCTCTCTGGTTTTCGGTGTCATACACAATGAGTGCACACACAGCAGAGCGCTGCAGCAGAACGGCGCATGCAACGCAAACACACCCGGGGAAGATGGCGCTTCCAGGTGTTTCACCGAGGAGGAGACAAAAACGGCCGGAGAAAAAGATAAAACCGGGTCACATTTTATATTTACACACATTAAGACCACCTGTAGCTGTTTAAAGAGGTGGGTAGTAACTAATTACATTTACTCAGTTACATTAAGTTACTCTTAGGAGTAGTTTTACTACATTGTACTTTTCACTTGAGTACTTTTAGTATGAAGTATTTCTACTCTTACTTGAGTAGATTCTGGATAATAACAAACTCGTTTTAATGCAAAATTTACCAAAAACTGACACTCCCTATGCATTTTGTGTTAAAGTTTAATAAGCTTTTTCATTTGATTTCTTTTTCCTGATATTGTTGTTTTTATGAATTATTTTCACTCTGATCTCTAAATTACCTAAACTTCTACATAGCTCCATGTTTCCGTCTTTCCAATGTATTTTTTAGATATTAAATGATTGATAATTTGATCAGTTATTCAGTAATCATGTAGTAACTTTGTGGATGGATACATTTCACTTTAACTTGAATAAAAATATGCTGAAGTAGTGATACTCGTACTTGAGTGCAGTGTTTGGATACTCTGCCCTAAATTGTCCCAGTCGTTATTGCGATAATCGATAATATTGATTTGAGGCCATTTTAAAGTAATATCATGGTAATATCGGAAGAACGCATTGTCAAAGATCAATAAACTTTCAATTCTAATGAACATTTAACACTGGAACTGGAAGATTATTTTCATATACAAAACAAACAAACAAACAACATAAATTATGAAAACGCTAAAAAAATTTGTCCTTCCAAAAAATAACTATTTGAGACCAAATCACCAGACTGAATACTTTTGTCATCCAGATTTTGGTAGAAAGAGAAAAAAGAGAATCAATAAATTATTAAGCTCATTTTCATTTATTATGCAATTAATTGATTTATTGCATTTTTGCGACAGCACAAGTAAAATAGTTCATCTTCAGTGAATAAGGGACAACGACTGCCTCCCGCCGAGGAGCCCAGATCCTTGTAAATCCAGCCCTGGTGTAGAGTTTACATGTCAGCTATAAAATGTGGAGTTTTCCCAGCTGTCAGTGAACGCACCAGATGGAGCATCAAACTGGTTGTGGTGCTGTGTGCGTCCGAATAGGAGCTCTGATTTTGAAAAGTGTGAAAGTGGCCTGCCTTTCTGTCAAGGACACCTTTAATTACAACAGCAGGGGTCCCACTGTCTGTGTTTTATAGACAGTTGCTGCTGATTAATAAAATAAAACCGTCAGGATTTTCAAACAGAGCCACAAAAAAGCTAAATCATTTCTTTGATGTGTCCTTTTATATATATATTTATATATCTACATTTGCAGATTACTAGAGACAAAAGTGTAAAAAATTTAAGAACTGTGGATAAATAAAGGCTCATGTTAGACTAAAATAAATAGTTTCAAAACAAAGTTGGATTTGAATAATTTAAAACATAGTTTTTACAGTGTAAACAAGGATACGGTCCACCCAGAGGTAAAAGCTCTGTAGAAATTGTTTCATTTATATATAATGATATAATATAATTGTTTATTTATTCAGCCTATAGTAATAGAGAGGTACAAATTTGCATTACATGTCCCCTATAATTCAAGACTTACCGGAGGGAAAAAATGAAATTTTACATAGGGTCAGGTTGGTTTTGATGGGTTTTTGTCTTAATAAATCAAATAAAAACTTTAAATTAACTTTTCTATTTACTCTGGTTATTTTTGTGGCGTTCAAATTTGGTTGAATTTGAGAAAGAAGACGCTCATCTGATCATTTACAATGTGCAAAAGGGTAGGTTTAAAATCTTTAGCAGCAGAAATGAGCTCAGATTTAAGTTTTTTCTCCCTACATGTAGCCTCACACAATGTGCAACAGGAGGAGGAAAGTTGAGAAGGCCTTCTTTTTCTTTGTAATCTGTAATTAACATCAAACTCAGGTTTATTTTCTTCCTGCAGAGCAGAAATTATGGGACTTCTGGGACCTCACACACACACACAGAAGGAGTCATTAAAAACAATTTTCACACATTAAATTACAACATTAAGTGGCTAACGGCTACAACAGCACCAAGCTATTAAACTTTATGATCGCCATTATGGAGGACAATTATAGTCTGAATGCTCAGACAGCAGGAAAGGTGCGCAGAAGGTAATTTAGACAGATGCACTGAAATGCATCATCTCATACGTTTTCATTCAGCAATATTCCCATCATATTTCTGCGTCTGACGCTGATTGCACACTGTTGATGCTAAATGTCACTTCTACGGCTTCATTAGTCCTCCCAGTATGCAACAATGAGAAAACGAGACAATCTGCTCAACACAGAAAATATCCAGACAGGAATTAGAAAGTTGAAGGGAGTCAGAGCTATAATGCAGAAAGGAGGAAACAAATGACAGACGACAGAGATGGAGGAATAAAAAGCCTGACTCTGTGTGTGTGAATAATTCAGGTCCATGGAGAGAGGACAGCATGCTGTGGTAATGAACAGGACACGCATCGATACCAAATATTGCTTGTGGGAAGTTATCGATCCAAAAGCCGTTTGTCCACACTTTAATCAAGGGGAGGAGTGGACAGTGAGACAGACAGACAGCGAGACCGAAGTCTTATAAAAGCTGGCCGGACATTAAAGACCAGAGAAGCGGTGCTGACAGAAAGCAGCACAATTCTGGAGGTTTCAGACTTTTCCACCTGGTGACATCGCTGATTAGAGCGACCTCTGACCTTCCCTCTTTTTCATACCAATCACTGTCTTTTCTAAAAAAAGAAAAAAATGACAAATATTTTTAAAATGTAGCTTTTAGCTCAATCATCTCTACTGTGAAATGTACAATGGAGCATCAAGGTCGCGCTAGGATAGCTTTTGTTTAGTTACGAGACAGGCCCCATATTTGCAGAATAAAGATCAGAAAAATTTTAAATTAGCAGGAAAAAAAATTGTTTCAATGAAAGAAGCTTCTGTTTATATTTCTAAACAGAACTGGATAAAAAGCGTTTTTCATCACAAACCAGACTCTGGACCGTTTTTCTTCATGGGAAACCGCCGCCATATTTGTTTCTTTATCAACATGCTTCATGTAAAGAAGCCCAGAGACGCCCTCTGCTGGATGGTGGCCGAAACACAACACCAAAATAATTAAGCGGTCGTTATGAGCCAATCAATTGGAGCTCATTTTCATCTAATAATCAGAGGTGGACAGTGCACCCAAAAATGTATCTTAAGTAAGAGCAGTGATGCTTCAACATATTTTTACTCAAGTTAAAGTAAAAATGTTCCCAAGTAAATGTAATTGAGTAAATGTAACTAGTTACTCTCCAAGTCTGAGTTGTTTCTATCTCTATCTGCGACCTTGAATAAAACAGGAAGTGCCTGAGAGTTAACCGCATGTTCTGGTTCGTCCAGCGTGGTTCTGGACGTCAGAACCTCCTGGAAACGCTCACAAAGTCAAAAATAACAAACTGAACACCACCACCTCCCCTTTGAACCATCAGACCTCCCTTCTGTTGAAACATTTCACATCTTTTCATGCACTTCTGGGTACACACACGCACACACACAGATTTCCAACCCCTTTCTTTTGGTGTCACAGTGTCAGATATTCCAGGTTAGGGAGAACACTGGGGAAATTACACTTCTGCCGAGGCCCGAGTGCTGTGTGTGCAGGAGAAAAAGGGGAAACGTCTCTGGGGTAAACCTGTTACCTCGAGGGGAGGGGGGTTTGACGGACAATGAAGAGGATGAGAGCGTGTTTGGGGTGGGGGGAGGATGATGATGATGGAGTGCAGGAGAGAAGCTGCGGGGATTAAAGATGAAGAGGACAGAGGAACAGAAGCCAACTCTGCCCGACCGGTCCCTTCGCTTCTCATTATGTGGGAGAGGATTTCCCATCACCGAGTCCAAGACGCATCTCCAATCTTATCCTGCGTCTACTGCTGCGGCGGCGACCAGCCGACAGACCCACTAACGCAGACGGAATAAAATATATCTGTTTGTTTCTGTGCACAAGAATCCAGCTGGAGTCTGAGAGCCGTTGCTGAAACTGCTGATCTCTTTGTTTGGCGATGATATTAACTGCAGATGGATGTTAGCCGCGCAGTTCTTCGGTTAACTCAAGAGAAACTGGAACTTGAACAAACAGTCTGATTCCTTCATCTCATCCCCATCTGCAGCTTCATATTTGTCTTGTTTTTTTTTAGTCGCAGCAGAAATCCTAAACAAGCTCCTATTTCCAAGTTTGGAAACACAGATGACCTCTCAGTCGCTTCTTTCTTCTCTAGGTTGCAACTGTTTCTGCGTAAACTTGATAACCTGAAGGTTTTTTGGGAAAATGAGGTTCAGCGTCTTGGATATTGGCAGAAACTATTCCTGATTCTAGCATAAAAATTTGTTAATTAGAGCTAAACTAAAAATATATAATTCGTGGACATAACCTCAATTATGATTTACATTCTCCTATGTCTGAAATGACAAATCTTTGATATAACGATAATAACATTAATAATAAGAGTCATTATTTCTGTCCTAATAAGTTAATCACCACCTTTTCCTACAGTTGAACTGTATTTGAGCGGCTTTTTGACCACTGCCGCCGCGAATCCTCAACTTCTTCTCTAAAATCTCTTCTATTTGGCTATTTTAAGAGTTCACACCCTAAATTTACGATCTTGACAAAACTCCAGAAACTGACATCTGCAGGTTTTCTTGAACTTTAATTAAAACTTCACTGTTAATTTGACATTTTAAGTGAATAATTCTCAAGTTTCACCAAAATGAAAGGACTCAAATGTCAATTCAACGACTGAAACTGACAACCCAACAGCAATTTATGTCTTTTCTTCTGACGGTGAAGCACATAGTTTCAAAAAGTAAAGGGCAACAGTTTACCAAAGCAGGAAGGACTGAAGAAATCCTGCAATCAGCAGCTCAATTGTCTCAGTGACACAGAGACGCGGTCAAAGCATGTCGCCGGTCGCTCTTTAGCGCCAATCCATGTGACTGATGCAGGTGCCTTTGTTCCACGTTTCCTGCGGCACTAAAAGCTCAGATTGAAAGTGGAGTGGTGGGAGGCGTTTCCAGAGCCTTTTTCCACAAAGCTGAATTGCTTCTGGCTCGGCGGTAAGTCTGACACAAAGTGGCACTGGGAATCAGACCTGCGGCCCCACCCGGCGCAGCCGCGGTGGGCCGGCACAAAGCGAACCCACACACCGACACGCCGAATGCCAATCATGCTATAAATACACACAATTACCGCCAATCACAGTCTTTTCCCGTCACACACTCACAAACACACAACTCCGACCTGCGGACACAGCAGCGCTCCGACCTCAACCTCTCCTTCACCTGAACGCACCTGTAATTATACTTTGACAAGAGACGGACTGGAACGCGCCGCTGCAGCGCGAAGCGGGACTGTTTCTTGTTCTACGTGATGTGTTGTGTTTTTTGATCAGGATGATGAGTTGACGCTCTGTTTTAACCTCTGAAGCAGCCCAATATGGCTACCCTCAACCTGAACCGGTTCGCTCCTCGTGACGCAGCGGCGTTTCCGGTTCACACCACAAACAGCCAGTCAGGTTGAAATCAGGACTGTTTCTCAGACACTGATCTGAGTTTTCTGAAGATACATCTTTTAGTTTCTTTTCAGTGGATGAGACCACGTCTACCTGGACAGGTAATGACTCCTTTACCTGATATCCACCTCCGATTATGGAAAAAGTATCTTTAGCAACTCATCCTTGTGTGTTTTATCATGAAAACCCAAAGTGGGTCCTCGAGGGCCAGCATCCTGCATGTTTTAGTTCTCGCCCTGGTGGTAGTAACAACCTTCTCTGCATGTCAATGTTCTTCTTAGGCCTCTAATGAGCCATCATTTGATCCACGTGCGTTAAACCAGGGAGAGAACTAAAACACGCATGATGCCGGCCCCCGGGGACCGGCATCATGGTATAGACCCTGGTGTAGACGCTGGTGTAGACCCTGGTGTAGACCCTAGTGTAGACCCTGGTGTAGACCCTAGTGTAGACCCTGGTGTAGACCCTAGTGTAGACCCTAGTGTAGACCCTAGTGTAGACCCTGGTGTAGACCCAAGTGTAGACCCTAGTGTAGACCCTGGTGTAGACCCTGGTGTAGACCCTAGTGTAGACCCTGGTGTAGACCCTAGTGTAGACCCTGGTGTAGACCCTGGTGTAGACCCTAGTGTAGACCCTGGTGTAGACCCTAGTGTAGACCCTAGTGTAGACCCTGGTGTAGACCCTGGTGTAGACCCTAGTGTAGACCCTGGTGTAGACCCTAGTGTAGACCCTGGTGTAGACCCTAGTGTAGACCCTAGTGTAGACCCTAGTGTAGACCCTGGTGACCCTGGTGTAGACCCTGGTGTAGACCCTGGTGTAGACCCTAGTGTAGACCCTGGTGTAGACCCTAGTGTAGACCCTAGTGTAGACCCTAGTGTAGACCCTGGTGTAGACCCTAGTGTAGACCCTAGTGTAGACCCTGGTGTAGACCCTGGTGTAGACCCTGGTGTAGACCCTGGTGTAGACCCTGGTGTAGACCCTGGTGTAGACCCTAGTGTAGACCCTAGTGTAGACCCTGGTGTAGACCCTGGTGTAGACCCTGGTGTAGACCCTAGTGTAGACCCTGGTGTAGATCCTGGTGTAGACCCTGGTGTAGACCCTAGTGTAGACCCTAGTGTAGACCCTAGTGTAGACCCTGGTGTAGACCCTGGTGTAGACCCTGGTGTAGACCCTAGTGTAGACCCTGGTGTAGACCCTGGTGTAGACCCTAGTGTAGACCCTGGTGTAGACCCTGGTGTAGACCCTGGTGTAGACCCTAGTGTAGACCCTAGTGTAGACCCTAGTGTAGACCCTAGTGTAGACCCTGGTGTAGACCCTGGTGTAGACCCTGGTGTAGACCCTGGTGTAGACCCTAGTGTAGACCCTAGTGTAGACCCTGGTGTAGACCCTGGTGTAGACCCTGGTGTAGACCCTGGTGTAGACCCTAGTGTAGACCCTGGTGTAGACCCTAGTGTAGACCCTGGTGTAGACCCTAGTGTAGACCCTAGTGTAGACCCTAGTGTAGACCCTGGTGTAGACCCTAGTGTAGACCCTGGTGTAGACCCTAGTGTAGACCCTGGTGTAGACCCTAGTGTAGACCCTGGTGTAGACCCTAGTGTAGACCCTGGTGTAGACCCTAGTGTAGACCCTAGTGTAGACCCTAGTGTAGACCCTAGTGTAGACCCTAGTGTAGACCCTGGTGTAGACCCTAGTGTAGACCCTAGTGTAGACCCTGGTGTAGACCCTAGTGTAGACCCTGGTGTAGACCCTGGTGTAGACCCTAGTGTAGACCCTGGTGTAGACTCTAGTGTAGACCCTGGTGTAGACCCTAGTGTAGACCCTAGTGTAGACCCTAGTGTAGACCCTGGTGTAGACCCTGGTGTAGACCCTAGTGTAGACCCTAGTGTAGACCCTAGTGTAGACCCTAGTGTAGACCCTGGTGTAGACCCTAGTGTAGACCCTGGTGTAGACCCTGGTGTAGACCCTGGTGTAGACCCTGGTGTAGACCCTGGTGTAGACCCTGGTGTAGACCCTGGTGTAGACCCTAGTGTAGACCCTGGTGTAGACCCTAGTGTAGACCCTAGTGTAGACCCTGGTGTAGACTCTAGTGTAGACCCTGGTGTAGACCCTAGTGTAGACCCTAGTGTAGACCCTAGTGTAGACCCTGGTGTAGACCCTAGTGTAGACCCTGGTGTAGACCCTAGTGTAGACCCTGGTGTAGACGCTGGTGTAGACCCTGGTGTAGACCCTGGTGTAGACCCTAGTGTAGACCCTAGTGTAGACCCTAGTGTAGACCCTAGTGTAGACCCTGGTGTAGACCCTAGTGTAGACCCTGGTGTAGACCCTAGTGTAGACCCTAGTGTAGACCCTAGTGTAGACCCTAGTGTAGACCGATAGTCCGGTTTCACTGGGGACCAAAATTCTAACATTTGTTACTTTTTCAGCTGCTGTGGTTCTCTGTCTCACTGCACTGAGTCAAACCAAACAAACCGTTTGAGCAACATGTTCCCATTCTCACCTGTGGGGATGGGATGACTTTCTACACAAACAAATAATTGTGCATGTAGGAACATTATAAACCAAACTTCATTGATTAGTTAAATTCATGGGACGTCTCCCTCGATATGCAGCAGCTGCTCCGGTGACTCACGGCAGCAGCTCTCTGACTTTCCAGGATAAACTGACAAGTATAGATCAGATCCTCAGGATGCAGCTTGAGCTACGTTTCCAAATGTTGTCAGACTGTTTTTAAAAAAGCATAAAGCTGTCAGGTTAGAGATTTTAACATGCAGCGTGACGCTGATCGGTTGGATGGATGATAAAAAACCCAAAATGTAACATGCCACATATTTTCCCAGAGGACTTTGCTGGAGCTCACATTTCCCTCTTGGTAAAATATGAACAGCTTATTTTAAAAGCTTACAGATTCTTAACTACCTTCTTTGACATTAGCAAGATCATCATCTGCATTTTTTACACGTCAACGTTGACGTCTTGGTCAGAAGGTGACATTTCTGCCAAAGTTAAGATTTCTGAAAGTCTACCCTAGCCCACAAATTCAAATTAAACATTCAGAAATACTTTATTGATCCCAAAGGGAAATTAAAATTATATCAGTTCAGATTCTTCAAACAGTTATTGTAGCTAGTGATGGTTATTGGCAGGAAAAATATCTTGTAGCGACTGTATTGCTGTATTACAGTTTTCTGTTAGATTTATTGTTAAAGGTTTGCTTGCCAAAGATGAGACTTGCATGTGTGTCTGAGGTGCTGAGTTGCTGTTTCACAGCTTTGCTACATGACGGCTTAATTAGACCGGACGCTGGTGTAAATATCTGGCAAGAAAAATTACATTATATGTAGGACAGACAGAAAAGTTTAAAACACAGTGCAGGGCAGTTGCATGTAGGACACGCCCGGCTCCTCCGCTATAAAGAAAAAACATCTGGACGGTATCCAAAGGCGCCACGCATCGGCACACACACAACACACACGCATAAACACGGTGCACACACTCTAATGAAGCCCCGGTAGTGACGGAGAGCAGCAGGGAGCGGCGCGGATCGCCGAAGACGAGCGCCCGTCAAAGAGCGCGGGAAGCCTTGTGTGTGCACGTGCAGGCGTGTGCGTCTCCGGCGGGATAATTATGGCGCTCCTCGGCAGCTGAGCGTGCCAGATGTACTGGGAGAAGGAGAAGAAGGAGGTGGGAGGACCGGCACAGAGCAGAGAGGGAGCCCAGCACCAGGAGCAATGCAGCGGGGAGCATGCAGATGCATTAGTGGGAATGTTGTATATCTGGATGTGTACATATGGATGGAAATGAGGGAATGAGTCAGTATGCAGATTTTCAGATGAATGTTTATGTTTGTTGGTACAAATCCTGTGCATGTGTGCATATTTGGCATGAAGGGTATTGTTTCCTGCCATCCACCATTAGCAGGTTGGCTCAGATGCAAATGATCCGTCTCCAATCCAGGAGGACGAGAAGGGACAGCATTGAAAACAAAATCTGATAAATGAAAAGAGAGAATGAAACACCTTCCCGTTCTCCTTAAACCATGCAGCAGATTTAATAACATAAAGCTGCAGATCATAAAAACCGCCAGAGAACAGAGGCGGCACATCCAGGTGACGGAGCACCGCAGGTGAGGTGTTTAATGCTATGTGGGACAATGTGCATCAGTCGCAGACACCCTGCTACTTTATCCTCCTTTTCTCTGCTTTCAGAGCATTATTATTGCATTATGTACATGCCTTGAATACTGTTATGGTTAAAAAATGTAAAAGATGCCTCAGAGAAGCTGTGAGATCATCTGTTTGCAGATGCAAGAAGATTTAACGCTGGTTCTGATCAGACTATGAATGAGTTCACTATTCAGAAAGAGCAAATCAGACTTTATTCAAGATGCATTATGAACAAAGCCAGCAGTTAAATTGAATCCAGCTTATTCCTTTAAAGTTATACAAAAAACAGAGTAAATCTTATTTCTACCGACAAACACACTCTTATCTGGTCCTAAACGTAATTAAAGACAAATGGTCAGGCTTTTTTATTGCGATTTTGACGAATATTTTATGGCAACATTTCCTGCGTGAACAAACATTTTCTAAAATTGGTCCAAATAAGCTATCAGATGCAAGAGATGTGTATCAGAAATCAACTAAATGAAGACTAAGAAGCTTTCAGTACAAAGTGGCAACTTTTACCTTCAAAGGTGAGGGTGTAGTGACTGAGCTTCTTTAATATTGAAATAAACATTTTCTCATTAAATAAATGCAGTTTAGTCTTATGGTAGCTTAGTCTATAGCAATCCATTGCTTTAGTTTACAAATTAAACTTTTACCTTAAATCAACAAATAGAAATTTACCATTTCACAATAAAAACCTAGCAATTTTTATAAAAATAAAAGCGATAAAATCAACAAAAATTATGCTCCTCAACTTATAAGCTGCATCACATGAACTTCTACGTGTCGTTTGATTAATGACAGGGAATTAGTTTGAAAACGTTTCCCATTGTGCCTCCTGCTAACATGACCTGGTTCTAAAAGAAAAGCAGCACTTTCTCTGATTTCCAATTTTGACTTCCAATGATTCACTTCCTGCTACAGAGCCCCCTGGTGGTGAAAGAAAAATCCACAGAAAAGCTGAACAGGATGATTTTTTATAGTCTGAAAAATATAAGCTGCTTGATGCTCTAACTAAAATTATAATTGGTGAAAAATGTTATTGTGCATAGTTTACATTTAACTAATTACAGATTTTAGGAATACCTGAGGAAGAGTTAAGGTTGGAAGTGTTGATGTATAGAAGACAAAACTAATTTAAAAGTGACTTTTCAGTGAGATACAGGAACTTGTTTTATGTCAATAATTTATTAATGTCTTAATTCCTTAGTAGTCTGTCCATCTAACTTATGACATTTGAATAATGTCTTATGAATAAATAAATAAATAAATAATAATAATAATGGAACTAGTAATTTTTCATCAATTTTAAGGAATCATTGACTCTAAAACAAACTTCTATATCTTGCTGAAAAGTTACTTGTAAGTCAGTTTTGCCTCATTCCAAGTGTGATAAGAAATTAAACCAAAATTAAAATTGGTGAGATTTTATGTTTCTATAGTGAACGTAATCTTGCAGCACTTTGAAATGAATGCCATTAAAGAAAAGAAAACTTCTGGAATTTGTTCAAAACTGTGAATTAGAAATGATCACAGAGTAAATCAAGAATAAGCAAACAGAGGGTAAAAAAGGCGAGGGTCTCTCGTTCGCTCTGTCACCTTGTTCACCCAGAGGGGGTTAGAGCAAAGCACCCTGGGAAATCACAGCAACCAGAATGCATTGATTTATTCAGGATGAGGTGTGTGTGTGTGTGTGTGTGTGTGTGTGTGTGTGTGTGTGTTTGTCAGCAGGCCTTTGTGCTGCAATAAAGAGACATCTGTTTAGAGGCAGAAGATAAAAGCCACTGTCTGCAGCGTTCTTTTAACATTCCTCTCTTCTTTGTGATCGCGCTTTTCTCCTCCTGTTTTCTGTTGTGTAATTAAGATAAAATGAAATATAGACCCAAAATGTAACAGGACAGAGGGTCCTGCCTCCTGCTGTGACGGAGCCTGTTTTAAATCAACCGCCATGAAGCCGGATCCCACCTGGAAACATCAGCGGGACCGCAGCCGGGTTCATGTAATGAATCAGAACTCGGTTTCATGTTTTCACTACAAAGTCCAAGGAGAAAATACAAATGTAATTTAAATGCCTTATGAATTTGAACTGGAGAGAGCAGCAGATATAAGGGAAGGAAGGAACAGTGGGAAGAACAGGTAGGGAAAGCAGAAAGGAAGACAAGGAATGAGGGAAGTAGGAAAGGAAGCACCGACGGAAGCGAGGAAGGGAGAAAAGAAGGGGGGAAATGAAGGAATTAAGAAAAGAAGGATGGAAGAGATGAAGAAATAAAGAAGGGATGAGTGGGTGGATATATTTAATTCTGGACCTTTCCAGACATTTAAATAAATAAATAAACCACCTCTGAGTCCAGAGTGATGGATTCTCTGCTCTGCAGCTCGACTGCTTCGGTCTGACTCAGCGCTCAGCTCAGTGAGTCACCATAAGATCCACACCAGCACCGACCGCTGCAGCTTTCAGGAAGCTGATTTATTCTGCAGATATTTCTGAATGAACTCCAACACGCCTCTCTAATTCCTGCCTCACTTGGATTTCATCTTCTCTGCTTTGATGGGATTTTTATCCCTATTTTCGTCCCCTCACACACACAAACAGCAGGGAGTCTCCTGAAACATGACGTCAGTGAAGCCAGAAGGGGAAAACAGAAACGGAAAACAATCAATGAGACAACATCTAAACAGCTCACCAGCTGATGGAGAGAAACTTTTTAAGGCTTTAATTATAAAAAAGTCAAAAATACTGAAGGTGAAGTGTTGTGCTTCCTGGAACAGCTTAGTATGGGTCTGTGGCCTAAACAAATCATATTCATTACACTTTCTGCAAAAAAAAAGTCATTCTTAGATAATGTAATGTATTAGTCTGTTCAGTTCTGCTTGTTTTTCTCTTTTCAGAATGTTTTAGGGCCTCTGTCACTTTAAAAATGAGCTGCTGCTGGCCACAACCTCGACTCAATGTTTACTCTCTCACCTGAAAATGACTGCAAACAGATCCACAAACATGGAACCATATATCTTTGAAAAGCATTAGTAGAGCCTCCTGCACAACCAACGAGAACTTAGTAAGTGGTTTCTGGATGGTAAGTCAACAACAATAACTTTTAATCCTTTATTTATGTTATTATTCATGTTTATTTTTTTCTCCCTCTCTATCCCAGGGATTTTTAAGATCTTGACCCTTTAGCTTGTACCATAATACCTGCTCGTGTTTTTTTTTAAGTACATAAAAAAATGCTAAAAAAAAAAAAACAACAACAAATAAACAAAACAAAACACAAGTCTCTTCAAACAGCCATTTTACAACCGAAAAAACAGCTGACCAAACATGCTGGGATTCCACTTGGGTTGCTAGGTAACAGTGGAGAGTCGGTAGGTTGGTTATTTGAAACAGCAAAGAACATTAACTTATTCCCAGAAAAACTAACTGAACTTTTAGTAGTTATTGTCCTGCCTGACACATCTGTCTGTGCTTGGACTGGTCTGTAGTTTTGTTCGTAGTTTTTCCAGAGCAAAACCGCCGAGTGTTGTCACAGTAAGAAATTCTGACGGACGATAAACTGTCCCAGACATTATCAGAATGAACGGTAATATTGTTGTTCGAGACCATTTTCAGGCAAAATAATGGCAAGAACATTCTCAAAGATCAATACACTTTAAATTCTAATGAACTGTAAGACTTTTTAAATATCCAAAATACATAAACAAAACAGAAACGACAAATAAAATGAATTCTGAAGTTCGTCTAGGCAAGATTGTTGCTAGTTTAGACCAAAGTACCAGACTGAAGACTTTTGGCATCTCGTTTTTGGAGAGAGAAAAGAGAAAAACAATTGAGCCCATTTTAATCCATCATGCATTTAATTGATTTTTGGATTGATTGCTTTTTGTGTTAGGCCTGTGTCCGCCATCACTAATTATTCTACTAATCAACTTCTGAACCACCACATTGATAAACTAATAAATAAATAGGTCTGTCTGCGTGTGTGTGAGCTCCTCCGGTTTCTGTTTTTCAGTCTGGCACCACCTCTCCGTCTCTCTGCTGGTCCAAACAAGGTGACCCTGAATCACCGGATGCGTGGCTGTGCGCGCGCCGCGCCGCTGCAGAGCCGCTGTGTGCGGACGTGCCCGGTCCCAGTAATTAACACCAGCCACTAATGTAGTCCAGCTGCTCGGCGAGAGGACGGAGCGCGAGCCAAAAGCTGCCAGAGATCGCTCTCGCTCGTCCTCCCCCGTCTCTCTCCATCCTTCTCTCCATTCGTCTCCATCCATCCATCCATCCATCCATCCATCCATCCATCCATCCATCCATCCATCCATCCATCCATCCATCCATCCGATCACGCCACGTCGATCCCTCTTTCCTCATTCTTAACTATTGATCAGCTTTCACCTGCACTCTCTCCTTCGTCTGCATCTGTTTGTTTGCCTCTCCTGTTGTTTTTCACTCAGTTGGTTTGCAATCACAACAAACTCCTCCAGTTTATGCTCTGATTTCAGAATAATTTGACTCTGGTGGCTCGAGAGAGACTGTGTGAAGGTAAACGTTCTCTATCTTTCAGTGTCGAGCGTCTCGATTCCGATTTTTAGGGTCACAGTTTTTAATTCTACCATTAATTATTCTATTCTGTTTAAATTCTGTGACTGACTGAAAAGTAAGCATGTCGCTATAAGCAATTAATCACATGATCAATTAAAATTAACTCAATATTTTCCATTCTGAATATTTATATTGTTGAAGGGAAATTTGGTTTACAGAAACATCATAATCAATTTTATTCATGGTTTCGGTTGTGTGGAGTTTTCGTTTGATTATTTTATATATCATTTTTATTGTTTTGCAGTGAAAGTGACTTTAAATTGACAATTAATCTAAATTAAAAGTCACTTCTCCCCAACAGGAAAACAAACAACAACCAGAGGATCATCATATTTTAAGGATTCAGCTCCATTCAGCAACTGGCATTAAAGGATTTGCACCTGTTTGCAGAAACACATCCTTCATGATGAGGAAGTGGAAATCAAACACCTTCAGTTGTGATGCTTTTTCTGTCTGAGGCTGAAGAGACCCAAATCAGACCTTTTTAAACTTAATGTATCTGATCTTTTTATGGCAGTCTGAACAGCACAGATCAGATTTTTTGATTGGACATGTGAACCTAAATTAGACACGCATCTGATATTTTCAAATCTGACCTGAATCTGAACGGTCAGGTCGCATTCATCCGACCTGACCGTCACTGAAACCTGACATACGTCTCTGCTGTGCGTCCTGAGTCGAACAAGCGGGAAGAATAACGAGTCATGGTGGACCATATCAAGGAGTAAGTTGTTAATGTGTTGGCTCCGGTTGCACAACTTTAAAATGGTAAAATCCCCGCAAAACAAAGAGCATTTCTTCTTCTTCTTTTTTATTATGGTTGGTAAAACACTTAGCAAACTCTCTATGTGTGACATTATTGCGCCCCCTACTGTGCAATAAGTAGAGGGCGTTTGCAGTTCACCCTGGAGATCACATACAGGTCACATATATCTGGACATGTGAAAAAAAAGAAATCGGATTTGGGTCACTTCAAGCTGCATTGTGAACGTCGCCTTGGAAAACGTTTTCTGCTCAAAGTCACAACTTTGTTCCATTGCTGCAGCGGTCTGCAGCGAACCCACACGCCGCAGCCACTCGGCACCAGCTGTGACAGATGCGGCTGTCACGAGAGAAAATGAATTCAGAATAGTTAGTGAATTAAGCAGGGAGTTAATTGTTGCTTGGCCCCTGTTTATGAAGCGCAGAAAGGCAAAGCGCCTAGTTTTTCTTCTGACAATTAGCCAGCAGAGATGGAGAGGAACTGTGTGTGAGCGTGTGTGTGCGCGTGTGTGTGTGAGCGTGTGTGTGCACGTGTGTGTGTGCGTGTGTGAGCGTGTGTGTGTGTGTGTGTGTGAGCGTGTGCGTGTGTGAGCGTGTGTGTGTGTGAGCGTGTGTGTGAGTGTCCTGTTCTCTTCAGCAGCTGGTGCAGCCACACCTGGACGAGCTGAAGAGAGTGGGACACACACAGAGTGTGTTTCATACCTGGACTTTCTCTAAACACAAACAGAGCAACAGAGGAAGATTTAAAGAAACTCATAATTCCTTAAAAACATGTATCCTTAAGTTAAGATCGCTGATGCTGCACATACAAACATCCCGAGGAGGAAAAAAAGCACATGCTGATTGTTATTTCGTGTTAGGAATGCTGATGCTGGTTGGGTCTCTCCCAGTCTATTTGTCAGCGTGTCCTATTAGGTTTCCAAACAGCTTGTAATGACTGGTAATAAACTGCAGAAGAAGAGGAAGGTAAATCAAGCGAGGAGACGACAAAATGAGCTCTCCGGGGGACCACCATGCTCCGAGCCTTCAAAACACAAACACACACAGACGGGGGAAAAAAAAGCTCCAAACGATTCAAACGCAGCCGATCCTGCCAACAGCGCCAGTTATCGTACAGGTCACAGTCTGACAGGTGTACTGGAACTCATTACGGAAATTTGTTTGGTTTATCATATCTTTATTCCAGCCATGCTCCTTGGAAATGAATTTGTTTATTTCCTGTCAAATGTAAGGAAAATGAGGCTCAATCTGAGCATCAAACACGTTTTAAAGCCTCCCTGTCGATGCTAAACAGCGTAATCTGCTGCTGGATTGGTCAATCTGGACAAAACAAAGATAATTTAACAGTTTCTTCATTTAACGAACAAAAGCTACAGCGGTGTTTGGGAAAACCGTACAGCTAAGCCTGTTGAAATGAGTTGATCACCTGATAAATTAAAATGATCTTAATCATTTATGTTCCGATTTTTAATATTTTTTGAAAGGCAGTTTTGCTGACAGAGACTTCATGATATATTTTATTTATGGTTTTGGTTGTGTGTGGTTTTTATTTATTTTTTTATTTGTTATTTTTCATTACAAAATTGAAGTTTATTGGTGACTGAGAGGGAACATCTTTGCTGCTCCTGCAAAGTAAAAATCAATAACACTGATATTATGTAAGCCAATTACTGTCAATAATAAAGGATATTTTCGCTACACTGCACTGTTTGCTTTTACTTCAGTAATTTTATTTTGAAGTATTTTTACTCTGGAGTAAAATTTCTGGATTTTCTACCCATTGATTTTTAACCAAACATTTATCAGACACACACACAAACACACACACACACACACACACACACACACACACACACACACACACACACACACACACACACACACACACACACACACACACACACACACACCTGCAGTTTCTGTTTGAGTTTCATCAGTTTTTTATTGAAAGAAACTGATTTGGAAAAACTTATTTTGCCCTATTTTGTTATTTTTTTGTCACTTGCATGAATTATTGTCATTTTCATTCTGAAAATACCCAAAAAATTTGATTTAACTTTATATTTTGTCTGATGATGTAATTTTTAAATATTAAATGACTGATAATTTGATCAATTACTCAGTACTTAAGTACTTTTACTCTTTCTTGAATAATTTCTTGGACAGATAATTTTTACTTTATTTGAGCAGAAGTAGTGTGACTCTTACCTGAGTATAAGTTTTGGGTTTTCTACCCATCTCTGTATTTTAGACGAATAGTGACAGAAATTTAATTGTTGTTTATCTATATCTGTCTTAGTTTTGTGCTGTCTTTTTATTTTTATTTCAGAATTGTGTTTTTTTCTCTCTTTTCTGACCAGATTAAATAAACGTTTATATCAATGCGATGCCATCGATGACATAAATTTGATTCGTAAGATAATTGCATCTTCTTGTTCGATTTAATTGACTGAAGATCCTTGGTTTGCTTCTCCATCCAGCCCTCCCTGCTCCCCTGTTTTTCTCCGTTCCTGCAGTCCCCTGCCCCTCCATCATCACTCCCTCCTTCCCTCTGGTGTCACAGCTCGCTGGCTCCAGGTGGTGAGGGAGGAAGGGATGCAGGGAAGGATGGATGGAGGGAGGGATGAAGACAGGAGGAGGGGGTTGCCGTCATCTGTTCCCGTGTTCATACCATCAGAGTGCGACCCAACACCCTGCCTCAGTCTGTTTTATTAACATTAATATTAATACTGGCCTCAGTCTGTCTCAAAAATACAAGCAAAACAGATTTTCTTACTATTTTATGGACTAAAGTGTGTTTAAGGAAGACGTAATTTAGACCAAAACAATATCTATTTATGTTTTCAAACATCCCAGAATGATCCAATTGGACTTGTTCTGGTCCCAGTCGTTTGGAGATGAAGTGTGTTGAAAGCACAACAATGAACTGGAAGTCAAAGTGTCGAATGTGACGTGTTTATTTTCTGTGCAGGTTTTAGTTGCTTTCATGGATCATTTCTCATTTTTGAAGAATATTTAAGAAAAATCTCTTCCAATAGCGCACAAACGCACGCACACACACACACGCACACACACGCACCTACATTTTTACATATATGGTTTGGTTATTCCACCAAATATTGATAAATATTTCTCAGGTCTGAAAGCACTGGATCTTTTTCATTTCTCATTTTCTTCAAATAAATACAAAAATAAAAATTTTTACTTGCAATTTCATGTCAGTAGTTCATAGAATAAAAGAACAATGTTCATTTTACTAAAACATATACCTATAAAAAGTAAAATCAGACAATCTGATCATTTTAAGTGATTTTTAAATTTTTCCCAGAGCCGTATATTTAAAAGCTACATACATGATAGAAAACATCTGGTCCATTACTGCCTTCCATCTTTGTAAAAACACAAATCTTAAGTGCTTTTGGTTTAACTTCTAGTATAAAGGTTTAAGTAAACCTGAAATAAGATAAAACTAACTTCCAAGTAACTTTTCATCAAATTACCAGAGCTTGTTTTAAGTCGATGTTTCATTATTTCTGATGAAAAACTTCTACTTCCTCTCAGACCGATCAGAGTAAACAATAAATCAATTAATTGCATGATAAATTGAGACGGGCCTAATTGTTTTTCTTGTTTTTTTCTACCAAAACCAAGATGATAAAAGTCTTCAGTGTGGACCACTAGATCCATCTGGCCCCTTTTTTGGAGGGAAATTTTGTTTAGAGTTTTCATAATTCATTTTATTTGAAGTTTCTGTTTTGCTCATTTGTTTTGGATATTTAAAATATCTTCCAGTTCCAGTGTAAAAGCATTGAGCATGTGTTCTTGCATTATTATGGCATTACAAATATATTACATGAAAATTGTCTTAAAACAATAATATTGCTTATTCCGTTTTTCATCAATATTAAGAATTTCTTAATGTCTGTCTGAAAAGTTACCTTTAAGTTAGTTTTGTCTTAGTGTAATAAGATATTTATTTACATTAGAAAATAAGCCAAAATATTTGGTAGATTTTTGTGTTTTTGCAGTGACTGCTTCCAGATCCCATCCATGTGGAGATCCAACAGCAGCACCAGCTGTCAGTGGTCATAATGTTACGCCTGATTGGTGTAAATCTAGGAAACCAGCTGACTCTCCCCCCACAGACAGGCTGAGTTATGCTGCGTTTGTTTCTGCTGCTGAGTCTGATCTTCCACACCAACAGCAGAGCAGCCGCCGTCTTATTAGCTGAAGTGCAGCAGGGCAGAAACGAGAAGCCATGTTTGTAGCTGGTGGCCAACACACATACACACACACTCATACATGAGTGGGCCTTAAACCACATTATCCACCTCCACTGACTCTAAAAGCTTCTTATTCGCCTCATTAAGTCTTCAGTGACACAAAGTAAGCAGACCAAAGCCACATCAACGTACGTACCGATAGGTGTGTGCACTTCGCGGCGCGCGCAGACACACATCGGCTCAGCCACAACCCGCGGGACCGCTGCTTAGACAGCACACCGACATTAGCAGTCGGGCGCATCACAGATTTGACTGCGGGCTAATAGAAAGCAAAAGAATGCAACCTCCAGGTACAAAACAAAAATGCAAACGGAGATGATTTGATGCCTGGTAAAGTCGGACTCCAGGGTCGCAGAGCAGCTGATTCTCAGGAGGCTGTTTGGTGTTTTAGACAGAAATTTGCTCCGTTACTCCAAAAGCAAACGTCAGAAACATATGAGGAATGTGAGTTCCAGTTATTATTGTGCACTGATGTAAATAGGTAAGTAAAACTCATGCTGAGGACACATCATTAGCCACCACAGTCCACAGGGAGCACTTAGATACAGGTGAGTGGCCACTCGATACCTCCAAGGCAGCTGTCTGCACGTGTGTGCGTGGGTGCGTGTGTGTGCGTGTGTGAAGGACAATGGAGCATGCAGCCAGCAGCGGGGATTGGGTAAATGGGGAGGTGAGGGGAGTTAAGTGTGCAGGATGTGTCACATTAAAATCTCTGTCTCTTTAAAACAATTTAAGGATGTTTTCTGCAGGAATCTGCTGACTGCACACCATGCAATCTGGATTTTACGACAATCTGGATTTTATCTGAGTTTTATTTTTTTTTAATGGTAGTTTGTGCAAAAATCTTCAGATACTCCTCACTCCTTTGCATTTTCTTTCCAAGCAGTGGATCAGAACTGAAGCTCTCCAGGATTTCTGAGCTCTATCTTTTAGGAATGCAAGTTATAGATCAATAAGTTGATCTAAAATTTATGAAATTATCCATCAATTATCAATTAATTGATAAGCAGCCAGTTTCTGGAAAAACTAAAGTTTTGTCTTGAAAAAACAAAATTCTCACCAAATGCAAATATCTTGGTATATTTAAAATAAGACGAGATGAAATTGCAAATGACTTTTCACCAAGACTTAGGATCTTGTTTTAGGTCAATAATTCCTTAATATTGATGAAAAAGTTCCACTGGCAGGTTATTTCACTGAGAGCATGAGAAAAAATGTCTTTTTATAAGTGACATAATCCGACAGTGAAACTAGCACTTTTTCATCAATATTAAGGAATTATTGAAAATAATCTTCCTGAAAAATTACTTTGAAGTTATTTAATGTGTATTAAGATTTTGTTCTAGAAACAAGATCAAAAATACTTGGTGGGATTTTGGTTTTTGCAAGACAAAACTCAAATTTGTGTTTTTGCCCTGAAGAGACTGAATTACCTGAACAAAAAGGAATAAATTGTTTATAATATGTTGGATAAAAAACACTGTAAAACTGAAGAAGCTTGTTGAGTGTTTATATTTCTAAACAAAACCACATAAAGTGTATTTTGCTTCTCACACCAGATTCTCTTTCCCATTCTGGTATGGCCCCACCATCTTTGTTTCTGTATCAACTGGCTCCACTTAGAGATTACCAGCAGCGCCCTCTTCTGGGTGGAGGCCAAACTACAACACTGAAGTAAGATTTAAGTGAATCGATCAAATTCTGATCTGATAAACCGTTAAGAGACAATTAATCATAAGTTAATTCATTGTTTGCATCCCTAGTTTTATGCATTTTTCTGCTTGGTAAGAAAATGTAAAGAAAGATATAAAGGGGTGGTGAAATTTTCTGCATTTTCTTTAAAGGGGGGTTAATGTTCATGGTGATGAGCAGGCACAGAGACAGCAGCGCTGCCTCGCTCACAGAGTGAGCTAATAGACAGAAAGCGGACAAACCTTGCTGACAGGTGGGCTCGTCTATGGCCATCCAAGGTGGGGATGGGGGAGAACGGAGGAGAGAATGACCAGGATTAGTAAAATGTGCTGTGAATGAGGCGGGAGGGGAGAGGAGGAAGCAGTGGTACAACAACGCAGCTCACCAGTCAATAAGGGAAAACATTTTTCGTTTCGCTGAAGAAAATAAAACAAACACACTGCTGGTCATGTTCTGTTATTCTTTTGTTGGCTGAAGAGTGAAATTTGTGTTTGAGTCTTCAGTTCTACTTTTATGTATTTATTCATGCAAAAATCAAAGTATTTTTTCAAACAAAAGCAAAATGATCCATATTTTCTAGTTTTAATTTCCTCCTTGCATATCTGGGGAACAAACGAGAGAATCAGAATAACAATTGCTAGCCCATTATTAAGTTTTTAAAGCCTGTTAAATAGAAGCTTCCAATCAAATTTACAAAAGGTTTTACAAATTCTCTGTAGATGTTAAATGAAGTAGGGCAGTAGGTCTTTGGTTCGGGTTTTGGTTTAGGTCTCAGGTGATTATAACCTTAGTTTAGGTGATTCCTTCAACAAAACTCGTTGAAATCCAACATTACCGACTATAAGAAGTAATAAAGCGATAATAAATGTAAAAAAAACCCAGAAAAACACAGTTTCATGGATAAAGGAAACGTCTTATTTTGAGCAATGAAACCGTTCTGTTTGTGCTTCTAAATGTGACGTTTTCATGCTGTGAAATCTTAACCGAGGTGATTAGCAAAGCATTAGCGGCCGCATGCAACGTTTCAAACCTGCTGTTGACGACTTTATTTAAGGGAAATGCATGCGTTTAGTGCATCATTTCAAACAGCTTCTGTCACAACAAAGCTTTAAAAATCAACAGCCCATTTTCGCTTCCCGACTGTCGTCCAGGAAACAGAAGCAACGCACATTCGGTGATCCGTCTCACCGCCTCACACCGTCACACAGGGAGGGAACTACTTCATGATGTGCAGCTGCACAGCAGAAAACAATAAAGGCTGCCAGAAATCACTGCGACACAGTCCGGAGAGACGCAGGAACAAATATACATGTTCATACGGTGACAGGGAGAGGTGAGAGGAGAGAGGAGAACGAAACAAATCAGCACACTGTGTCTGCTCTCCTATCAAATTTAGGAGAGCAGATGATGAAACTGTTACAGCTGCTGCTCTGGAAAATTAGCTGATCTGTTTCAGCAGCTGCAATATGCAAAAGAATAAAAAAAAACTGCATGTCTTGTTTATTTTCACTGACTACGTCCATCAATATCTGCAGCGCACCTTCGTTTTCTCATCCTCCTCTCATCCAGTAAAGTCCAGGAACCTTTACTGGGTCGTCCAGAACCCAAACAAACAACCTTTCAGGATTTATAATTATTAAAAATAATTATTAGTGCTGCAGCACTGAAAAACGCAAAATGTTACAGTATTTCTGGCCTGATTTCTAATAAAAATCTCTCAGTTAAAGACAAAACTAACTTTTTAGGAAGAAATGCAAGCCTGTTTTAAGTAAATAATTCCTTAATATTGATGAACAAATACTAGCTAAAAGACAAATAATTTTCCAGTGGAACGAGACAGCTTTTCAAGTTACAACAATATGGGTAGATTATTACTGGTAGGTTATTTCACTTATTGTTCTTTTTCATCAATATTAAGGAATTATTGACTTAAAAGATGCTTTTATTTATGGTTGAAAAGTTACTTATAAGTTAGTTTTGTCTTAATTCAAGTGAACTAAGACATTTGCACTAGAAACGAGATAAAAATACTTGGCAAGATTTTGTTTTTGCAGTGTAAACATGTTCTACTGTTTCTTCTAGTCATAAAATGCAGAGAAATACCTCGCTGTTGGTTTGCTAATGATAAATAGATAGATGTTTGCTGAAAACAAGAAGACGCAGTATATTCCACAGATTTCTAAAAACGCAACTGAAACCTGATTAAGCTGCAGGTAAAAATTACTTTCCAGATCTAAGAAGTCCAAAGTGAACAAGTGTGGAAACACAGGAAGAAGCAAAGTGTCTCAAAAAAGAATTAAATGAAACTTTTATAATAAAAATTTGGTTAGGAGATAGATTTTTTTGGTCATTTTGCTGCTTTCAACCTTCTTGCCTCCTTCCCCTCCTGTGGCTGAGCGGCTCTTCTCTCCTGGTCTCAGAGCAAAGGCCTCATGGTGCTTTAATTAACGTCGGAGCCGGAGGTACGGAGAACACACACGGGGTGTGACGGTCCAATCAGAGGGAATCTGAACTGGGAACCAGCAGCAATTTAAGGACCTCACTTTGAAGATGAAGTGAGATCAGTGTGTGGGCCCTTGATCATCAGAGTAATTCAGAATAAAAAATAACACTGAGCAAAAGTTTTAAACCACCTTTCGTTTTGTTTTTTGTTTTTTCTCTGCTTCATTCAGAAAAACCCGGAGAACAAAAGATCAGAAAAAGTTTACCGAAAACCCGTTTGGAAAAAAAGAAAAAAAACAAAGTTTTACACAGTAGCACAAGGTATGTAAATAAAAGTTATTATTTGATGTATTGTTTATATAATAAAGAAGATTTTAGCCTAAATAGATGTTTGCGATACAGCTGTATTCCAGATCCACAAGCAAAATGACATTTCTGCCTCTAAATCTATTTTATTTTTTGAGTAGGACGATGATGAGTAAAGTAGAATGATGCATTACATTTGTGTCAAATCAAAGTTCAAATACGTCTTGTTCATCAAAAAATATGGATTGGAGAATTAAAATATATTTTATTTTTCATGTTGATTGAATATTATTACAGATTTTTTGGGATGCAGTTACATCCCAGGTTCACTTACAAAATGGACTTATTGAATCTAGAAAACATCTTTATTATTTTTTTGTTTTTTGGAGAGATGTTGAGGAAAGTGAAATAAATGAGTTTGTCAAAAAAAAAAGTGGATTAGGGAATAAAAATAAGTTCTGATATTCATCCTTTCTGGTTTATGTCACTTATTTGGTTGTGATGGTGTAACTAGAAGAACCATCAGGTGGCAGATGTAAAGCTGGAACACGGGTGGCGTTAACCAAATATTTTCTGTCTTTGACCATTTTCTCAAAATAGTGGTATAAAAATCTGAAGGCCAGCAGTCATTCTGACAGATTATAATTCACACACATGTCTGGACTCCATGCGTCTGTCTACCTGGGAGCTAACAGCACCCAGTTATGGTTTGGAGCCGCTCAACCGCTGCTGCAGGACAGAAGAGGAAACTTGTAGAACAAGAAACTCTTCAGAGAGTCTTACCGCCTTCTGGTCCCTTCAGTTGGAGAAATGTTCCCTGATTTCAAAACTTTGGCTGAGAGAAGCAGATTCTTTGTTCCGTTTTTGTATATTAATTAAACTGAAAGAAAATTAAATACTGCTGAATGTTATTTCAAAAACTGATACGCAAAAAGAGATTAGGACATGATTTTATGACAGAAATTTGTCACTGAGGAAGAAAAAAGTGAGGCGAATCTGTAAAACAGAATGAAGAGCAGAACTGGACCAGATCAGAAATATTCCCACCATTATACCAGCATACAAACATACACACACAGCACTCATGCCACGTTTGTGAACTAATTAACCTTTTTACTGCATAAAAATAATATTTCTGAAAGGAAAATACTAAAATTGCATTGCTTGCATCAAAAGCTGAATATTTAGACCTCTTAAAGACATCTGTCTGAAGATGGTCTGACGTTTTCTGGCATTTCTACATCATAATTTACTTTTTTATCCTTTTGACCCAAAGTTACGTAGCTTTTTGTGTTGTAAATGAAGCTGCTGATTAATTTCTGCTCATAATATCAACTAAAAGTTTCTTGCAGCCAAGAGAACAAAAGGACTTGATAATTAACATCTTCCTGTTTCAGGTTTAATAATTCTCTTCATTAGCATTTCCAGGTCAAACACAGTTTTCCTCCTCACTCAGAAAGTAGCAGAAAAGCACCTGAAACAAGACTTCGCTCAGCTGATCGCAGTTTCAGGGAAAGTAATGCTACAAAAACACTGACAAGACTTACAGTAACAGTGGTTCTGTTTATTTATATGTAAAATATACCTCCTTGCATCTCCATCCATCCATATTTAACTGGGTTGTGTACAGTTGTTACATCCCGAAACGACAATATTTTGACAATAGTAAGCCACACCATAGAATCTGGCTGGTTGATACTACAGATTTCAGGAGCAAATCTGAGAGAAATATTTGGGTGACCAGAAAAGCTTTCAACCAAAAATGGTTCCTAAAGTTTTTTTTGTTGTTAAAAACAAATATGGCGGCAACAGATCTTCCTCTGTATCTCGTCTTCAGAAACAACTAACGTAAATTTTTACTGAGTTTCAGTTTCAGTCCTTTGCTGTAATTCGAATAAGCTCCAAAAAGAACTGGTTCTCCAACAGCTTTTTACTATTCATAGCAATACTGCAGCAATTATGGGAGACCTGATAATACCTAAAATCCCATCTGGTGTGTGTGAGTGAGTGTGTGTTGGCTAGATGAAGTACGAGGTTCTGCAGCTGCATCAGAGCCGACTTGGAAAACTCAGACACACACACTCGCAGGCCCTCAGAGTGCATCGGCGCCTCTACCTGTCAGGTGTGTGCATGTGTGCGTGTCTGTATGTGTGTGGGGCGAGGAGAGCATTTTTTCCTCCAGAACAACTCGAGGGTCCACCTCGTTAATCTCCATGACGACAGGGATGCTAAGGCAGCAAATTAGTGGTGAGCAGAGAAAAAAATAATAAGAGTCCCGCAGGAGGTTTCTAAAAGAACATCCAAGCCACAAGGAAGGGTTTTAGTTCAACTTGTGCTGCTTGGCAACAATGAGAGCAAAACTTTAGAGCCTTTTCCCACAATTAATCAAGTCTCTAAATGTCTGTATGTTTGCATCGCTTAATGCAAAACGAACCTAGGCAACACATAAACACAACAACCGAGGAACCAACCAACTCTTATTAGCATCTGATGTGAAAACATCAACAATTTCAACCTCTCAGAAGGTAGAAGTGGAACTGCAGCTCCAACGCACAACCAACAAATGACAAATATCCATTTTGTCCATGTGTTGTGTTGCCTGTGCTTTCAGGGGGAAATATTTGCGTTGGAGCGCCACAGAACCAACACGGAGCTGACAACGCCAGGACACACACTTTAGAAAGAAAGCAGTTTTACTCACCGATCATGTGGTTGGCCACGTGAATCTGGATCTCTCTTTCCGTCTCAAACGTCATTTGGCATTTAATACACTGGTAGGTCTTTTTCTAGAACAGGAAACACAAAAGACACCAAACAAAACGAGTCACATTTCTGCAACGAGGTGGTTCAAAGTGCTTACAGTTTCACAATTAATGTTACTTTCTGTCAAATGTTGTCATCAAAATCATTAAATATGTTGATCAATGTTCTAATTAGGCAACTGAAACCAGGCTGGTTTTAGTCTTGATTTAAAGGAACATTGTGATTTGGCTGGTTTACAGTTGTCTGGTAGTTTGCTACAGATTTCAGGAGCAAATCTGAGAGAAACATTTGGGTGACCAGTTTTTGTGCCCCGATGAGGCGCTTTTTCTGCCGTGCCAAATTTTCTATGTTCAGCTAAACTGCAACAGAAACACTTTCTGCGAATCACACGAGTCATGAGATCAACAACCAGAAGAAAAGATCACAGGAAGTGGTAGGAGGATTGTGACTTATGATGTGAACTAACTTATTCACGTGTGATTTTTTATTGCACTTATTAAATGGAAACCCACTGCGAAATTATTAAAGGAATATTGACACAACTTTGCACACATCTGTAATGCAGCTAAAGACAAACACATGGATGGGTTAGTTTCTCTAGATCTTCTGCGACATTAGTCCTCTAATCCTGGAAATGTTCTTCAGGTGACAGAAGGCCGACTTTGTTATTATCTTTATGCGACTCTGAAGGTTCAGGTCAGAGTTCATCACTATCCAGAACAATGCAATTTTGGTATTTTCTTTTCTCAGGCTGATTTCTGGTTTCTAACTGTAGAGACTGGCACCGAAAACAAAACACAGCAGCTTAACGAGATCATAATAAAGCAAGGTAACAACTCTGCGCTTCGCCCCTGTTTTGGTTTTAATTTTTTCAATAAAAAGTTTGGTGGGGAGAAAACAATGTTTCAGATGCACAACAGCTGCAGAAACAGCAAGAAATAAAGAATAACAATGTAATGAAAACATTTAGGAAAGATGTCTGAACAAAAGAGAGCAAGAAAGATGCAGAAAATCCAGGATGACTCACAGAAAGCGAGAGCTGAGGAGCAGCTCTGCTTATCCATTCACTGCACACAGCGATCACTCATGCACAAACACATACAAAATACACAAAGGCCCCACTTCCACTTTCCCTCTGCTGCTTCACTCTGCTACAGTCACTACACACACACACACACAGAAAAATCCTACTTTGTCTGCTTTGTGCTGTTAGACTAAGCAGAAACAAAGGTGTAGGTAAGACAGGGAGTCCCTGGGAACTGACACACACACGCACACACCCCTTCACACACACTCACTCAGAAACACAACGGCAGGTCCCGGGGAGCCTGACTGTCAATATCAAGTAGACTGAACAGCTCCCACAATGCAGCAGCATAGCCCAGCCGCAGGAGCCGCTGGGGCCGGGCTGACACACACAACGCCGTGCGCACACGCACATCCACCGCGGGAAACACGCAGCAACGCCCGACACAAACATAAACTGTCTGCCGCTCTCCCAGAAACGTCTCCATCTGCTGACTCCTGCTCAGGTATCAAACGCTGCACGGAGGGATTCTGCTGAGAGGTTACTGGCAACAAACATCTTACCAGCAGAGATAAACTCATACATTGCAGAAGAGGATGAGGATCAAAGGAGAAAAAAAGAAGATTCTTGACTTTTGTCTCTGAATTCTGACTTCAATCTCACAATTATTACTGTTTTTCTCAGAAATTTGAAAAATTTTTCCTCAGAATTTTGACTTTTTTCAGAATTCTGAGTGAACACTCATAATGATAATTTTTTTTCTATGATTCTTACCTTTAACTCAGAATTATGAGAAGAAAGACCAGAATTGTAACTGTAATCTCAGAATTAGGGTTCTAATCTAATTCTGCCATTTTTTTTCTGGAATACTTACCTTAATCTAATAATCCCAACTGGAATCACAGAGTTCTGATTCTAATCTCAGAATAATTCTCAGAATTTTTACTTTCGTTTATCAAAATTCTGACTTCTGTTCAGAATTCTGACTTTAGTTTCAGACAGAAAAGAAAAAAAGTCAAATGTGGGCTTAATCTCCTTCTGCAGAATATTATCACTTTGACCATTCATAATTTTTCTGTTTGTCCGTTTTACTCTGTGATGCATGTGTGAAATTCAAGGCCCGTTCCACCACAACTTGCTCTGAAACGACCATGTATTGGACCCAATCAGATGGCATCATGTGTTCATGTGCAGAACTACCTATTAATGTTTTGTACTTTACATTAGCAAAAGATTCCACATACGTCGCATGAGAAAGTCAGTTTGGGCTGTGGACTGGAAGACAACGGCCATACGCAGCATATGTAGCCGGATGAGCTGCAGGAAGTAAACCACAATATTCTCAATACTCCACAGTTTCCGTCTCACCTTGGGTGCAGGCGAAGCCTCGGCCTTCTTTCCTGCTGCGCTGGTTTCGGGGCTGACCTCAGGGTGATCTGTCTGGACGTGACTCTCCAGATCCTCGACGCTTTCAAACTTCACGCCACACTCCGGACACCTGAGCCCGGTCAGGGCCTTTTCTGCCGGAGCGTCCCCCGGCGTCACCGCTCCTCCGCTCTGGCTGGGGCTCTGGCCGTTCGTCCCCCTGAATGGATTAAACATCATAAGGTAACAAGAAAAATGATGGTACTCAGCAAAGCAGACATAAGGATGCTAATGTGCTGAAAGAATGCACCAGATATATGGAAAGCAATGGGTAACATGTCTGCTCTGAGGAAGTGTTTGACAGAAAACCAGAAAATCTACTTTAATGACAAAACAGACAACTGATGCTACGTTTTGATTATTTCTCTAGAGTAACATCTGTATGAGCAGCAGCATTTTGTTAGTGAAAAATGTGACTAGAGGGCGCGCTCTGTCCGTCATTAGATTACATTGTAAAACTGAAAACACCCCAAAATCTGATAAAACTTAAATTGAGATTTTAGAAAAACTGTAGGAGAAATTAAAAAGCCAAATCATTTCAAGACAGCTTAACATCTTGTGACTTGCTTGAAACTCGGATGGCGTTTCTAGGCTGAAGCAGCAACTTGTGAAATGGAAAAGTTTTTGCTAAATTTTGTGAAATTCCAAAGAACTTCAGTGCCTTTCAATTGACCCAAAATTTGCATGAAAGTTGAAATAGTACAAAAAGTTTAAAGTTGAAATCACAAAATGATGCAGCAGAATTTTCCCCCCCAAAAAAAGCTGAACGTTTTGACGTATAAGTAGTTGAAATCAGTTGAAATATGATGGAATAAGATGGAATGACAACCAAGAGAAAAAAAGAACTGAGAATGCTTGAATCCTCATTTAATTCATAGTTAAACTGGGTTGGTGATTTCCCCTCCTACCTGCTCATGCAGCTGGCACACAGGCCGTAAGGAAGCCCGTTGACATCCAGCTTCACCAGATCCCCTTTATTTTTGAATTCCTTCAAGCAAAAGGCGCATTTGTAGAGCTTGTGCGGCTGCAGTTGCCCGTTGGGGGACGAGGAGGCCGAGCCGTTGCCGGCGCCGCCGTTGCCGCCTCCGGCTCCCCCCAGCGCCGAGCCAGAGGAGAGCTTCTGCATGTGGAAGGTGCCGTGGATCTTCAGCTCCAGCGTTGATGTGACAGTCTGCATGCAGACGACGCAGCGGAAGCCGGTGAGCGAGTTGCGAAGGTCGGGGTGCATCTGGCAGTGCTCTATGAACTCCTCCTCGCTCTGCAGGGGCATCTTGCAGATCCGACAGGTTCCCGTATCCAGGCTTTTACTGTGGGTCACCTGGAGGAAGAGGAATTAACGGTATACGGATAGAAGGTCAGAAAACAGAAACTATTATCAGGTTGGAGAAATCTAGGGTTGAAAACTCAGATTGTACAGACTGAAGCTGAACTTGCTAGTTGCAGCAATTGCTTTGAGTTTTAAGGGGGAAAAAAACATGAAAAAACTCAAAGGCTGTTTTCACATCTGACAGTAAACATATGTTACATTTTCAGCTGCTGCGGTTCTCTTTCACACTGGACTGAGTTAAACAAACCAAACTAATTATAAACATGTTCCCATCCTTGCCTGTGGGGGCGCTGCACCAAGAACCACTGAAAGAAACAACAAAACCCCCTGAAGACACTGAGTGCAACATCCTTCTTCACTAAACATAAATGAGTGGTGTCAGATTTCAGTGGTTGTAGGATTTCTCGTTTGTCTGCTATCGTTGGACTCTTGTGTTTGTTTTGGTTGGACTGAACAGGCTGGTGGGAATGCAGCCTAAAAAATGTCTGGCCAATCTGATGGGTAAGTCATCAGACACTTCATTCAGTCTAATAATATTTATCTGTCTCAAAAATTCACCCGATAAATAAAACCTTTAATAAGTTACTATGAGGAAAATAAACAGTTTATAGCCAGCACTGCCATCTCTCAGCATTCTTTATCTGCCACCAATAAGGAAACAAACATTTAGTGGACTGAAACACAGACCCAGAGCTGCAGATCAGTCTGTACCTTGTGTTCGGTGAGAGTCAGCAGAGACGGGAAGCGCTCCCCACATATGGGACACATGTAGTGCTTGGCGGGGCCGCGGTGCGTCTGAGCGTGCTCACGCAGCCCGCTCTCGGAGAAGAACGTCCTGGAGCACACGTTGCACTTGTGGTTCCCTTTGATGAAATCCGCCTTCTTCTTCCTGGAACCTGGAAAACGGAAAGAAAAACAGAACGATCTGAAATCCACCCTGCACAACAAATCAATAACAATACCGAAACTCGCAACAGACACAACACCAATATTAATAGACAATGCATGAGGTAGAATAAGCAATAATTTCAAGGAAGGTTGGTAGAATCAACTAACTGGCACTTTCTTTGGTTGTCTAGCAACAACGTGTCATGAAAATAAATAAAAAACCCGATGGTGCAGCGTGAAAACGCTGGATAATAAAGGAAAGGTTACGCCGCCAGTTAGGCTGCATTTCAGTTATTTAAAACAAAAAATTAACTAGTAATTATTGATATGATTATCAATATGAAATGAATCTGGGATATTTATTCTCTAATTTCTCTGCAACTGTCTTAATACACTGGAAATAAAAGAAAACTAACTTACATCTCTCATCTGTATTAATCAAGCTCCTACATCTTGTTGAAAAGTCACTTTTAAGTTAGTTTTGTTCTATTTTAAGAGACTTTCGCTGCAAATTAATCCAATAGGATTTGTAACATTTTACATCTGGTCCAGCCCTCCCAACTGGATAACAGAGCAGCTTTACCTGCGTCGTCCTCTCCCGGCCGGATGTTGTGGTCCCGCAGCCGGTGGTTCTGCAGCAGCGACTCCATGGTGTACGCTGCGCCGCAGATGTCGCAGGCGTACATGGGCTCCGAGTTGTCCAGCTCCTCCTCTCCGCCGCTCGCCTCATGACTGTTGGCCGTGTCTCCTGCCTGCGACGACCCCCCTCCCTTCAGCAAGATGTTCTGCAGGTCGACCTGCTCGGCGGCCGCCACCGTCGCTCTCTCTGCTGCCGCCGAAGCACCGCCGCCACTTCCTGCTCCTCCCCGCTTGGAAGTCTGAGCCAGGCCGTTGGGCGTCCCGTTCTGACTCCCGCTGCTGCCGGTGCCGCCGCCGTTGCTGCCGTCGAAGACGCAGTGCTTCTCCCGCAGGTGTCTCTCGAGCAGCGAGATGGCGTGGAAAGCTTTGCCGCAGAAGCGACAGGTGAACTTCTTGCTGTGGGTGGTGATGTGACACTGGAGCTCCACTTCTGTTCCAAACGTTTCTCCACAGAAGATGCACTTCCGAGGCTTCAGCCCTGCAGGAAGAAACATCTCGTTAATGTCAAAACTATGATTACTGTGTGCTGTTACGTTTTTTCTCTCCTCTCAGCCCAAGATGGGGAAGAATCCAGCGTGCTTTAAAGGTGACCTGTTATGCTTCCTTGTTCAGGTTAGGATAGGTCTATGGTCAATATAAAACATGTTCATTGTAATTTTTGTACAAAATTATTCTTAGATAATGAGATCTTATTCTACTCAGTTCTGCATATTTTGAGCTGTTTTAGGGGGTCTGTCACTTTAAATCCCAATTAAGCTGCTGCTGGTTATGCTGCCAAACTCAATGTTTACACTCACATGTGAAAATGGCTGCAAACAGATGTACAATTATACAACTGTACATCTTTGAAAAGCAGAAGTGGAGCCTCCAGGACAACCAACAAGAATGGAGCAAGTGGTTTCTGGATGATAAGTCAACAACAACAAAACACGTCTTTTCTAGCAGCCATTGTACATCGGTAGAACCAGCTGACCAAACGTGCTGGAGCGCCACTTGGGTTGCTAGGTAACATGCGGAACTCTGCTAGGGTTGCTAGGTAACGGTCCAGTGCCTGTCAAATGTGGCTTAACATCAACTGATCATTTTCCAGACACTGAAAAACATGAAGTTATTGCCAAAAAATGGCTTTTTAAATGCTTGGGCTGTTTGAGGAAGCAGTTGAGACTCAAATTAATGCAAAATGTGAATTTTACATAATAGATCCACTTTAGCACATTAATATCTAAAGTGTTTACTTTCACTCCGACTGTTAACGACGTTTTCAGCTCATTCTCTCGTCTCTGGCTTGTCTGCCAGTAACACAAGACACTTTGGCTTAATATAGAAAGTATATCTTGTTCCACTTGCAAGTTATTTCAAATACTTTTTTATCAATGTTAAGGAATTATGGACTTAAAACAAACTCCTATATTGTGCAGAAAAGTTACTTGTAAGTTGGTTTTGTCTTATTTCAAGTGTAATAAGATATTTTCATGAGAAATTAGAGCAAAAACACTTATGCAGATCTAGTAAGGCTGCAAATATGAGCTTCTCTTAGAACAACCAAGATCTTTAAAAATAAATCTAACCACCTCACACTGCCCTCTACTTCACACCTACTCGTCATTTCCGCTCCTTCAGCGGCTAAAGGTAGTAACTCCAACCTCTTTTAATGCATCAGATGGTATAAATAACAGTTTTTATCTTCTCAAAGGGTTGAACATGAAAATATGGCCAAAAATACTGAAATGAGTGTGAGGGTCAAAGCAAAACAGAGAAAATGTGTGGAGAGAGATGAATGTACCTGCAAGTCCTCCTGGAAGGCCTGACCTTTGACCCAGGTGGTTATGTTTGACATGGAGCTGAAGGTCTGCCTCTTTCCTGAAGTCCCAGGCACAAGCTGTGCAGCGAAACAGCTTCTTCTCGTTGCTGTGTTTCACAGCCAAATGCACCTGGAAGACAGGAGGACATAAATCCATGGGTTTTTATTTTAAATTTCCACATTTTCCTCAAATTTTAAAACATAAATACAAAAGTTGTGCAGTAGATTTACAGAGGAAAGGATTTTATGGCTGGACACTTAACAAATTTGGTATGTAACTTGGATCAAATGCTTCACTGGATTTTTCCAGACTTTTTTCTAGACATGCATTGGTTTAGTTTATTAGTTTATTTAAAATAGAGACAATCTGCAAAAAACATGAATAAAAGATGCTTTGTGTCAGATTCAGTTTAGTTTACAATGAAAGTACCCATAAATCCTCGATGCAATCAACTAAAAATAACATGAAATTACAACAATATCAGCAGTTCAGACACATTGATGGATGCAAGCTGCCATTAAAAACTAAAGAACAAACTTTCTCAGGTGTGATTTTTACAATCAAACTTTTAGAATCAAAATAAAGAATAGAAATACAGCAGATTTATTGTTTATTTACATCTTTTAGGGTTTGGTTATAGAAAGACTTTAGAGGTTTTCTTGTCGTCTCATTATCAAGAGTCCAGCGGCCATGTTGTGCAGGGCAGTGTGTGGTTTACCTGTATGGAGACCTTGGAGTCAAAGACTTCCTGGCAGAGGGTGCAGTGATACAGGACGAAGGTGTGCATGTCCAGCAGGTGTTTCTGCAGGTCGTCCACAGAGGAGAATTGCTTGTCACAGCTTTCACACACGTACTGCGTCGACGTGGTGGTGTAATGCACCGTGAGGTGCTGCAGCAACGCATCCTGCGTCTCGAAGTCTTCTTTGTTGCACTGCGGGCAGGACTGGCGCCTCAGCAGCATCTCCAGGTGAGACTTTAGATGCACCTGGAAACCCTCGAAACTGGAAAATCGGAGGTCGCACTGGTTGCAGGGATAATCGCCGTTGCTTCCCAGGGACGGGGTGGAGTCACCGCCAAGGCGGTGGCGTTTGGGAGAGGAGATCTCCACGTCGGAGGAGGCTGGGCTGAGGTCAGCCACCTTCGCCTGACGTTTGTTGTTAGCCAGCGGGATGTTCTTGTGGTTCTCCTTGATGTGCTTGGTGAGCTTGAGGAGTGAGCCGAAGATGGGAGAGTTGGTGCAGTAAGGGCAGGAATAGACCTGGACATGGAAAATACATTTTTATAAAAATCTGCATTCACCTTTAGTCCCCAGCGGTGAATGCTGCGTCCCTGTGGAGGGAGAGAGGAAATGGAGAAAGATATGCAGAGCAGGAGGAAGACAAACAAGCACACTCCTTAAATCACAATTAGATTTGACGGCTTGTTTTGAGAGCTGTGCAGAAATCTAGAGCCATTTTTAAACTCCTTTCCTTCCAAAGTGTCAGTAATCTTTAAAGTGGTCTTGACCTTTAAGCTCAGGCTTTTGTGTTAATTAAGGCATTTGACTCTGATCGATGAATCATTCTTGGTTCTGAACTGAAGGAAGCACAATTTGTTCACATTTCTTTAATTAAACCCATGAAAAAAATAAAACACTTTGATCGGCAGAAAAATTTTATTTAGAAATAACCTTCAACATCCTAAAACTAAATAAACAGATGAACTAATCCACTATTTCAACTTAACCCTCTCAGGCTCAAATTACTTGAAAAGACTGTCTAAGTTGTTGCAAATCTGCAACACCTGCCTGGAGAGGGTTAAAAACGTGCTTAGAACAGACAAAGGAGCAGCTAAAGACACAAAGTTAGCAAAAATGCAAATGATAGCACATCTTAGCCTCCATCGTGTTTTTAGTCATTATAAGACAAAACTAACTTACAAGCTGCTTTTCAGCAGGATGCAGGAGCTTGTTTTAATTAAATGATTCCGTAAAATTAAGAAAAAATTTAAAAAGCACTAGTTAAACTGACTTCTAATTATTTTACTTGTACAAAGATTTTTTGTTCTATGCTAGCTAGTGTTAAATAAAATAAGCTAACAAAAGGTTAGCTTACTTTGGTAAACCTCATGTTAGCTAATGAAAACTAACATGAGGCTAGCTTACTCATGTTAGCTTACCAACATAAATAGGCTAACTTAGGCTGACTTAAGTTAGCCTTAAGTTAGCCTGACTTAAGTTAGCCTTACATTCACTACAACAGATAAACTCAAATTTGGCATTTCAGTTGCAAAAACACCCAACAAACAAACAAAAACCAAGAATTAAAGTAGTGGGAGATTTTCTAATTTGTTTTGATTCTCACCTCCATGAAGGACTGAGACGCAGCCTGGAGGACGGGGGACTCCAGCTTGGCCACGGCTCCCCCGGACGCCGTCCCGCCTCCTGTCGCCGAGGTGCAGTGCGTCTGCTGGATGTGCTCCGTCAGCGAGGACTCGGTCAGGAACCCCATGGAGCACTGGTTGCAGAAGAAGGCGTGGTTCCCCTCTGCAAGAGCGGCAGGACTTTAAAATCTAAGTCAGTTTTTATCGTTCAATGCTTTATCAGCAAAAAATAATACATCTGTGGAGATTATCTTAACCATTCCTATTTTACAAAAGTCTATAATAATTCTATTTTATAGGATTATACAAAGGATTTGTATGATTATAAACATTAGATGTGTAAATATATAAAATGTGTGACATATTTTTCGAAAACCATTAGAGTATTATTAATTTTCTTTCTTATAAATGAAAAACATAAAAATTTTATTTGCTAAAGTTGCTGTCTTTCTTTTCATTTTAACTAGCTTTTTATGTTTTTTATTATTATTTTACTTAGTTATTTTTATTGCTTATTTAATAAGCTTTGTCACCTTCCTACTCTTTCAAATTGAATATAAAAATTTAGCTATTTTATGCTTGATATTATTATGATTTTCTTCATTTTATTTTTTGTCTATTTGTTTGAAATAAATATTTTATTTAGTTTTTCTTCTTATAAATACAATTAAAAGCATATAAATATGTTTAATTTGCCAAAGTCAGTCTTTATTAAAAATTGTAATTGGCTTTCATATGTTTTACCCCATTTTATTTTTTTATTTTTCTTCCTTTTATGAGTTATTTTAAGTGGCAGCTATAAATAAACATTATTTTTGGGAGGAGGTGATTGGTCAGACTCTAATCCTGACAGATATTTTAAACGTTAGCTTCACAATGAGCAGACCTAGCGTGGTGGATCCTGCCATGATGCCCCCAGGCAGGCAGTGGGACACTCGGATGTGCTCCTGCAGGGAGTTGATGTCTCCAAACATGTCCGGACAATAGTTGCAGTGAAACGCCGTGACGTTTGTGAACTGGAGCAGAGGGAAAGCCGCTGCCGCCGCCGCCGAGCCGACGCTCCCGCCGCTGGCGCGGTGTGCCTTTCGCACATGTTCGTTGAGGTTGTAGAGCGTGGGCAGGGTTTCCAGGCAGAGCTGGCAGGTGTGGCTCTGCTGCGGCTTGTCTGCATGGATGGTCTTCAGATGGATCTCCAACACGGCCAGGCTGTGGAAATCTCTCTTTGAGCAGTACGGGCACGAATACGTCACCTTAGCCCAACTCCCTCCTGACCCTGCAGAAACAAGAGCTGGATATTAACACTGGCAATCACTGGCAGGAAAATGTTTCTCCGCAATAATTTACTATTAAATTGGGGTTTTACGGGTATGCATGAGCAGTCAGTATCTTCTCTGCACTGTTTTATTTGCTAAAACAATCAATCAACTTTATTTGTACAGCAAATTTCAGCTACAAGGCAGTTCAAAGTGCTTCACGCCATAAAAACATAAAAATCAATGATTGAACATTACATTAAAATGTTGATTAATGTTTCATTGATTATGTTTCAAAAACTTTAAGCAGGTGGTTTGTTGTTTAGATCAATAGGAGCTCAGTGTTTCAGCTGTTCTGCAGTTTTCTGGAAGTTTGTTCCAGATTTGCTGTGCATAGATGCTGAAGCTTCTTCTCCACATTTGGTTCTGGTTCTGGGGATGCAGAGCAGAACCAGAACCAGAAGACCTGAGGGGTCTGGGAGGTTGATACAACAACAGTAGATATTTAATATTTTTCAGCCGTTCAGTGAATTATAAATTAACAACAGGATTTTAAAGTCTTTTCTCTCAGGGGAAGGACTGTTCAACTGGGTGATGTCCTCCTAGTTTCAGTCAGAAAGTCAGCAGCAGCGTTCTGGATCAAATCCAGTTGGAGGACTGATTTTTTTAGGCAGACCTGTGCTTTTGGTACCGGCTGATACTACCAGTACCTTGATGGGCCAGACTAATCGCTCCGTCCTCCCCGGAGTCTCCGCCTCTCCTGCGACCTCGTTCGCTGCTCTGGCTGTGCTTCAGGGTGGAGTCAGGGGTGGAGCCTCTCTCCAGGCTGGCGCTGGAGTCTGGCGTGGCCGAGCTCATGGAGGCCACGCTTCCGAGCGGCGGATCGGGACTCGCGGCGCTGTGGTTGGACGAGTCGGGTTGGCGGTGGCTGTCCAGGTGGCAGTAGACGTCCTCCACCGACGGGAACTGCTCTGAGCAGACCGGACATCTGGGAGGGGAAGGAGAACCACAGTGAGCTCCAGCTGCAGCCATTCTCCGATCAGGAGAATCGCGGAACGCCGCCGTTACTTGTGCTTCCGGTTGGCGTGCTGCGTTTCGATATGCGTGAGCAGCGACGCCTCGTCCAGGAAGATCTCTGGACAATGGATGCACTGCAGGTCGGCCCGGTCGGACAGCTGCGGGTGTCGAGTCAGGACGTGCTTCTCCAGCTCGTCCGTCTGGCTGAACGTCTCCTCGCAGTAATCGCACATGTACAGGTCCTGGTCCAGGTCCACGTCTCCACCCGTCCCCTTCTTCCCGCCGTCCTTCTCGCTCCGCAGCGCCAGATGCTCTCTGTTCTTACGGTGAGCCTGCAAGATCCGAATGTTTTAACACACTTATCTGTTGGCTTTGGAGGACAACTGGACATGCACCAACCCGATATTAATATCTGTGTCGATATCGATACGGTATTGGCCAATATTAAACCTCAAATATTGGTATCAGAAGTGAAAAAAGTAGATCGGAGCGTCCCTAGAGAAAATGATAAAAAGCTGTTTACCTGCATGTGGCTCTGCAGTGATGAGGTGGAAGAGAAACCACGTTTGCACACTGAGCATTTAAATGGTTTGCTGGAGCTGCAGAGGAAAAATCGATAAGCCACAAATCTGACTGAAGAAACAGAAATACAAATTATTTTTAGAGATTTGTAATGCTACTACCTGTGTGTTTTGAGATGGATCTTCAGGTGATCGGAGCGAGAAAACGCAGCTTCACATTCCTGGCAGCTATACTTCTTATCCCCTGCAGGCGATAAAACTAAAGATGAAAACATCCGTTTATATTTAAGAAAACACAAAAATACTTAAAGAGGAGGTTTTTAATTCTGACTCTTACTGCAAGCCTGCTTAAGCATAATACATAAAATCTGACTTATTAATCTGTTCAATCATCTGGAGATAATTCAGGCTCAGTGATTTCTGTAAAGAAAGATTACAGTTCTGGAAAGTAACAAAAAGAAGCACATAATATTTGACAAGTGATGGAGAATTGTGGTTTAATAAACCTATTCCCAGTAACTCTCATACTTTATTGGATCTTTTCCGTCATCAGGTGGCCTCTCAGCCCACCTGATGACGAAACTTCAGCCAATAAGAGAAGAGAACCAGGATGAGGGAGTAACGACCTGCAGAGACGTTTGAACGAACCTGTGTGGAGCTTCACATGGCGGTCTCTGCTCCTCTTGTGTTTAAACAGGCGGCTGCAGAACGTGCACTTGAAAGGCAGCTTGTCGCTGTGGATCTGCTCGTGTCGCTTCAGGTAGCTGAGGCGGCTGGAAGCGGACAGAGCCAGGTGTTATTTCAGCTCTGAGCTAACATAAACCTAAACACCGAATCTACATGTTCAGACTTAACTTGGAAAACCAGTAAAGCCTTTTAGTAGATTTCTACAAATCAGTCCCTCCAGTTTTTTGTGATTCTTTTACCTCAAAAATTTACCAAGAATCAACAGATCTAAAGCATAATTTTCAGTTTATTGCAAATTTTCTGCAGAAATAGTCAAAAACATTTCGATTAAGTGATGCTACCTCCCACCTAAAGGTGGCAGTGTTACTTATTTCTACTAACACTGCTGCCTCAGCCTAATTCGATGTCAAGTTTGTATTTGAAATCGATTTGTTGAGTAACAAAAGTCAAGCTATTTAAGTTCAAATCTGTATTTTTAGGAAGTGATATAATAAGGAAAATTTCTTGCAAATATTTCTAGAATAAAACCAGAAAATCTGTGATTTTGATTATAATAAGACAATCGGGACGTCCTGGAGAGACTGACAGAGAGAAGGTCTGTGGAGTGTAACTCTAATAGCTACCTTCCACCTGAGCTGTGGATCACTGTAGCTCCTCTAGAGTTCCCATGAGTCTCTTGGCTGACTCATTTAAATGTTCAAAGCTTGGAAAATTGTTTCATAACTCAAATTTGCTGCAAACTTCACTATAAACTCCAATTACGTTCACAGAACAGTTGTTTACAGAAGAGGATTAGAGACAGTGGAAAAAGTTGAGATAAATCTCAGAATTGTCACTTTAACCTCAGATTAAATTTTTTTTCATCAGAATTCTAGAATTAGTTTCAGAATTCTCAAACTAAAGTCAGAACTCTGAGAATAACAAGAAAAAATTCTGTTTGTTTCTCAGAATTCTGACTTAAATTAAAAGTGACAAAAGTCAAAATTCATTCTGAGATTAAGTTCAAAATAGTTTTTTTTCCAGTGTCCCTGATTTTCTTCCACACCTGTACATATATTTACAGTTTATTTCCTTTAGGGGTATCCAGGTAAGCAGGGCTGCAAGCAAATTCACACCTAGTTTATTTGTATGTTCTTAAGCAGATAAATTGAAACTATATAATCATTATACATCGTTTGTCTGTCAGATTAAATCCAGGTAAAATCCATGACACGTCTTTGAATGTGTGAGAAGTTGAAGGGGTTTAGATGCTTCTGCGCGGCGAAACAAGGGCGTGAGTGTTGAAGAATGACAGAAGGAGGTGAGCTCGGCAGAACGATTAATACAGGGAATAATAATGATGATGACTCTGGAGTGTGTGTAAGACAGCTGTTCTTAAAATGGCTCTTGACTGAGTCTCCGGAGACGCTGGTGAGAAATGTATTCACCTCATTCCCTTTACTGTTGCCTTAGCGTTCCACTTTATTATGGAAATAACAGCGGGGCGGCTGCAGCTTATTTATGAGCACCCAGATATTCATAAGCGGGATCCAGATGTGGAGGAGATACCTGAAGGATTTGTCACAGAACTGGCAGGGGTACGGCAGGCCGGCGCCACCCTCCTCCTCGCCGCCGGTGGCCATGCCCAGGTCGCAGCAGCCGTCGGGCATCTGGGAGGGCGACGCCACGTCCTTGCTGGAGGGCGAGGAGGGCACCCAGGACAATCCAGCGGGGTCATCGTCGCCATCTAGAGGAAAGGAAGGAGGGGGACGCGTATTTTAACTCAGCTGCAGGATCGTAAAAAAAGAGGAAAAGTGAGGGTAAAGCAGGGCGAAGTGGGATGATTAAGGAGAAGTCTTATGTTTCTTGGATGGCAAAAGGGAGAAGCCTGTGGGAGTTCATAGGAGGATATAATCAAAAAATAAACACATTTATCCTAGTCACACACAAACATTCATACATAAATATACATAAAAAAAATGAGGATGGCAGAGATAAAGAGAGGAAGAGGAAGAGAGGGAGAGAGATGCGCTCCTGCAGTGGCAACATCTAAATAGAAAGCTCCAAGAACTATGTATCCCCACCGGAGCCCGGAAATAAGGACAGAGTGTATTTTCTCTCCCTTCATCCTCCCTCTGCAGCCATCCCTCGCTCCATCCCTCCTTCCGTCCCCGAGGACCACAGATCCGCCTCATCATATTTTCATTAGGGCCTTGGCAGATTGAAACGTCAGAAAAACGATTAGGAGATGAGGAGAACAGAGCGGAAAGATGGCGATACTCGCTCCCTTTATCTGTCAGACATACCAGATTATGCACTGCTCTTTTTTTCCTCTCTTTCTCTCTCTCTTTCTCTCTCTCCGCCCCTCCGGCGTAGTCGTGCACGGAGGCGACAGAAAGGCCACAGCTCCTTTAATAGACACTTCAGAATGGATTGGATGCAACAAAAGAGCGGACTGAATTATGCTTGATATTGTTCTTTTGCTCTTTGTGTGCTCTCCGCTGCAGAGCGGCGAAGATATTTAACGTCCGCCTGGAAAATGTAAAGGAGAGCAGTGTCTGCGTTATCTGAGAGACGCATCAGCGAAGCTAGAAAACAAATAAAAAAGGGAGAAACGCTGGAGAGGCATAATGGAGAAAGGAGGAAATGACAGAAGAGAAGCAGAGAGCACTGCAAAAACACAAAATCCAACCAAGTATTTTTGTCTAAGTTCTACTAATATTTTATTACTCAAGAAAAAAAAATACTTAGAAGTCACTTTTCAGCAAGATATAGGAGATTCTAGGTCAATAATACTATAACATTGAAAAGTGAAATAATCTGCTAGCAGTACGAGACATTTTGCCATATTACATTTTATAATATTGGCAGATTATTTTACTTATAACTAATACTTTTTATCAATCATTTGGGATTATTGACAGTCTTCTACATCTTGCAGAAAATTTGCTTTATCTTATGTCAAGTGTACTAAATATTGCAACACTGCAAAAAGACAAAATCTTGCCAAGTATTTTTTTTTAGTTTCTAGAGCAAACATCTTATTGCACTTAAAATAAGAAAAAATAACTGATAAGTGATTTTTCAGCAACATATATGATTTTAAGAAAATAATTCCTCAATATTGACAAAATATGTACTAATTATAAAAGCAGATTATTTCACTGATAATGTTTTTCTTCAATATTGAGAAATTGTTGACTTAAAACAAGCTTCCATATCTTGCTAAAAAGTTAATTGTAGGTTATTTTTATCTTATTTCAACCAAAACCAGATCAAAAATATTTGGTAAGATTTTGTGTTTTCGCAGTGAAGTTTCAGTGGAAGCTGCATCACAGCGTGCAGAGAGGCGGCGAAAACAGATTTGTCTGATTAAAATATAGTGGGTGAAATGAAGGCACTGGGATGAGCAAATATAACTCTGCAGGGGGCACTGAGCTCAAAAATCAGACTAAAGGAACACAAACATGAAGCCTTAGAGCAAGGCTCTGAAATAAATTCACTGACTGAAGCAAACATCTAAACGTGGAGGTGGAGGGATTATGATGGGGGCGTGCTCGGACTCCAGTCACTGAATCAACATTAAAGGAGACCTATTAGGCTTCCTTAAACAGCTTAGCATAGGTCCATGGTCTATATAAAACATGTTCATTAAATCTTTCACACAAAGTCATTCTTCAATAAGGAGATTTCAGTCTGCTCAGTCCTGCTCCTTATGGGCTGTTAGGACCTCCTGTCTGTTTAAATCCAAACAAGCTCCTGCTGGCCGCGCCCTTCAACTCAACGTTGACACTCACAAGTGAAAATGGCTGCAAACAGATGCACAATTATACAACCTCACACATTTGAAAAGCGGAGACTCCTGGACAATCGAGAAGAATGCAAAAAGTGATTTCTGGATGGAAAGTCAACAATGAAACACTTGTCCTGCCCAGCAGCCATTGTACAGCGGTAAAACCAGCTGACCAAATGAGCTGGAACTCTGCTGCGGTTGCTAGGTAACAGGAACTCTGTTGGGGTTGCTAGGGAACGGGCAGTTTCAATCAATTGTCGGAAACTTTTTAAAACAGTCCAGGCACCAAAATACATGAAGTTATTGCCAAAAAAATTGCTGCGTCGTTTTTTTAATTGCTTGAACTGTTTTTAAAAACAGTTGAGACAAAATGGAAGTATAAAAACATGCAAAATATGAACAGATCCCATTTAATTAAACAGAAATCTAGCAAAACATTATGACCACCTGCCTGCTACTGTGCTGGTTGTCTTTTCGACACCAAACCAGCAAAGTTCGGGACTGGTGTAGAAACTGGCTCCACAATGTAAGGAGGAGTTTCTTTCTGTCCTGGAAGGTAAATAGTGATGCTATCGCTAATTTCTTAAAAATACAAAAATAAAAATCACCTTTAAGGCAGAGAGGCCATCTGTGTAACAGCTGCCGATTGGCCCAAACTAGGTCAACAAGATAAATACAAAACACAGCACAAAACCTGCAACAAAATGGCAGCGAAAAAAAAAATCCGGTTGGTGCAATGGCCTAGTCAAATCCAGAGAAAACTGCAAAAACACAAAATCTAAAAGAATCTTTGATCTGGTTTAAAGTGCAACTATATTGATGCACTTGAAATTACACAAAACTAACTAACAAGTAACTTTTTAGCTAATTATATTAGCTTGTTTTAAGCTAAACAAGCTAATATAATTTCCTTTTTTGCTATTGTTGAAAAAAATTCTAGTTAAAAGTGAAATATTCTGACAGCAGAACAAGACATTTTGCCCTGCCTTTCTAAAATAATGGCATAAATGTTTTTTTTGTGCCAAAAGTGAATAGTTTTGTTTGAATCATCTTTTGTCAAAATGACTTGGGATTTATTTTAGGAAGGTGACAATATGGAAAAATGTCTCATTCCTCTGGCACGACTTTTTCATCAACATTAAGGGAACAAGATAATATATGTTACTAAAAAGGTTATTTGAAGTTAGTACACTTAAAATAAAACAAACTATGATATTTTCATGATAAAACTGGATCAAAAAAACTTGGTAAGATTTTATGTTTTTGCAGTGTATATATATGAAATAATCTTTTTTTACCATTATTTACCTGAGCAGCTAAGCGCTGCGATGGCCTACTGTTTCACTCATAACTTGCACCTTTTTGATCTCTATAAAGGAATTATTGACCAAAAACAAGCTTCTATATCTTGCTGAAAAGTGACTTGTCAGTTAGTAAACTTGAAATAAGATAAAATTTAGGATATTTGCACTAGAAACTAGAGCAAAAATACTTGATAAGATTTGGTGTTTTTGCAGTGAAGCGATAAATTTGAACAGCTGCAACAAAGTGAAACCCATAAATGAAGCATCTGCACAGAGAAAAGGCGGCGTAACAGTAAAAAATGCCTATAAAACGTCGATCCAGACACCCCCTGCTGGCTGCATGACAAGGTGGAAGTGTTTAAACTCCAACTGACTCAAACAGAAGGAATAAAATCCGAAATTCCTAAAGATGGGACACAAGAAGAGAGGAATCTGGGCCGTTATGGGAAGCTCAAGGTTCTCCGAGGTGGGAAAATGGGGTGAAGAGGCAGCAGAGTCGGCCTGCAGAGATTTGGGGGAGAGTGGGTTGGTGGGTTGGAGGGGAGGGAGATTAGCGTCATTAAAGAGGCCTAATCCTCTGACTAGCGTGGCTGGCGCTAAAATGGAGGATCACACGGCTTTTTAACGGCGCCTTTGTCGGTCGGCCGCGAGGGGACCTGGCAAGACAAGGCCGGACGGCAAACTGGGAGACACTGGAGGGCCGGGAGGAGGGGGGAGCGGGGAAAGCTCAATGAAAAGTTAAATTAGAGAAGGATCCTCCAGGAGGAGCGCTGATGGATGGGTTAGCAGGAGAAAGTGTTGGAAAAATGAAACTCTGTCCCCCCTCCTCCTCCTGTTTCTGCTCCTCTGAAAACTCAACCACTCCCTTCCCGCTTCATCTTCTTCCCTCCCTCCATCATCTTTCATGTTGCTACTCATTACAGTGTTCACGTCGCGCCCTCCGCATCGCTACGTCTCCGGAAGTTTCTGGCCTTCACCTCCGTCGTCTCGGCCTGGATGGGACCGAGGGAGGCGGGGAGAAAAGAGGAGGAGAGGGAAAGAGGGGGAGACGCTCCAGATGGACGGACTCTGAACTTGGAAAATAGAAGGAAAGATGAGGGGGGGATGAAAGAGAGGAGAAGAGGAAAGAGCCAGGGGTCGGGGATAAAAAAGAATGGACCGCCTGCGTCTACCTGAAACAACACACACACACACACACACACACACACACACACACACACACACACACACACACACACACTCACACACACACACACACACACACACAGAGTCTCTAATAGGCCAGACAGCGAGGCAACACGTGGAGGAAACAGCCTCACACACGCTGATCAGTCGCTCTTTTAGCTCCACCTGCCATAACGTCAAAACCCGATACACATTTTGTCGTATAGAACCCAGAACCTGCAGCGACTTTTTCCAAGATATTATCAGTTACAACAAAACAAAGTACTGCATCTTTGGAAAATAGAAGAAATATGGAGGTTTAGTCCGTGTTCATCCGCTTTCATCCATCTCCAGTCCATCTGTGTGGAAAGTCCGGCACGTTTGGGGAAGTTTGAATGCTAATCAAACTCTAGTGTGAGTTCATGTATGTGAACGCAAATCAGAGTGGAGGCTGCTCCTAATGTAGGAAGTGGACTACAGCGCAGGGCATTCTGGGTAAACAGAACCAAAACCAAACACGTTAACCTAGAAATGACTTGTTTTCTACCAAAGATGAAAGAGAAACCCTACAATCCCTCAAATCTGACACCACTCCATTTTTGTTTAAGGAAACCCACTGTGTCTTCAACAGTTGTTCCTGATGCGGTGCCCCCACAGGCAAGGAGGGGAACTGTTTTTTTTCCAATTAGTTTTATCTCAATTTGGTACATTTGACAGTGCAGTGCAAAAGAGAACCACAGCAGCTGAAAATGTAGCAAATGTTGAAATTAAACAAGACATGAAAACATTGAATCACCCTCTATTGGCTCTGGTTACTAATTTAATATAATATTAAAAGTATTGATGCAAATGCATGCATCATCTTCTTCCCTTTCCAATGATGCACTACCTAAACCCCACAAAAATACACTCTTTTTTTTGTTGTAATGTAACAAAATGTTGAAATATTCCAGATATTTGAATACATTTTCCAGGCAAGGGAGAAGCTTCAAAAACAGACATGCTCAGGATTGTATCGCCTCTCTGAGTTTTCCTGAGTGCCGGTCTGAAGCTGAACATCAGGAAAGCGTTGTCTGCAAAGCGCCTGGAATGGAAACACCGTCTATCTATGTCATGTTTCCTCTCTGTTGCTTTGATGTTTGAATCAAAGGAGCTCAGCTGGTTGCAGCAAAAAGGCTTTCCCGTCCCAGAGCTGCTGCTACAAGAGTTAAAACTGCCGACAACCTGCAGCTATGTGCTGCAACATCTCAATTAACAACCTAAACGAAGAGCACTGTAAACGTGCAATCAGCTACGAAGATTAAGCTGAAATTTTAGGTTAAATGCAACCCTCTGCCGTTTTAAAGGCATCATGTCTGATCTTATTTTAATCCTCCTCCTCCACGCCTGATCCATCCAACTCTCCGTCCCACCTTTCTGCTTGGCCCTCGGCCCAGACAGGCACCTTTCCCTGAAAGACCCCTGCTGACCTTCCATCCCTCCGTTCACCAGAGCCTCATCCCTCCTTCCCTCTGCTCCCCAGGCTCCCTCTGATGGCCCCAGGCTGCCCCAGGCGTGCACACATGCAGCCCCAGACTCGCCACAGGGGGCAGAAAAACAACTTCCACCCTTGGCTTCATTCTGGCTTTCACTGTTTTGCACAGACTTGCACATGCAAATGCGCAAAAGGGGGCAATTTAATGTTCTATACTGAATAAAAAGGGATAAAGTATCCATATAGTGCCTCCTTCTGTTGAGCTTCATGCTGAAAAGCCTCTGTAATATATTACGAAATTACAGCTCTTTGAATTTAAATAGCTGCTACTGGAAATCTTTATTTCTAATAGTGTTTGAAGGCTCTTATTTCCGTTTGATGCAAAATAACAAAGGAGATGTAACCAAAGTCATCTCCCACCAGTGACAATAAATGACAGGAATAATGAGCCACCCATCGGCTCTCGTTGCACCGAAACACTCCAAGGTTTTTTCCAAATGCTGCACACAGAGAACTGACAAGAAAACAGAAGAATGATCCCTACCTGGCCGACTGATTACCATGAGTTCACATGGCAACCAGAAAGCTAAGAGCAGCTTATTGGTTGCCATGCATAATGAAACCGGCGCAGTAGGGCAGCTTCTTTGACAAGTCGTATTGTTTGGCTGAAACTACCTGTTGTGTCGTCTCTCTGCTGCTGCAGAGGGATGCAAATTCATTCTGCTGCAGAGTCCATATGAAGAACAACGTACAGAATCAGATTCATCTCACATCAGATCTCTGACTGGTTCCTCACAGAGCGCTTCGCTCTCAGGCTGCAGGTGTGCTGCTGGTTTCTAAAAGTAGATCCTTTAGTTATCAGCTCCCAGTTTCAGTCAGTGAGGAAGATATGCATGAAGTCTAATTTTAAGACTGCACTATAAAAACAAAATGTTCCCAAGTTTTCTAGTAAAAATCTCATAGAAAATGTGAAATAAAACCAAATTAACTTTCAAGTAGCTTTTCAGCAAGATTTAGGAGCTGGCTATAAGTCACTAACTACTTAATACTGATCAAAATAAAAAAGTACTAGTTTCTTGTAAGTCAGATTATTTTGCTAATAAGACATTTTTCCAAATTTTAAGTTAAATAATCTGCTTGTGGAACTTTTTTTTTTCATTAATATTAAGGAACTAATGACTGAAACAAGCCCTTATATCTTGCTGAAACGTTACCTGTAAGTTAGTTTTTCTGATTCTGATCAATTGTTCAAGTCATTTGTACTAGTAAACTAGACAATCAAGACTTGGTAAGATTTTGTGATTTTGCAGTGCAGGCTTAAACTTTTAGTCTTAGTCAATCCTGAGATACTGCAGTTATAAAAACTTTAAACTACTTTGAATAATAAATTGACCACAATGCTCTGTTTCATAACTAGGATCAATTGGAATGTAAATGATTGAACTGAAATTAACTGAACTTTTTAGTAAAAAGCATTGAATTGGCTCTTTATAAGTAACTGGAGTTGAACCCCAGTGAACGGCTTCGAATGCACGCGACATGCATTCACAGTGAGGTTGAAACGGTTCACCAACACGACTCTGGAGGACTCCAGCATCCTCTGCTGCAGCTCAGACGGGAGGAAGTCCGTCGGGAAAAGTGCAGGAAAAATAAATAAGTGAGAGATCAGCGATGCGGCAGGCTGGCCGGGGCCCGGGCCCTGGAGGAGGCGAACACATGCATTGGTACACTCTGTGCAGACTGCAGGGACCCTCACCTCCTGCCCTGGGAATGGGTCCGGCTGCTTTTGGGCGCCAACTGCACCATATGGCCGGAGTGGGTTTGTGTGTGCGTGCAAATTTGTTGGAGGGCAGAAGGTTAGGGGCAGGGGGCTAAGGATGGGGGTGGGCAGACAGATGACAAGTTTGTCCTGACATATCAAAATTTAACCAAAAAAATACAAAAGTTTTAACAAGGAAGAAAACTGCAAAATCTGCAAAAGCTGCAAAATCGGTTTTAAAACCTGCAACGATTAGGAAAACAACAAATGCAAATACCTGAGTACACTTAAAATAAGACATGAACTTTTCAGCTAGAAATAGGAGTCTGTTTTAAGACAATAAATGTCTTATGTTGATGAAAAAGGTCAATTGGCAGATTATTTTCCTTATGACATTTTTCCTGTTTTACAAGTGAAATAATCTGCCAGTGAAAATTTTACTTTTCATCAATATTAGGGATTATTGACATAAGCAGGAGTGTCAAACTCATTTTGGTTTTGGGCCAAATCAAGACCATGAAGGCTCTGAAAGGGCCGGTTGTGCCAGAATGTATTGATAAACCTGTTCAAAAAGCTGCTAAAATATCAAAGAACCCTTAAAATCAAATGATTTTATTGAAGAGCTTTTCAGACTTTCATTATTCTTTTAGTAATATTTTGCAATAAAAATCCAAGTGTTTGTGGCTCTAATTTGGAAATATTTGCAATATTTGCTCTGATTTATGACAGTGAATGTGAATTTTTATTATGCGCTGTATAGATCTATAATCTGACATCAATTAAGTCTGAAGCTGCTGTTTAGTAAAAGAAAGTTTTTAACCATTTTTGAGGAAAATGTGCAATAAAGTTCCAATTATTTATCAGCACAAAGAAAGTGAGAGGATTTTGTATGAAGAAAAACTGGAGTGGCTGATTGATATAATTTGGCAGTAAACAGATAAAAACTGCATTAATTTGATTGATGATCATATTTAAGCAAATCTAGTCAAAATTGAAACTTGGAAAGGTTCAACTTCAACTTGCAGATTATCTAAATCATTTTTCCCATGAGGGAAATATTCTGCCAGTGGAACTAGAAATGATTTTTAATTAATAAACATATGATTTTAAGTGCATGTATTATTTAATGGAAACATGACAAATGCAAAAAAAATCTGGGTTTTTTCAGCACTAGCAAAATATTCTGCTAGGCTAAACATTTTGCTAATGTTTGATATTCGAATAGCAGAATATCAAACTTTTTCAGGACATTTGTAGTGGAAACTGACCGTCTTCTTGAGGATTTTTCCATCTTTCACGTGTGATTTCCAAACGGAGCTTCATTTTTGATTCATTTCCAATCTCATCTGCACCGATTTCAATAGTGAATAAACTAAAAAAATCAAAATTCAGACACACAAACCCAACAAAGTCCAAAGTATTTCCACCTCTGCATGCAAATTACTCACTAAAATTCAAAACTGACATCTGTTTCCCCTCATCATGTTTTAAACAGACTCTTCATCTCTGCTGTCTTCCTCCGTAAATCCACCAAACATGTCGCTGCAGCTAAACCTACAAAGGTTGTTGGTTCAATTCCCTATGTGGCAACCTATTCCCACCTATACCTCTCTGCTTCTGTCCGTCTTTGTTTCTGCTGTTTGTTCGCTGAGAAACGAGAACCAGCTGTCAGGCAGGAGTGTTAAATAAACAACAACATCATGCCAACACACACAAACCCACACCCACACACACCACACACACACACCACACACACACACACACACACACACACACACACACACACACACACACACACACACTCAGCAGCCATCCCATTGTGTGCACGCCGCCGGCTAAATCATCTATTTATAAGAATGAGGTTTACTGGACGAGCAGACCGCTCACTAACCCAGAAACACGTTCACCCGAGTCACACACACACACAGTGCACATCAGCGGACACACACGTCAGAGGCGTTTTCCAGATATTAAAGCTCCCACTTCTCCGCGATAGCACTCACAGTTAGGATTACCAGGCGCTGGTTTGCTTCTGAGCGTCATATGTACTCGTAATGAATGTCTAGATTGTTTCTCTCTGACAAATGGTTTTGATTGATGAATGAAACAGCTTTAACACACACATCTTCACCTACGCAGGCGTGGGACTTATAAATAAGTGAAGCAGCTGCAGCCTGTTGTTCAGAGGAGAAACACATCATCATCAGCAGGTAAACGTTTTTCTTTACAGGTTTTAAGTCGAGCTGCAAAACCTGCAAAGGCCGTGTTTGCTTCAGCGGGTCATGCTGAAGCAAACACGGCAAAACACTAAATCTTGTTAAGAAGATTTAAAATGAGGCTTTAGGTTGAATTTAAAGGCAAATGGTTCTACCAGTTATGGAACAAAGTTTGATTCCTGTCCTGATTACAAATAGGTTCGTAGTAAAAAGACCTGGATCCAAACTGCAAACTACAGAATCATTGAAAACTTTCATTAAAAGAAACATTTTTTTAATTACTGGGAGTTGATCGCTGCCATCCAATCAAAACATCCAGAATCATCAAGCTTCTTTCATCCCATTTCAAAACATTTCTGCTCCATAAACTGCAAAAACGTACCTAATAATTTTGATCCAGTTTCTAGGAAAAATATGTTAGAAAACTTGAAATGGGACAAAACTAACTTTTCAGGACAACATAGGAGCTTGTTTAAAGTCAATAATTCCTTAATATTAATGGAAAAGTTATAAATTGTCCCTGAAATTACTGAGATAAACGATAATATTTTTGTTTTGAGGCCATTTTCAAGTGGTAAAATGATAATGCTTAAGTAATAATGCAAGAACACATTCTCCCAGAGCATCCATGCATCCATTTTCTTACACCCTTGTCCCTAGTGGGGTCGGGTGGGTCGGGTGGGTGGGTGCATGTCTCCAGCGGGAGTCGGAGTCACCCTGGACAGGTCTCCAGTCCATCGCAGTTCTCAAAGGTCAGTAAACCTTAAGTTCTAATGAACATTTAACACTGGAAGACATTTTAAATATTCAAAATAAACTAACAAAACCCCCCCAAAAACAACAAATAAAATAAATTATTGTCTTTCCAAAAAGTAGCTAATTGACACCAAAGCACCAGACTGGAGACATTTATCATCCAGTTTTTGGTAGAAAGAGAGAAAAGAGAAAAACAATAAATCATGCAAATCGAAATTATTTAGTTTCTTTGAATTTATCATGCAGTTACTTGATTAATTGCGACAGGTCTATTCTTATATCTCTCTGAAAAGTTACTTGTAAGTTAGTTTTGTCGTATTTTAAGATTTTTGTAAAAGAAACTCTACCAAAAATACTTTTTGTGTTTTTGCAGTGCAGCAGCAAGAGCTGGATCTGAGCAGAGATCAGGGGAGAAAACGAGAGGGGGAAAGAGACAAGCGGGGCAATGAGGCTGCTGAAGTCCCGGGGGAGACCAGCAGAGGGGGGTCTGGGACCCAAGGGAGGCCCGAGAGCAAGCTGCGAGAGGCGGGTACCTCCAGCATAACGTTCCCCCTTCCCTCCCATCCCTTCTGGAGGCCGGGATCCTGGACAGCCCCCTCACTCACAGCTCCTAAACCCCCTGATGAGAGGAGAACATGCACACACACATGGAAGAGACGTCCCCCGGGGGCGGTACGGAGCGGTGCAGAACACCTGGACCTGCCATTACTGACACACTCAGGGATTAGAGGCACAGACGGCAGGAGGCATGGAGAGGGAGAACGCACACTGGGATGCATGCAGCATCCAGAAAGTAATCTGCATAAACACTCACAGGCACGAAATAATGACAACTACAGCAAAAATAAGCAGGCAGAACCAGGGAGGTTCCTCTGGAGAACACAAACCGGACTGCGCCGTGTGGGTCAGAAACAGTTTTAAGATCAGGAGCCATTAAAAAGCTCAGCAAGGTTAAAAAACTTGGATTTCCACACAATAACTGGCTACATTAATAGTGCAAATATACCTTAATAAACATTAATATGCAGGTGGAAATCGTCTCACAGCTACACTGCAAAACACAAAACATTACCCAGTGCTTTAGGTCTCGTTTCTACTGCAAATATCTCAGGACACTTGAATTAAGACAAAATTTACTTCTAAGTAACTTTTTTAGCAAGATGCAGGTTCTTGCTACAAAAGGTCCTACATAATTCCTTAATATTTATTCCACTAGCAAATTAATTCACTTACAGGAAGGGAAATATCTTGTTATAAGTCAAATAATCTGTCAGTGAAGCTCGTAGTTTTTAATCAATATCAAGGAATTTTTGACCTAAAACAAGATCCTATATCTTACTAGTGCCTCACTTATAAGTTAGTTTTGTCTTATTTCAGGTGTACTAACATATTTGCAGTAGAAACTAAACCTAACGTGCTTGGTAATGTTTTGCGTTTTTGTAGTGTACCACAGAATCTAACAGCCTTCATCTTACAGCGCAAAGACAATCAGAGCCAAAGAAAATTAATGCATTTCATCTTTGCAAAATACACAAAAAAACATGAATAATAATTTGGATTCAAGTTCCGCAACAAAATCTGTGAATGCTGACCTACAAATATGCAGAAATCCCATTTAAATTAAAGCCTCTTACAGCTGTGAAACAGCCATCAATAGTAAATTAAACATCATCAATATAAAGTTTGATCCCTGATTATCTGTGAGCATGAAGTCTGAAGGAGTTTCTCAGTGTCACGTGTAAATAAATGTAAAAGAGAAAATAACTGTCAGCGGAAACTGGATGTTTGCTTAAGCGCTACTTGATTTGTGAATAAGATGCTACAATGGAGAATATAGTAAGAAAACGTGCAAAAGCTGAACTAAACCAGCTGTAGCATTATTTTAGAGGGCTACAGATGCATCCAAATCTTTGCTGCTTTAAAGATTTTAAAATCTGTGATGCAAATGAACTTAATACCATCAGCTGTAAGATGCACACAGTGAAAAATAAAGTTGAATCTTGTTGCATTTCTTGGTATAATGTATGAATATTAAATGCAGCTTATTTTTGTAGTATATATTTTTATTTTTAATACAATTTTTATTTTTTATTAATTTTATATAAAAAAAATTTTAAAATTCACAAAATTTTGTTTTAAACTGAATTTGTATTTTTTATTCATTTTATTTTATTATTTAAAATAAATTTAAAATTGTATTTTATTTTTTAAATACATTTATATTTTTTATTTAATTTTTATATTTTTATTCATTTTATTACTTTCATTTTTAATTAATTTTTATTTTTCTACCCCAAATTTTATTTCATATGGTGTAGATTTTTATTAAATTTTTGATTGATTTCTATTTTTTAATATTTTTTTACAATGTGTTTGTACGCCAAATTTCCTTTTTTTCATGACACATCTTGTATTACTTCTGCTTTTGCACAAAACCTCAAATATCCCTTCATCTCCCTGCAAGAAATAAACAAAAATCCTGTAAAGTTTTATGCTTTCATTTAGTGCAACAACATTACAAACATTTCACTGTGTGTTGCATTGTTTTCGGCTTTAATTTCAGAGTTAGGGTGAGTCAAGAGGGGAATATTCCTAAGTGTTGGGATCAATACGTTGCAGGAGAAGCAGGGGTCTTGAGGCAAACCGGCCAGAAAAGAGGCTCATGTGAATTAAAGACCCCACAGCGTCTGCAACAAAAAGGAGAGCTCAAACACACTGGGAGGGGTGCAAAGAAAGAAACAAAGGTGGATTTAGTTGGAGGAAAAAATCTGTGCGTGACAAGAAGCAAGATCAAAGGGGGAGAGGTCGACGGGACGGAGTGAGAGGAAGACCAGGGGGTCCCGTAATTACAACTAGCAACCTTTGAGCTGCAATTCTGTGTGCACACAGGTATGAGACAGGCGTGTGGTTGGGGAACAAAGCAAGGTTTTTAGGCTAAAACGCCACGCAGACAAAAACACACTTCTTTCTCTTCACTGCAACTTCTACATAAGAACAAGAAATGAAACCACCAATGAACAGGAACATGAACGGAATACAGGATGTTTGGTGAAACGAGACGCAACGGAGAAATGGAAACACCTGAGAACTGGGTTCAAATCTTACATATCAAAATATAAACTCTTTCAGACATTCATGTCAGGGTACAGTATATTTTAGACAGAGGAACTGTGAATGGAAATAACTAATTTCTACTCAATGGTCACAATGTTTTCACATTAATATGCAGATTAACCGAAATGCCTTGCCCAGTGGCACGTCAACATATAGCAGGAAAGGTTGGAATAGAGAATATCACAGTTTCTCCATGCAAATGGAGAGACTACAAATCCTTTTTTCCTGTTAAGCAGCCAATCGTATTTTCTATTTTGACCTCTGAATCATTCAGGTACAAAAAGGTTCCTTAGCTCCGGGGATGAACCACTGCTGCGTCGACGCATTTATAATTTAGCAAAGAACCGAGTATAGGTTGGACTTTTAGGCTCTTTGTTGACAGCAGTCTGCAACAAAGAGACTTTTTTTTTCTTTTAGCTGAATGGAAAACATAAAAAATCTGAAATATAATACAGTCTAAAATAGGACTTTAGCTCCAACAAGGTTAGCTACTAACTGAAAACTTAGCAAAGAAAATCATGCATTTTTTATTTTTATTTTAAAACAGACAGAAATACTGTGAAAAAAATCAGTAGTAGTATTGGACAAAGTTCACTTTTTACCCAGAAATGGCAAGGATTGTCCTTGAAACAGAAAAAGAGTGAAATGTTGCTTTAAAACAGCTAGTTTAGCTTAGCTTGTTTTATTTTAGCTCGATTTAGCTTAGCGTAAAGTAGCAGTGCAGTACAGTGGGGTTAAATACATTTTGATGTAGCTAAAAATGTAACTTAGTTTTTTTATGTTTTGGAAAAATCTACATTCAAACCCTCAATTATGTTCACATCTCTGGATAGAAGCAGATAAAAGATGCCCAGTAGTTTAATGACTGATATTAGCTTACCCTACATGAACAAGGTATTGATGTATGCTAGCTTATGCTGCATTAAGTTAGCTTTGTTTATGTTCACTTATTGCAGCTTAGCATCTAATTAATTCAACTTAGCTTAGCTAAATGTTTGCCTACATTGTCTTGCTTGAAATTAGCTTAATTTAGCAAATATTAGCTTATCAAAGATTCGTCTATTTTTACTTAGTTTCACCTTAAAACCTGAGCTATAGATGGTAGCTCTAATCATTTAATTTGATATTATTCCATAGCTTTAGCATCAAATATACATATATGTCAATAGTTACTTTAACCTGTCTAAATGAGGTTTGTGCACAAAATCATATCTGATAAGAGCTGATAGATTTTATTAGATCACATTCAATGTGAGTTGAACATTGAAAAGTCTCTCAGATCCAGTTTTAGGTCTTATGAAGTTCTTTTTATCCTATTTTCGAAAAGATTTCTATATTTGGACTCCCTGTTTTGTAAGTTTTGAAAACCCAGCACAGCATGCAGTCATTCAAGTTCACAGACAGAACTGGGTGAAGATTTTAAAAAAGGAGAAGAACGGTTAAAGACAAATAAAGAGCTTTGAGAACTATTGATCAAGACCAATTCGTAATATAACAAAGATCTGCCTTAATACAAACACAACTCTTTGTATGCTGAAGGTTTAAAAGTTTTCTTAAAACCTGATGCCATAACTTGAAAATGCTTCATATAACCGAAGGAAGAAACATGTAAGTGCGGCGGCGGTACTTTTAACCGTGTCTGTTTAAGTGACTGATTTTGTTTTAAAGCCTTTTTATTCTCTGTCTGGATTTTTTCTCCAGTATCATTCATGCACAAACACCTGCACTGCTGCTGCAGCTCCGACTCCACCTGCAGGAGATTTGTCTCCCTCAGCCGATTCCTCCGTCTCTTCCATCTCCTCCCCCCCCCACCCGCACCGCTGTTCCTCCCCGCCTCCCCCCTCTGCGGAGGAACAAGCTAAAAGCACAAGCATGCCCCAAAATTAATTTAAACGGAGGAATTAAATTAAAAGCGAAGCCTCGGGAGTTTTATTATGTACTAATGTTTGAACTGCTAACTTGGATTGTATTACTAAAATATGAATAATTAAGGAGTGGTGGGGGCCGATGTTACATCAGGAAAGATGAGGAGGAATGTATCAGGCTGCAGGAATGGATTTAATGGGAAATGGTTTCACTTCAGCTGCACAGGATGAGCTTTTGTCATGCAAATTCCTGCAACCTGACGTTCCTGAACAAAAACTACTTCATGACAGTTTTAATTTAGAAAACAGAACAGAGTAAAACATTTTAGAGCATATTAGGAAGTGCAGCAACCTGTGCATGTAGATTGAGTGAGTTCTGCAATGCAGACAAATGAGAATATAAAAAGCATCACATCCTACAGGCTGCAGCTCCAAACAAAGACACTTGATCTTCCAAACAATCAACTCACCATAAACACTGACATCTGTTGAAAAATCATTTCCATAAGGCAAAACTTGAAGGATTTCAGAGGATCTATAAGAAAAACTGCAACTGAAGTTGATTTGTTATAAGTGGAAAGGTTTAGGCATAAAGAAATTAAAAGGATTAACTATGATTTTATGTGCAGTCTGCTGCACAAGGTTAATTACACATTTTTTTCCCAATTCCAACAAGTTCATTATTCTACCTATAGAGTTATTCAGTTTAACCCAAAACTATTCATACATCTGTCAGATTTAGCTTTAAATGAATCTTTTAATTTGAAGTCAGATCAGAGTTTCAGTGAGTGGCTAACATAAATCTGATAGAGAAACTGGATGGGCGCTCTTAGGGTTATGGAAGCATGGCCTTTAAAACTTCAAATACTTGGAGCTGCTCTCCAAAGACAATGTGTGGGAATACCAGAGGAAAAATGCAAAAATGTGATCAGTAATTAGAAGAAAGTTTGGAACGATGAGATGCCAATAAGGCCTTTTAAACTGAAGAACAACATGGGATTAAAGAATCTTTTATGAAAATTAATACTCCCTCTTCATTGTTGTAATATCTTTTCATGTAGCACAGACATAAAATATTTGGGCAAATAACTAAATAGAAAGTATGGTAGCTCAATAACTACATAGGGTCTCAGTACAGAGCCTGTTGTGGATGCCGAGTCTGGTCAGGACAGCCACTGATGTCAGTGAGTACATGAGGATGATTGACAGTGGTAAGATCCGCCTCCTGGCTCTGATTGGCTGTTTTTGGAGCATTTCTTCAGACTGTAAAAGCAGTTCAGGGAAGAGGTGGAGGAGATCAATCTTTTGCATATTAGACAAATATGCAAAAAACATATTTTATAATGCAACGCTATGAAGCTTAGTGAAAATTGCCTTCCCTGTGAGCAACCAGAGAAAAGTGCCGATCTGAAAGAGGCGGCTGTAATAAAGTTTACTCATCTTTGAGAATAAACTCAAATAACAATGTTCTTGGATTATTATATCACATAAAAATGGTCGCGATAACGTCTGGGAAATTTTATGGTTGCGACCCGAACAGAACGGCGTTCCTGTCCTGATGCCCGTCTCGCTTTCCCTCACTGCTTCGCTTCACGTCTGAGGGCGTTCATGTTGCACTGCAGAATTATCACTCTTCTTCTTCTTCTTCTTGAGTCTCTGATGCGATTCCCCCCCCGTTATCAGGCGGTGAGCAGTCAGCCCTCCCGGTCCCCTCTGCAGCTGTCACTGTCACCCCCCACCACCACACAAACTATTCTCCAAGGACACACACACACACCAAACACCCACATGCACTGCAAACACGCCCGACTGCAAATCTCTGAACACAAAACTGTGCGCTTCTTGACTTCACAAACGCTGTTTTATCTGCTGGTTCGCAGGCCGCATTGCTTGGCAGCCTGCAGGAGGAGGGAAACCCAATCGCCCCCACAAACGCCGCCACAGAACCTAACTGTCCCACCGACACTCAGAGCCACCTGAGCGAACAAAGCGGCTCTCATTAGTATGAAGAAAATAAACGCAACATGAGAGAAAAATGGGAAAAGCGACTAAATAAAAGTGATTTCGGAAGATAAGCTGATGGAAGGCAGTAAAGCCCTCCGCCTCTTTTCTCCTTCCCCATTTCTTCTGTGGTGTTGTTTGTCTTATGTTGTTTATCCGTCTTGCTGCTCTCCCCAGCAAGCTCTGCTCCTGACTTATTCACAAGTATGTTTTCTATCATATCTGGAAAAGAAAAAGAAAAAAAGAAGAGGAGCAGATCGGTTAATATTTTAAGACATCCCACTTGCAGGGGTGAGGCCGAGGGAGAGAGAGAGAGACAAAGACAGAAGGGAGAGTCGGAGATGGGGAGGAAGGGGAGGAAAAGAGGGACCACGCAGGAGGAATTCTCTTGTTCCTTAACCCCAATACTTGGATTCTTGCTGGGAGCAGAAAAATGCATGAACACAAAAACACACAGCCAGAAAACACAATGAAAAGGAGGCTGCTTGGAAAATGTTGATTTAAAAAAAATAAAACAGCAGAATAACTACTGCGAAGTTATGAAGTCTGCAGGTGGAGGGACTTAAAGCTGTGACAGAAACTCAGGAATTCACCGCTGCTTTTAAAAAGCAAACGACTCAATCAGGGATCAGAAGCTCCAGTCCTCCGGTCCCACTGTCCTGCAGCTTTTAGACACATCAATGCTGCAAAACATCTGCATTAAATCAATGATTAATGACCAGGCATCTGGTGAACTTGATGGTTTATAAAGGATTCAGGTTTGATGGAGCCAAACGCCAAACTGTTTGAACGTCGTTTTGGCTCCTTCCACCGACTATGACTCAACAACAGGAAGGTTTTTGAAACAACTCATTTTCCAGACACCATAAAACATAACCAAGTGCTTTTAGAAGAAGCTGAGACCCAATTGGAAGTACAAAAATGTACAAAATGTAAATTTTGCATAATTTGGTCCAGGAATCTTGAACTTCAGATTCCAGATCAGAACCATATTTACTGAGTTTCTCAGCAACCGCCTGCGTTTATAAGCCACACATGTATCTGAAATATGGATGCCCTCATCATCATGAAAAAAAGCAAAAATTGCATGCATGTGCACACATAATGACGGACACAAAGGCCCTCCCCTGTGACTTCACAGAGTGAAGTGAATTCCAATCAGGCAGTAAGCAGGACAGCTATTTCCAGGGACAAAGGACAGGGGGAGACATGAGGAGGAGTGGAAGGAGGGATGGAGAGGGGGGTTTGGAAACAAAGGGCTCTGGTAGCACCCAGGGGAGAAGGCCTGGAGCAGCTGACGTCAGTGTGTGTGTGTGTGTGTGTGTGTGTGTGTGTGTGTGTGTGTGTATGTGTCTTGGCAGAGTTTTGGCCCTCTTGGTCCCCCAGGGAGCTGTTCAGGAGTGGAGAGAACGGAGCGAAACGTCGGCGCAGACAGTAAAAAACAAAAAGCAGCCATTCGCCAAAATAAATTTAAATGTAAACGCCAAAATTTCACCTGCAGGGGAGATGAAAGTTCCCATCCATGTTCTCCGGCCCCCTCCCCACCTGGTCATGCTTTTCCCTGACATTTGGCCGGACAAAAGAGAGACACACCTGAGCTCTGGGTTAAAACTATTATAGGTCCTCTCCCTGCGGTACGCTGCCCTTTGCCATGTCTGCCACTCCGATGCGTGCACGTGCACATGAGAGTGCACGTGCACCTGGATGCACCTTTGTGTCGGACATAAAGCACGCCGCATCCTTGAGAGCAAAACATCCTGCAGTTTGGATCACAGTAAGAATTACAGAAGGCCGAAGTTTATTCGCCATAAAAACTAGAAAAATTGCAAAGCAAGCATTTTTGTTTGTAATTTTGAAAAGTTTTTCCAAGTCAGAGGAATTACATTTCCTCCAGGAAGACAAAGATTTTCAAGCGTCATCATCAATGAAGCGTCAGAGAAACACGGCTTAGGGAGAATCGTGATCAGTGATTTAGTTTTTGATTTATAAAGGACAAAAATAATGAATAAATCTGTGGCAAAGGCTGAAATGAAACAAATATTCAAAGCTCAAATATCAAAATATGCTCTCAAATTACCAGAGAACAGTACAACAAACCACAAGTCTTACTGTTTGTAAATGCACATTAACGTTTAATTCATGGCAGTGTAAATATGCAGCAATTAGCACAACAGCTAATTTTCCTCCGTTAGTCTAAGACAAGTAAACAGAAAACAGAAAAGTCCTTTATTGTCCTTCAGTGGAGAAATTTAACAACAGCAGAGCAACAGGCAATGAAATAATTCAGATTTACAAAAAGATTAAACAAATAAGAATAGGATTATTTCACTTTCAACTACAACTTGTTCATCAATATTAAGGAATTATTGACTTAAACCAAGCTCCCATCTCTTGCTGACAAATTACTTTTGAGTTAGTTTTGTCTTTTTTCAAGTTTACTACAATACTTACATTAGAAAGTCAATTAGAAATGAATGGTAAGACTTTTTGTTTTTGCAGTGTTCTGATTCTCCTGGCAAGTCCAACTAAAAGTAAACCCAGAACTGGTCTGTATCTCAGCAAGAGCTGTAATGTTTTATTAGGGGGAAATAAATCTGTAGTTTAAATCTATCACCTCAGGAAACAACCTCCAAAACACAGAAGAGATGGATGGAAGAAAAAGTCTGAACTCTCAGATTCACGCTTATGGACCTAAACATGGAAAAATGACAGATCTCCCGTCATTCAATCATATTAAAAAAATGACTGACCTAAAACAAGTTGCTGCTAAGTTAGTTTCATTTCAGGAGTACAACAATATTTGCTTTAGAAACTGGACCAAAAATACTTTCTGCAGATTCAAAAATATGATTAAAATCATTTCCCTAAAGCCGTAATCAATGCGATTATTCTTAAATTTATACCGAAGAAGAAAAACATCCTGCATATCAAATCCAAAGCATCACAAAGAGAGAGAGAGGGAGAGAGAGAGAGAGAGAGAGGTGGGGAAAACGAAGAAAAAGTGGAAAAACAGAGGAGGGGGGAGGTAGAGAAGGGTTGGTTTGGGGCCAGCTACCACAGGGTGCATGTGTGTGTGTGTGTGTGTGTGTGTGTGTGTGTGTGTGTGTGTGTGTGTGTGTGTGTGTGTGTGTGTGTGTGTGTGCGTGTGTGACTTCGGAGGGCACAGTGGGGAGTTTTGAGGGGGCATGGAGGAAGGGATCAGAGCTTTGGGGCCAGCTCCACAGGGAGCAGGGATGACGGGGAGAGAATGGAGGGAGGCTGTGGGGGAAGGGTGGAAGAGGGTGAGAGGAAGGGATGTGGTCAGTTTGGAGTTTGAGAACTCAGCGGGGGGCAGGACGAAGACACTGGGGGCTCTGAGAACGAGGGCCGAGAGGGGAGAGGTGTGCAAAAACGGAGGGAGGGTTGAGGGATGAGCTCCAGTCGGGAAGGTAGGAACGAGATGAAGAAGACGAAGGAAGAGGAGGAAAAAAAACGAGACGTCCCAGATGGCAGCAGGAGGGTTGTTGGCAGGGGTGCAGGAATCCAAGGCAATGGCCTGTTCCTCATTATCCAAACACCCCCCACATGTACACACATATGAAGGGGGCCCCACACGGCCCCATGACAGCTCTATCCTGACCCGCCGACTCTCTGAAAACACTGAACACACGCAGAAGAGCTCGGATCCACCAGGACGCGTCGCTACGTAGGAAACCCCGGAGCCTCTGCCGGGTCTTAGCGTCTGCAGGAGGAGAGCAGCAAATAAACACTTCCATTCATGTGCTGCGTTCAAGGAACCTGGGATTTATGGAGGAAGAATCTGCTAAAGCGGAAGTTAGCTTCTGTTGAGACAATGCAACAATATATATAAAGAAGCATTGACTTCTAGGGTGCATTCACACCAGCCTGGTTAAATCTGACTTAATTAAACTCCGGTTCGTTTAGCTAGAAAGTCCAGTTCGGTTTGGGAGGAACGTGTAAAACTCTGGTGCGGACCAAAACAACTAACTGTGGTCGGCCTACAAACCTCGATTCCAGTGAACTCCTGTGCAGTTTGAATGCATATGTGAACGACAAGCGTTTCAGAGCCCACTCCAAAGCAGGAAATGGACTACAGCGCAGGGCATTCTGGGTAAACACAGCGAAAACAAACGTGCTAGCATAGTACTAGCAGGAAAAATGGCTTGAGGTCTTTTACCAAAAACAAAACAGAACTAAAATCTGATTCTACTCTGTTTTTGTTTACATTTGGTGAAGAAGGAAGTTGCACTCGGTGTTGTCTTTAGAGGTCCTAGAGTCATTTACTTCAGTGGTGTAGCGCCTCCACAGGTGAGGAGGGGAATAGATTTTCAAAGACTGGTTCGTTTGACTAACTGCAGTGAAAAAGGAAAACGACAGCAACTGAAAACGCAACAAATATTGTAATTTTCATCAAACTGAGACTACTACTATCTTCAATAATTTTTACATTCCTTTAGCGCGTTTGCTGCCTCCTACTCTCTGATTTTAGTCGTCCATGAGTTATTGGGGGGATTTTTAGAGGGTTGTCCTCCAGCGCAGGGCAGCTGGGTGGTTCCTTTAGTTTTTTTAATGTCATAAACTTTTCTATATCTCGCTTGCTACGCTAGCTTAAAATTTGCGCACAAAATTTGGCTGCCAATCAGAAAAATGGGCTTATAGTAAATAACACATCAGTAAGTTATTTCAGCATCGTTTATAATAATGATTAAAAAGATGACGGGACGTTTTTGATCACCTTTGCTCCAACTTTCAGGCTACCACTTTGAAAAACCTCACACTGAAGTGTTTTTCTTCCACATACGAGTTCTGAGAGCTGAATTAATCCGCTGATTGTTTCCATGTTTATGTCTTAAAGCATCGCTGCTGACCTTCCTCTTTGGGTTCAAGAGGAGCAAAATAAATTCTCAGCTTGTTTCACCAGGAAGAGTTCACTCCAGCACTGAACTCCTGCTGCATGCAACAGTGTCATGCTTTTCTCCATCAGGTGGCGATAATGTCCCAAAAGCTGATTTTTAAAGCTGTTGCTCCAAAATAAAAAGAACAGAACCAACTTTTCATCCGAAATGTTTTTTTGAAGACTCTACTTGGCAAATTATTTTGTCAGGCTGAAGAAGGCAGTTTGGGATTCGGGGTTAGAGATGCTTAATTTTTATTTGATCTAATCTACATTTATAATTTTTATAGCTTTTAATGGATTTAAAAATATATATTTTTAATTTTTGTATTTGAACCTGTTTTAGACTTATTTGTTTATATTTTCCCAATTTTTATGTTTTTTGCTTTTTATAATTTTTTTTCTCTATAAATCAATTTTTCCTTTCCTTTTTTTCCAAACAGATTTAATTTCAGATGTTTGTAGACACAAATGTTCCAACTTTCTGAAAACTTTAGTTTTTAACACGTTAAAGATTTAATTTTAGAGTCTATCATTAGTTTCCATTTCTACGTTTTTATTTATTTAAAGCAACTTAAAACGGGCTTACAGATGTTCATTTTGCTATAAAATCGCATTTTTTTAAAACCCTCAATGTTGACATCATCTCACTTTTATTAATTTGCAGAAACTGAGAAATACTGATGGTCTGTGGACTTTAAAGGTCTTTAAACTAATCAACAAATCACAATAAAAATCCAGATTTAAAAGAGCAAGCATAAGATCCTCCTGGCTGTCAAATAAAAACTGCAAAAAAATAAAATAATCCCAGTTTATTTATTCAGTAAAATGTAAATGTAAGTCTTTATAACTTGCTGTGTAAATATTGGATCAATATGCATAAACACAGTGAGAGAAAGCCTTCGGCTGATCGAATTCTAATGAACCGCACACATTGCACTGGACGATGGATTTAAACTTCACTCACAAATATTTACTCGCTGCCAGATCTACTCTCAGTCACACAAGGACACAGAGGATGAAGGAAGCTGCATTTTTAATCGAGTGTTTCTTTTCCTCGGAGCAAAGTAGGGATGAATACAAGAGGGTTAGCCGGTGCCAACACACTCACACTCACTTCCCTGTGTCCTTTGGCAAATTCTTCCTTTTCACTCTTGCATTAAGTAAGTAGAAAAAGGGAAGAGAGTCAAAGTAGAAGGGGAAAGAGGAAGAAGAGGAGGGAGGAAGGGGAGAAAGAGAGAAAACGTCCCTGCAGAGCCTTTCTGCTTTCCTGGAGCGAGCGCGGGGCCCTGCAGCGCCGCCTGTGTAATTTCCAGTGGCAGTGAATACAGGTATTAATAAAAGCCCCATGGGTAGGAGCACACAATATAACCCTACATTTTCAGGCATTATGAAAGGACGCCCCCAGGGGTCCTTGGTCTCAAATTTCTGAGATGCAGGAATGGTTTAAAAAAAAAAAAAAAGAGAGAGAGAGAGAGAGGGCCTCGGGGGAGAACCCCGCAATAGAAATCTGCTGAATTCAAAGCATTTCCAGAGTCCTGGTGGGAGCCATTACTCCCACCGGAGGGGGAAACTTTCTTTCCTTGCCACCTCTCCCTCTTCTTCTCCTTCCCTTTTTTTTTTAACCAAACATGTGTTGCTGACATGTTGACAGATTGCTCAGTGAGGTGTTTAGGTGCATGCACAAGGCACGTCTGCTGAGACACCGACTCCCCTCCCTTCCTCCGTGCGTTTTCTCACCGGTTCCCAAGTTCCATCCATCCCTCCCTCCGACTGCAAACCTCTCAGCGCGCCCAAAACTGCTCCCATCCATATTTCATAATGGAGAAAGTAGGCTGAAAAAGAGAGAGACAGAGAGAGGATGGAAAGAGTTTAGAGGAGGGGGTGGAGGGGAGAGGAAAGGGAAGATAAAGAGAGACAAAGCGGGATCAAGGGAGGGGAACAGGAGGAGGAGAGGACAGATAAAGAGAAATAGAGCGATGTAGAGACTGGGAGAACTCTGCGGTGAAAAATGAGCGCCGTGATGAAAAATGACTTCTCCGTAGCGCCGCCACCCTCAAACCCCCTCCTCCTCCTCCTCCTCTTCTTCTCCTCTGGTGCTTCTCCGGCTTTCTCCCTGGAAAACCTGAGCGGCAGCCAGCTGTGTCCGCATGTGTGTGTGTGCTGCGCACTTGTGTGTTTGCCAGGACCTCAGCGAAGGAATCTGTGGGACCCGAGTGAAGATGCCCCCCATCCCTCCACCTTCTTCAAATCAAACAAAAATGGTGGAGATAAGTTGTGCAGCAAAATGCTCGTTTGTGCAGCTCTAATTTTTTAGATAAAAAAAAATAAGGTTCTACATACCAGAGAGCAAACTGCTTTCCCCACGCCCATTAACAAAATGAAACATAACTGATATAAAGTTAATTTGTTTGTGCAGCAAAAATTTAATTTGTGCTCCTAGCATTTGAAAGATATTGATGAAAGTTTCCAGAGGTCATCATAGGTCAACCACCAGCCTCCCCCCTCATTTATAAAATCAAACAAAATGTAGTTTCAAGCACAAATTGTGCTTCGTTTGTGCAGCATTTTTTTTTCATTTGTGCCGCTAAAATTTAAGATTTTAGTGGGATGACAGATCCAACTGTCATCCCACTGCAATTAAATCGAACAAAACTGATAAATTTTGTGCAGCAGAAATTTTCAATATGCTGCTAAAATTTTAAAGACATTGATAAGTTTCCAGAGGTCATCAAAGGTCAACCAGTGAATTAGTTGATGCCACCAACATTACTAAGCAAGTAGGAGAGGTTGGGTGGCTAAAGCCTACATCCCCCAGAATGCTTTGTTTGATTGTGTTAATGTGGGACCAAACATTTAATATCTTTCAAGTGTTAGCGCCATGACAACATTTTTGCTGCACAAATCAGCACAAATGCAGCGCAATGGATTGACAACATATATTGCTTGATTTTGTAAAAAAGGTAGGGAAGGCCAGTTGACCTCTGATGACCTTTCATCAGCAGCACAAATGAAAGTTTTTGCAGCACAAACATTTGATGCCACTGAAACAACGGTTAAAGATGGAGATCAGAGTCATTCTGGCTCGGATTACATCCCTCCTTCCTCTCTAGAAAGTGATCTGTGGTTCTAATAAGAGTCTCGGCCTCACAGGACTCAGCTGCCTTCCTGATGACAGACATACCAAGGTGTGTGTGTGTGTGTGTGTGTGTGTGTGTGTGTGTGTGTGTGTGTGTGTGTGTGTGTGTGTGTGTGTGTGTGCGTGCGCGTGTCTGTGTGTTTTCTGCAGGTTGCAACAGACGGTGAGAGCTCTGCAGGGGGGAGGACATCCCAGAGGAGGGAGAACCACCTAAAGGCCCCTCTCTCCTCCTCCTGCTCTCCTTTGTCTCCTGATCCACCAGTGAGTGAGGAAAAGAGCAGAAGGAGTGTGTTCGGTATTCCTGCTTCCCCTTCCCAGCAGCTAGCTGGGTTAATGACGAGCTATTTGTCACTGACAGCGACGCTTTCTGCCCACCACCATGACGGACAGCTCCCTCGTTTACTTATGCTGCGTTCCAGTTACCTTGGAAGAGGAAACTCTGAGCTGGGCTTGAAGGCTACTTAAAGCTGCAGGAAGTAACATTTATAAAAACAGTTTTTTTACATATTTGTTACAGCTGTCACTTCGACACAGACATAATCTGTGAAAAGATCAAACTCCTCCAGTTCCTCCCTGTGCTACTATTGTCATTGTCTGAAGAAATGCACCAATCACTGCCACTGGGAAGGTCTTAGTGCTGCCAATCATCCTGGTGTAAGTACTGAAGGCGGAGAAACAACTTTCTTTTCCAAATAAACCGTTTATAGGCCGTCATCGGTGGCTGTTCCAGCAAGCATTCATGACTGGATCAACTGTCAGGGAGATGCTGCAGCATAGCAGAGAGCATTCAGGAAGGAGTGAGCGCATTTACATGAGCATGATTGACAATGATAGACCCTCGTCCTGGCTCTGATTGGCTGTTTCTGACCTGGCGGTGTATTTCTGTAGTTAGCTCTAGGAGAACTGGGATACGGCAGAAGAGATAAACTTGTCATAGATTGTCTTGTTCATGTTATTTGACACCGACAGTTTTAACAAATACGTAAACATTTTTGAGTAATAGATAAAAGTACCTTTAAGAATTTGAAACTCTAAAACGGCGACACCTATAAACATTGTTTGCGGTACCTCTTACAAACATCATCTTAAATTTCCAAAAACAGCCACATTCAGTTTGTTCATTTGAGTTGCAGATGCTGCATGAAACATTGATTTGCTCCTCTGCAGTTGATGCGAGGAGCGGCCATCTTGTCAACCTTACAAATTGTAACTGGGGGAAATCCGACTTTCCAGTTAATTTTTCTGAGTGGAAGTTGAAATTCCCCGGTTCAAACTTGAACGCAGCATAAAACACACTCGACCATAGACATTGCTTGCAGTATCTCTTACAAACAGAATTTTAAGCTTTACGTCCCACAAACAAACTTTTAATTTGTTGAGCTTGGAGTTGCAGGTGATGCATGAAATACTGATTTAAGACGTTCTCTCACAAAATGAACATATTTTCATCACAGCTTTCTGATGTGAGGAGCGGCCATATTGAAACATAAAGTCGACCTCGGGAGTCGTAACTGGGGGTAGTCTGTGCTGCTCTCGGTTTTCCAGTGGGAAATCCGACTTCAGAGGGCGTTCCAGTTGATTTTTTCCGACTGGGAAGTCGGAATCCCCCATTTCTGAGAGTGCAACTGGAATGCAGCATTACTCACCCATCTTCAACAACCTTCTTCTTCTGTGGAGGCTTGTCGGCAAAACGGCCAAACACAAAGCTTTTAAATCGGTTTCAATCTCCAAACACTTCACATTGACCCAACCTTGGAGTGTTGCGGCAGTTCGGGGAAGCGTTTCGGCGTCCCCTGATGGGATACGTGTGTGTTTTCGTGTGTGCTCGGCCAGAGAATGTTCTCCATTTGATCTGCAGGAGGTTTTTCTCCGCTCCTCCTCTCCTCGGGGAGCCTTTGCTCCACATTCTGACTCCTACTGAGACCCATCAACACTCCCTCGACTCACGCTCTCGGCCTGCCTCTCTCACATATCCAGGACTCTCACACACACACACACACACACACACACACACACACACACACACACACACACACACACACACACACACACACACACACACACACACACACACACACACCCCGCCAGGACTAAAAGGGGGCAGACACGCAACACAAATTACGGTCTAACCAGAACCGAGAGCTGGAGCGAGCAGACGTCATGTGACGAAATCTGCAACATTTTTAGTGGAAGCTACTGGAGAACCACACAGTTTTATACAACCATCACACTTGGGGGTGATTTTTGTTTGTTTGTTTATAAGCAACATGGCAAAGGACCAGGGTGCAACATTTTTAGGGAACTGCATCTCGGATAAAAGCTGCTGACTGAAATTTTCTAACTTTCTTCACAGTGAAATTATTTCACTGAGGTGAATAATCTGATCAGGACGCCATCTTTTAAGGTTTTATGGATGAATTCCACTGAAACGAGACGCTGAAGGGATGATGCATCGTTTCTGACCCGGGAACTCCCGGAGGTCACCTGGGAATGAGATGGAGACAGTTGCAAGGAGGATGAAGGTCTGGACTCGTTTTCTCAATGAACCACAAAACCAAAAAAAATCCTATTTTTGTTTTTGATTTTTGGTAGTGAAACCATCTACCAGTGCAAATTGCACTTTTTAATCAGTATTAAGCAGCTATTGATCTAAAACATGGACATTGTGCTAAGGGGTTATCTTGCAAGTTATTTTTGTCGTATTTTAAGTGCAATAAGATATTTTCACTAGAACACAGACCAAAAATACTTGGTTTGATTTTGTGTTTGTGACGTGCAGAAGATAATGAATGGATGAATGCTGAGGATTTCATTCCAAAACAACAAAATCATTCTGGACACTGAAGCGTCCAGAATATTATTTGGTCACCTTGTGATTCATTTTTAAACATGCAGATTTTTAACGGGTTTTCAAAAAACATAATTGAAAAAATGTTTATAGGACCTCTGAGGTCTGCAGATGTTATGTGTTTAGTATCAACTGTATGGTGAGGATATCCAACATAAAAAAATTGTTTCAGGTCTGATTAAAACAGTACAACAGTTGTTTATGTCTAATTAGATCTAACTGAATGTAATGAACAGCAACACAGGGAGCGAATGCGGGGTCACACACAACCTGAATAACTGATCCATAATTCAACCCCAGCCTTCGCACGGCGGCTTAAAGCTGCTGCGCTGCAGAATAACAACAACGCTGCAGAGACAGAAACATGTAATCCTTATATCCCACAAACCCCCCTCCCTCCAACACACACACACACACACACACACACACACACACACACACACACACACACACACCCACACACACACCACACACACACACACCCCCACACATACACACACGCAGCCAGCTGAGCTATCACACTCGTGCACATTAAGGCAGCGCTCCATTAAGCAGACGCGCGGTGTCTGTGAGTATGTGCGTGTTTGAGTGCTCGCTCTCGTCATTGATCTGCAGCCGTGGCTTGTGTGTCTGCGTGTTTGTCCAATTTCCACTCAAATTAATGGAGCCTCTTTACAGGCCTTCTGCTGGAGTGGGTTCTGAATTACTTGGTGCTTCACTCCCGCACCTGGGACCCATTCAGTGTTACAGCATGCAGCGGCTAGCTGCTAACCTGGGACTCATTTTACTTCCACAGTGTAGTTAGCATAACAGATACCAGCTGAACGCTGCTGCTAACGAACAGCACACTCGAACCCCCACCTGGGACTCGCATTAGTTCATGTTTCAACTAAAATTTTTATTAAAAAACTCAGAACAGCTAATTAAAAATGCCAAGATTTGTTCAGCCTTTGCATGAAAATGTCTTCTACTTTCCTCGTTTTCCATTTCAAGCACAACAAAACAATGGAGTGGTGAAAATGTGGTGATTCCTGTCAATTAGGAAAATCTTGTGTATCTTCTGAATTCAAGACTCAAGACACAAATGCAAGTTTCAAGGAATATCGGCAAATTTCATCATCATGAAGTGGTTAAAGTTTCTTTTCTGAACCTTCAAATTCACAAATATGACTGGAATTTTACTTAGAGTGTCAGGCAGACCGAAAACAATCAGGAAGCATCACCTCCACACATGTTCTGTTTCATTACTTTCAACGTGAAGAATGCCTTTAATAAAATCCAAAAGTCTGTTTCAGTTTCTAGGATAAATAAAGCTATGAAGAACAGGTGACTGATTCCCAGTTAATACCAAGGAGTTTGGGAGTAAAGCTATGAGGCTGAAGAAAAGCTCTGAAGATAAAAGATCTGCTTGAGAAATAAATAAAACAGTCTCTGTTAAAGCTTTGCTCAGAGCTGGAACCCTGCAAGATATCCAACCTTGGTTATTAAGAAAGTAAAGCTGGAATAATATGAATTATCCCCTTTAAAGTCAATTATTCGGCCATGTTGATACCCAACATGTGCCAGTCGCCCTCAGCAGGATCTGATGTGTCATTAAACCCTCATCTGCTCCTGTTTTTGCTTCAGGAAGTGATTCTGTAGAACAAACTTTTCACTCATGGTTTCAGTTTCATAGTTGTTGAGTTTTGATGACTCTGCTGCTGATTTTTCCTAATTCACCAGAGCAAGGCTTCGGTGAGAAAGCAAAAACAAGTTTGCTCAATTTCAAACAACTGAAATCTGACTTTACTCCAGAACGAAGTTGATCTCAGTGTTTTAATTAAACGTTTATGTCATTTCCTTTAGTGGTTCTTGGTGCAGCCCTTCCACAGGTGAGGAGGAAAGCAGGTTTTTCAGAGGGTTTGGATCATTTGACACAGTTTAGTGTGAAACAGAACCGCAGCAGCTGAAAATGAAATAAATGTTATCCCCAGTCGAACCGAGTCTACTGGACTATCAGGTGTGAAAAAGCATTAAAGCTGCAGAATGTAACTTTTATAAAAAAATATTTGTTAAATATTTGTAGAAACTGTTGTGACGGTATGAGACAGATAAAGTGTGAAAGTAAAAATTAAGCACCTTCTCCCAGTGCTGACCAGAACCAACCAGAATAAGTTGTTTCTCTGTCATTAGCATTTTTAGCAGCATGTAGACAATATTGATTGACAGCACTAAGAACCGCCTTTTGGCTCTGATTGGTTGCATTTTGTCTTCAGAAGGCAATAGCAGCACATCGAGATTAATCATAATCTGTCACAACATGGAGACATTTCTAACAAATATGTAAACAATATTTGTTGTACTTTAAAAAAGCAAACTATGAGGTAACATGGTGGAGATTAATTTTCCCCAGAGATGGCTCCATCCATCAGAACCCATCAACATGGCTGATGTGTGAGTGTTTCTGTTCAGGGACAAACATCAAACTGCAGAGATCACGAACGCATTAACTCTCTCTCAGGCGTGTGTTTATCCCCGGCAGACTGCAAGTTTCCTGTCATTTTCCGAGCATTTCTGAGCATCTTTGCCCCCTGCCCCGACTCCCAGGAGCCACCAGAGACTTAAAGAGGATTCTTCATTGTGTCCAATCTCATTTAGCCACCAGAACCGGGTCGTCCCACCACAATCACCAGAACCAGCAGCAGCAGCAGTTCACATGTTAAAGACCAAGCAGCACAAATATGAAAACAAGTACAGAAAAAGCCTGCATCCAAGTGCGGCAGATCCTGCAGAGCCAGGGGATTACGCTGCAATCTCAGCCGCTCCTTCTCCAGGGAAAAACATGGTTTATCATTTCATTTCTTCTCTGCTGCCTGACTCCCTCCCTCCCTCCCTCCCTCGGATTTCTCGCTCAGCAACATGTAGCCCTCCACAGACTCCTGTGCTGAAATCACAGGCCACATCCTGCGCTCTGACAGCAGCCCAGTGTGATACTCTCTGAGTGGGAGTCTGAGTGCCACACGGCGGAGACGACCGGAGCTGTGTGTTTATGCACAGGCCGGGAGCAAACATACGGAAGATCACAGAAACAGAAACACAGCTCATATAAACTCACCTAATTAATGACAGATTAAGAAAATTGCTGCATGTGGGCGTTGGTCGGCACAGATTGGTGCAAACTGCAGCGAGATCTGGGAAAATTTAAGATTCACCGACTGTTTTAGTGAACATCAGAGTTAAGGTTATAACTTGTTGAATTCATCCAAAAAATCTGGTTTACCAACTAAAGTTTGATCTGACCTTATTGTCTTGTCCTTCTGTTTCCATCTGTGTTTAGATGTTAGAATATTTCAACAACATGTTGGTAGTTTTAGCATTTTCTCTCCTTTGGTAGTTTATTATTCAATACCTGTTTATAGCAGTTAGTCAATCTTTATATTTATATTTTAATACTTGTTTGCATATATCAGATGTTATATCTTGCATTTTTTTCTCTCTGTCCATGGTCTATTGATGAAAAATTGTACTGTAAAAGCTTCTGGTGCATTTGAAGTTTCTGCAGATTCTGCCAACTCAGATTTAAGACTTTTTAAGATCCAGGAGTGGAAATAAGATTCAGATCTAAAAACAAAAAGGATTTTCAAACATGGAATTATAATAACAGATTCTTACATTTTACATGGTTCAAGTTTTAAAAATGTGATACTGCAAGGAAGGAAAGGAGGAAAGATATGAAGGAGGAACGAAAGGAAAGAAGGACGTGAAAGAAAGACAGGAAGGGACAAACGAGGGAAAAAAGAAGGACGGAAGGAGATAAATAACGACAAAAAATAACAAGTAAGGAAAGAAATGATATAAGGAAGGAAAGAAAAGTCAAAGGAAATGAAGAAAGGAAGCAAATGATAAAATGAAGAAAACTGTTGAAACAAGAATAGAGTGAAAGAGAAAAAAACACAAGGAAGGCCATAGGAAAGGAAGTAATGGAAGGAAGAAAGGACATTAGAAATAAAGAAAAACTGAACTAAAATAAGTAAAGAAGGAAGATTTGAGGGAGGATGGAAAGGAAAAGAGCAGCAAGGAGGAAGGACTCAAAAACAGAAGGAAAGAAGGAACAATCCAAGGAAGGAAAGGAAGGATAAAACTTTTAGACGACAGGAACAAGAACCAAAGTCTGAAAATGGATTTTAAATTTTTCTGGAAAACGTTAAAATCAGAGCTAATCATGCTGTCAGATGAGCCTGAACCTGATTAAAGGTTACAGCATCATCTTTAAGTAAACTGCACACCTCCTCCTCACACACACACACACACACACACACACACACACACACACACACACACACACACACACACACACACACACCCAGGCAGTCAGAGTGTGTGTGGGCTTGTGACTGGAGCGTTGGGTTTAATCTGGGGGAACCAGCCGGGCCTGTCGCGTTCCTTTCAGCCGCTCCATTAATTACAGCGGTACCAACAGCAGCCTTTGTGCCGGTCCCAGCAGAGCGTGTGGATATTACTGATTATAGCTAACGGTATGCAGAAAGGAAACTCCAACACCGAGCCACACCAGTGTTTGAAGAACCTGCAGCCCGTTTAATCACCGCGTCACACTGGGAGCGCTGCGTTAAAACCAGAACCGGAACCGGAACCGGGCGCTGTCTCACCGGCAGGGCAGTGGTTGGTTCTGTGTTCGCTGAGCTCGGCCAGGCAGTCGAAGTCCTGCTGACAGTTATCGCAGGTGAAGATGGACTCGTCGTCAAGGTCGTCATCGTCACGCTCCTCCTGCTCGCCGTCCTCGGCCACGCCCCCCTGGCCGTCCTTAAGCCCCGCCTCTCTGCTGGGCGCCGGAACGTCTGAGGATGAAACCAGGAAATAATATTTAATCTGATAATATGAAATAAGTTGTACAACAGTAGAGTCGTAGTATATCAATATTTTGTCAATATTACAAAAATAAAGTCCAAATAATATGAGAATAAAGTCAATATATTGAGCATAAAGTATGTTATGAAAATTAAGTCGAAATAAATATAAGAATAAAGTTGGAATATGAGTATTTCCTTAGTTATACTCCGTCTGTCACACGAAACAAACACATTCATGTTTTTGTTTTATTTTTACTGATTTTGTTTCTCCCAGCTGAACAAACTGGATGTTTCTGAGTATTTAACCAGAGCAGAGAGAAGAGCCACCCTGTCCCGATCTTCACTCCACTCTGACAGGGTGTGTGTGTGTGTGTGTGTGTGTGTGTGTGTGTGTGTGTGTGTGTGTGTGTGTGTGTGTGTGTGTGTGTGTGTGTGTGTGTGTGCGCGCTCTGGTAGCAGTCAGAGTGTGAGAGGACACCAGCGGAGGGCTGCGATGGCCCAATCCTCACCGCTCCATTGTGTCTCCATTTTCACACCTTATTATCACATTATAAATGCTGAGGATCCAACAGGACTGACACTGAAGACTCTGAGGTCTTGAGAGGAGAGGAGAGGAGAGGAGAGGAGAGGAGAGGAGAGGAGAGGAGAGGAGAGGAGAGGAGAGGAGAGGAGAGGAGAGGAGGAGAGGAGAGGAGAGGAGAGGAGAGGAGAGGAGAGGAGAGGACGAAACGAACTACAGTTCAATTAAAGCAGACTGAAGGAGGCTGCTGTGAGCAAACCCTAAATATCCTCCATCAGCCAAGACGCCTCCTGCTTCTGGTTAAGTTACAACAAAAAGAGACAGGGCCAAAATTATAATTTTTAATCTTTCTAAACATAAATAACCCAAATCCATCCCACCATATTCATGAAGCATTTTGAAAAAAGCCTCTCTTTAAAGAGAGAAAAAGGGACAGAACCGGGTTCCCCTCCTTGATTTATAAAGGGTAGAGGTATGCTGGGATGGAGGGATTGTGGGAGGTGGGGAACGAGGGACTGGGGCGATCAGCGGTGCTGCAGGAGAGAGGAGGACAGTGATGGAGGGAAGGATGGAGGGATGGGAGGGTGCTGGCCATCTGTCCAGTGGTGGGAGCGCCGTCTGGCCGGGGAGACGGCCCTCGTGCACACTCACGTGCACGTGCTCACAAACACGTCTCGCTAAAAATGAAACCCAATCATCAATGTTTCTGCTGTGATTTCTTAATTTAGATGCCAAAGCATAAAATCGTTTGATTAAAAAAAAAAAGTTTCTTTCTACATGTTTGCTGGGAATCATTACATGGAAACAATCAGAGCGTGCACACGCCACGTGCACGCTCTCCCTGGGGCGCCCTGATGCCAGAGGTGAGGGCAGCGCATGCCAACACAACCTGCTGTCATAGCAACAGAGGAAAGAGACAGATGAAACCTCTCCATCTTGCTCTCTGGCGTAACCGCCTCTCCTTTCTTCATCTCATCCCTTCATTTGGACCCGGGAACGCGGCTGAACCAGCGCTGGGTGTGAGAACGGAGGGCGCACGCAGCTGGGAGCGTTTCTCTCTGCCGGTTTGCCGCCCACCCACCTCACTCCGCTCAGGGACGGGATCATTACGGCTCCTCTTACGGATCGCCCAGGGAAGCCGATTCTGGAGGCTTCAAAGGAATATTGACCCGCGCGGCTCCGGGAAGACGCTGTGATCCGGTTCTGGTCCCAGTTAGCCTAGAGGTGGTGAGAGTTTGTCGCTTCATGAGCCGTTGATGATGGAGCGGTGTCAGTAATAAAGTTGATCCAAGCTAACACTGCAGTCACACAGGAGGTCTATGCTCGGGATGCACCGATCCACTTTTTTCACTTCTGATACCAATATCTGAGATTTAGCATCGGATGGCACCGATCCGGTACAGAAAAACAGCTGAAATTACTTGAAACTTTTATGAATGTACTGAATAACAAATTTATTTGATAACTCTTCACCAGTTCAGCTCAGTCAAATTCACCATTAGCTTCACAAGCTTGGTCAAAAATAAATATGTTTTCTTCACGTGTGATTTTAATCGTCATTTATTGGAAATTCTTTGAAGAATATTGACATTTGTAGAGGAAACTCGGCTATTTTAGGAAAACAAAACAAAACTTTAACAATTTGAGTATGATAATTATGAATTAAAATACACAATGAGAAAGTTTTATTTGAGCTAATGTGTAAATTTTCACATTCCAGAATGAACTTTTCATCTTTCTCCCTCATTTTGAACTAAAGTCTCCGCGCCTCCCTTCCTCTCCAGTGCAACGCTCCATGCTCAGCCCATTTCCAGCAGAAAGCAGCAGCAGGCCTACTTAACGAAGGCAGACATTACTCCTAACGGGGCCGAGGGAGCAGAGCAGTCTGCCTGTTTGGCTGCTGATTGAATGCTATGACATTGGTCCCCAGCAAATATCTCTTGCATTCATGTTGGTGAGACGTGCAGCTGCAGCCGCTTGCAGACACACTTACGCTCCAGAAAACCATTATCTCAGAGTCACAGAGTGTTCCTGTACCAGGAATTACTGCACGCACACCCTCAGTCAGACGCACAGAAAATGGGCTAAATACCTGATTTCAACCTCTAAACAGACACCCAGTTGGTTCTTATGTCATATTAGGACGAATAGAAAATTTCAGAAAATATGAGGAATTCATATTTTCTCCAAATTTTCCCTTTTCAAGCCAAACAAGCTGCATTTCCATCACACATGCATGAAAAACGGCCCACAAAGTCTTAAGTATCTTTACTTAAGATGCTCAAGTTAAGAAACTCATCCAACAAATTAAGTAAGTGACTTAACTTGAGTATCTTAAGTTAACTTACAATGTTTTCTTTATGAAATTGAAATATTTTCCTTTAGGATAAATAAAGCACTTTTGAATTTAATTGAGTTTTGACACAAACAACTATAGGTTTCTGGGTTCCCTGAGCTTGAGGTGAAAAACATAAAAATCTGCATGTTCATGTTAAACCAGACATTCGAGTAACAATTGTGACATTTTCAAGTAATTTCCGTGCAAAAGGTAAGGAGGAAGATACTGACGGTTCATAACTACCCGGCGCACCGCAGTTGAAAAACAGACTAGCCCTTAAATAGCAGGCCTGACTGTGTGACATAATGTATGAGGCGGTGCGTCTCTAGAGTAAAGATAATAAGCATTATTCTTCTGTCTCCATCGGTCTCTGTAACCCGAGGACAAGGAAATGTTTGTTGACAGATGAAAATATAAATATATAAAAGGAATAATGAGGTCATTCTGCATATCTGCAGAACAAGATGCATGCAGGTGCTGCTCAGGAGTGTGTGTGTGTTTATATACAGTGTATTGGTGCATATAAGTGTGTTCATGTTCACCCTGGGTAATTAGATAAAGAGGAGTGAATTAGCAGAGTCCACAGCGCAGAAATGATGTTACACAGCCGAACCACGCCTAGCTGGGACCCACTAATCACCGCTCGTTAGGCTCACATGTGGAGGCTAGTGTGTTTTCAGAGCATCGCTGTGTTTATTAGATTGCTCGTGTGCTTTCTCTCATTAAACACATTCAAAATAAGTTTAGAGAGGTAATTAGTCAGCTTTGTGATAATAAAGCTGTAACCTTCACAGATTAGGTTGAGACGGAGAACTTGCTCCATGTCAGCTCACATAACTGGAATATTTAGGTTGTTTTCACACCTGATAGTCTGGTAGAATCTGTTCGATTGGGGACCAAATCGCAACATTTGTTGTATTTTCAGCTGCTGAGCTTCACTTCCACACTCCACCACGTCAAATGAACTAAATGCTCTGAAAAAACAGTTCCCTCCTCACCTGTGGGGGCGCTGCACCAAGAACCACTGAAAGAAACGACACACAAACATGTGAAGAAGACACTGAGCACAACAAAAATTGAGTGGCATCACTTCTTAGTGAAATAACAACAATAATTTACATTCACACCTCCCCAAGCGAATCTGAACTAGAGTTGGATTAAAGCGGACTAAACATGGTTGGTGTGAATGCAGCCTGAAAGCAAACTGGAGGATCTGAGTTCAAACACTCCCAGCTTAGTTAGTTACCCTCCAACCAGACTCTGGCTGCATTTCTTTACTGTGAGCAGTTGCCAGGTTAAGCTAGTTAATGTACAAAGTAAAGCAGGAAATAAATCAAACGCTCACAGTCAGCGACCACCAAACATGCCTATCCATCCTGTGGGAAGAAACCTCGGTAAGTAATGAACTCGGGGAGACGCTCCTGAACCGCCCCGGGGTGATAGAAGTGCAGAGGAGGAGAGCGGCAGAGCTGGAGGGGGAGTTAAAGGGGAATAAAACATGCTGTAATCCTGCAAAAGGTTCCCATGTTTGATTTGGCAAACAGCAGCAGGTACTGCGGCCTGTCTGGGACACATTCTGCAGATCTGCTGGCCAAACATGAATAAAACACACACGTCTCAGTCCACATGCTAAAGGAGGAATCAAAGCGGCTGAAAAGGTGTGTGTCGAGCTTCCAGGAGGATGTTTAGAAACCCAACAGTTTCAGCACAAGGCCTTCATTCTGCTGTGCAGCAGAGCCGGTTTCAGAGGAGCGGAGCTGAGCGATAGAAACACGACTGCTCTGACCCGCCGCCGGGTTCACGTCAGACCTGCGCCGCATTATTTTTTCATACAGACTACTTACTGTAATTAGAGCATCTGTGGTATCGGTTGGGCTTCAAAACACAACCAACGCTTTAAATAAGCAACATCTGGCAGATTATTTTATTAAGTAAAAACACAAAAAGCTCATATTTTACCCGACATAAACCAGACTGTCAGTGAAGGGACTCTAGTTTCATCAGTGATTAAAGAAAGACATTTTCAGTTGAATCCAGATGTTTGAATCATTGAAAACCTTTTCTATTTACCTCGTTTTCTTTCTTAATGCTAGAATAATTAGATACATGAACTCCTCTGTTTCAGGCAGAGGTTGACCCCTGACCTCCTCTGCAAAAGCAAATCTTATCAAGTATTTCTGGTCGAGTTTCCAATGCTAATTTACTTCCACATTTTCTTCTACATTTTTTATTTCTACATTTTCTCTGCAAGATTAAGCTGCCAGAATAAAAAGCTGAATTTGTTCTACAAGGAAATATTGTAAAAATATTTTGTTTTTAGACTTTAATTTCTGTTTTACAAAGACAATATAAAGGCTGGTGCTGCCTGTGACAGACACATTATTATTATTATTTTACTATCTCACACTTTGCACATGTTTGCACATCTCAAACTTCTGTTCCTGGACTGCAAGTTGATTTTCTCACAAAAAGATTCAAGGAAAGACGAACTGGTTTGTTCCTGGGTGAAGAAACGAACATGTCAGAGTGGCTGAACAGGTGCAGCTGGACGCAACAACAACACGTCTGCTCCGCGTGTCCCAGGAGCCCACCAACCCCTGTGGTACCGTCTGCCTCCTCTGAGTCACCACTCAGGTGTGTGTGTGTGTGAAGAAGCTGATTTCTACATAAGGAGGTTCCTGCAGCCTCTATGTGTCTGTTTCCACAATGTAAGGCCTCCGATTCTCATGGGACAAAACCGGCAGAGACCACACTGGGATGCATGCATGTAGCTGAGCACACACATACACATACACACCCACCCCCCCCCCACACACACACACACACACTCCGCTGGGACGGCATGTGCTCAGGGAGATTAGCACCCAACACCCATGTCTGGAAACAGGATGATGAAAGAGCCATTAACGTCATGGAAGGAAGTGACAGAGACACACAAACACACAGGCTGAACAATAAATTCATTTAAAAACATGCTAAGATAAACCTGAAGCAGCACTGCCAGCCCCAAACAGATCAGCAAAAACACCACACAAATATGCTGACAGCTGGGTAATTTTCCTATTTATGATTCGCATAAACTCACAAAAAAAAAAAAAAAAAAACCAAGAATGTGCTTAAATGGTGCAAAACAGAGACACAAGAAAACGCAGAAGCAGCGACACAAGCAGACAATAGGCGCTCAGTCACACACACAGAGAGAGAGAGAGAGACAGAGGAACTGTTTTCCTGTGGCAGCCTTGGGGAAATTAAAACTACATTACGGAGCTCCAGAGGGGAGCAGTGAGACAGCGATGGAGGAAGAGGGCGACAGGGAGAGGAAGCAGGAGAACGAAGGAGGGGAAAGAGTCCGCTTTCTTTTTTTATTAGCTCCGGCCATAACGAGACGCTCACTGATAAGAGGAGCTCTGACCTGCAAACCCTGTTTTCTCGCTGATAAATCAATGCATCCATCATTTCCAGTGCCGTTCTGATTCTGTGCAGGGTCACAGGACGAGAGGCGAGGAACAACACGGACTATCATGATTGTGATCATGATTGAGGACAACCAGTCGGGTCTTTGTGCAGCGTAGAAAGGAGAAGTCCTGCAGAAAATGTTTATCTAGAAATGAGACAAATACTGAACAATTTGACCTCAGCGGCTCTCAAACCTAAAAAAGACTGAATCGAGCACGGTGGTGTCAGTATGATACTGTGGAGCAGATCCCCTTTCCATTGCACAACCGCAAAATTCTTCAACTTCTCCTCAAATCACTTTAAAGGGGCAAAATTTTGTGTTTTCCAGGGTATCTTACAGCTCAATCAAGTTACTATGTTCATTTCAGTTGCTATAAAAATGATTTTAAATCATTCTTTATATCTTATAATTTATTCCATTTCTTCTGATTATTCTTTCCTCAGAAGGAAAAAAAATCAGGCAATCTGGAAAGATAAACCAGTTTGCCTGGTTTCTCTGAGCAAACCATCTAAATTTAACAACACAAAACTGAGGAGGAAATTTGGTCTCTGTCTCTTTAAAAACTCCTGCTCTTTCTAAACCTCCACCTTCAGGAAGTCATCACCACACAGCTCCTTTATTAACCCTTTAACAAAGTTTTTTTTTTTACCAGCGTTGCTCTGAGGAGAAGTTCCCACAATGAGCTCAGCAGATGTGCAGTTCCACCAGGTGATTGCTAATTGTTGCTGGCTAGTCTGAAGGAGCTGATTTGGAACTACGTACTTATTTACGTACTTGAAGGCAGAGCTTAGTCCACCTGGACATTTTGAACAGCTGAATGGTTGCCATGGAGATGAAAGGATTTCTAAAACACACATGGAAAGAGTCAGAATAAATCTGCCTCTTTGCTAACTGCCTCTTCCTTACAAATGAGGCACAGATTTACCGCCAAGAAGCAGCGTTACAACAGAGAAATAATCACTCAGAGAGAGAAACTTCTACCCAGAACTGTAAATATGTCTCCTTGTGTTCAAAATAATCGATGGAGTGTTGGATTACTCGACAAGCGGCGAGCTGCTGCTCTAAAATTGACACAGATCCGTCATGTGATAGTTGCTTCTCGGTGCTCCGCTCGAGTGTGTGACACCACACAGCGAATAACAATAATCCGGTTGGTCTCAGCTTCTCGCTTTCAGCCTGGGGACTTGACAAACCTTTTCCACGATGACTCACCGGCTGTTTAAGTGTCAGCATAAACACACGGAACGGGTAGCTGACTGTGGTCTGAGAGAAACGCTGTTCAGAGAAGAGAAAAGAAGAAAGAGGCCATCTATTCTGCGTTTTCTATGCAGAGGAGGAGAAAACAAGAGAAGAGGTTTTCTGTTCGATGGTGGGGCAACTTTAGCTTCAGCATCTTATCTTAAAGTGACTGTATGTAATTTTTTGTAAAAGAAATATGTGTTTTTACACATTTGTCACCATGTTCTGATAGTTTACTATAAGATAGAAAATCAGTAAAAGGATCAATGTTTTCCCTGTGCTGTTGTTGCCGTCGGAGGAAATGAACCACTGCCGACTAAAAACAACCTATCAGAGCCAGGAGGCGGGTCTTAGAGCTGTCAATCAACATTGTGAACAAGCTCCTGCAATGTTGAACTGCAACAACACAATCTTACCAAGTGTTTTTGTTCAGTGCAAATATCTTAATGCACCTTAAATAAGTCAAAACTAACTTACAAATGACTTTCAGTGATGCATATGAGCTTGTTTTAAGTAGATAATTTCTTAAAATTTGTGAAAGTAGTATTTATTTCATTAACAGTTTATTTAAGTAATAACAAGACAGTTTTGCCTTGTTATAAGTGAACTAATTTTATTCTTATTATTTCTCTTATAACAAGAAATAATCTATAAAAAATATATAATTTCAATGAAATAATTGTTAAGATATTTGCGCTAGACAAAAATTCTCAGTAAGATTTAGTGTTTTTGCAGAAACACAGTTTTGATGGCTACGCTAACTAGCCCTAGCAGCAAGGAGCAAAAGAGGGAGCACTAAGACCCGCCTCTTCGCTCTGATTGGTTGTTTTTAGTTAGCACTGGGAACACTGGGAGAAGCCAGATTTTTTCACAGATTATTTGTCTCATGACAAAGTGACAGTTTCAACATAAAAATATTTTTTATAAAAGTTACATACTGCAGCTTTAAGACCAAGGAGAGAAGGGAAAGAGAGGAGGAGGTAAAGGGAGGATACGTTCAGTTTCCCTCCTGTGGGTCTTTCCAAACTTAACACACATTTTCCAGAGAACGACCAACAGAAAGGGGGAGAGAGAAAGAAAGAGAGGAAGAGTGATGGATGAGTAAAAGTTTCAGAATCTTGTCTTAGTTACATCGCTCTCACTGCATCCCTGAGAGCGAAGGAGTCGTCACGTTGAATCTAGGGAATAACACGTAATTCTCACTCACAACTTTTTCTTCTGCACACACAGCTAACGAGCAAATGACGGAAAAGTAAGAAGTTAGAGCTGCAGAAGACAGAGATAAAGAGAGACCGAGAGATAGATAAAGAGAGAGAGAGGAGCCAGAATGGGAGAAATTTGCAGAAAAACTGTAAAAATGTGATGCAGAAAGCTGCTGGGATCAGATACAGACGGTAAAACTGAAAGTGTGGCTGAGTAAGGGAATATGGGACAGAATGTTTTCATTGGAGGAACACTCTGATAGGTGTGTGTGTGCGTGTGTGTGTGTGTCATGGGACTCCAGCTTCCTGCAGGAACTGACACACACAGCATTTCTAGTGAACCACTCAGGACCAAAGTCAGCACCCTGCTGAAAACACACACACACACACGCATACACACGCTCACACACACAGCTGCAGACTTCAGGCTGCACGGCGCCCCTGGAGGAGCGTTAGCGCAGGTATGGAGGGTTTGGCACGTCACACACACCCCAGGAGTGATTCCTCTCCTTCCCTTTCATCCCCCGTAGAGCTGAACGAGAGACAGGGCCAGGAGAGGCTGAGAGGGAGCTAACTGGATATTTACCACATTCAGCAGTATCTCGTTTCCCTGCAGGGATCCAGTCAGAGGAAGTGCTTCGCTGCTCCCTGATAGGTTGAAAACCAGAGCAAGGAAAACTCACTAGAGCAGAAAAACACCTCACTGTTCAAATTCTGCCAAGATATGGGAAAAAGTGTGTTGATACTTGCTAAAAACTCACGACAAAAGGCGAGGATGGAGCTGGCTAACATTCAGGATGACCATGACAACAGGTCGGGAGCGTGCGCTGCTGTTTGTTAGCAGCGCACGCTCTAACAAACAGATGTGGACGTTAACGTCCGCCTGGTGACGCCGCAGGCTTCAACTACTCTGAAGTAAGAGAGACACCTGGAACAACAAGGCCATTTACAGATTCATACCCAACTATACACAAGTCAGAGTAGCACTACGTCAACAGATTTTTACTCAAGTAAAAGTAAAAATAAGCCACTCAAGAAATTACTCAAGCAACAGTGAAAAAATATTTGGTAAAATCATTTCCATTCTTTAAACAAAACACCTTGGCCTTTTTTTTTTTTTTTTTGGTGTCTGGAAAATGAGCCGTTTCAAAAACCTCCAGAATGTAACATCAAAAATCAGCAGCAACCTAAGTATCTGGTCAGCTGGTTTTACCACCATATTGATTGTTCAGTGGCTCCTGGATTGTACAACACATACAATCCAGCGTTGTATGCGTTTTGTTTTGTTGTTGACCTGCAATCCAGAAACCCTTTGCTGGATCTTTGTTGATTGTACAGAGGTCTCCGCTAACGCTATTCAAAGACAAATGGTTGTATAATTGTGCATTTGTTTGCAGCCATTTTGATGTGCGACTGGAAACTTTGAGTTATGAGTCCTGGGCAGCAGCAGCTCATTTGCATTTGAAGTGACAAGAGGCCCTGAAAAGTTCATTCTGAAAGGAGCTCAAAATACGCAGAACTAAACTGCCGATTTTTATCATTAACTAAGATAAAATATAACTGGAAAACATGCAGACATGTTTTGATTGCCGGGTTTAATTTTGGTGTTTTAAAAGACAAAATTTTAATTATTAATATAAATAACAAAATCAGGCAAAATAATTTTTAAAAATCAATTTCAGTCAATATAAGACTTATGACAAACCTACTAAAAATTGTTTGGTTAAAAAAAAGTTTCTTTTTCAGTCAGTGAAAGTCAAATAAAAGTAGCAATACTTCATCATCAGGTAAACATAACTGAGTAAATTTAAGAAGCTATTTCTACTCCTGGGATTTTGTGGAAGATATGGTTTAAGTAATTGTTGCTGCAGATGCTTATAAGCAGATATGAGGAACAATTCAAATGTTTTGAATGTTTTTCCTTGTAAAAAAAAAAGAAAAAAGGGCTTCTGTTGAAACATAAATGCTCTTCAGTTTCCAGTTGGTGGCAGAAGCAAGAAGGAAGCGACAGACAGACTTGGAGACGATCTTACTGAAGAACAAATAAAAAAGAAGAAAAGCTCATCCATCTCTCAAACTTCTTCCCCAGATATCAGACAACAGAGAGAGAAAATCTCTCGCTTCTCCTGCTCTTCATAAATCCCCTCGTTTCTCCTCTACATCCTTCACCTTCATCTAACGCTTTTTAAAAATCCCTTCATCCTTCATGTTTGTTCACAAATCTTTCCCAGCAGGAGTTTATCTGCTGGTGTGGATCAGAGAAAGTCTCTGGAAGTTTATTAAAATGTTTCAGGTCATAAAAACTGACCTGTCTGGACGGCGGATTCGTCCCAAGTCCCTCCTCCTTCCGACGGTTCTCCTTCTTCCACCGCTGAGGGGAAAACAGCACAAAGAAGACGGAAACTTTATGATTTGCATACAACAACTATGAAAGACATGAATTTTATTTAAAAGCAGAAACATGAAATATTACATGTGGTCAATCTTTTTATTGATCTGTATGGAGTTTTAGTTTTGGAGAACTTTCAGCTGTTTACTTCCTAGTTGCACCTTGAAAAGAGGGCGACTTCCTTAAAGCTCCAAAATGATCTTCACAGTGTTTATTAATTATAAACTACATTTGCATGAATTAAAATGCGTCTCCTGTATTTGCAGGATGAATACTGTGACCCATAGGACCCCATGTAGCAACAGACATAAAAACATTCTTCATGTCTAACTTTCTTTGGCCATGCAGGAGTAGTTATTCCTCAAAATGGGAAAAAGCAACCTTCAGACAGAAACTAATGTTCACACAGCAGGTTTTGGTGGTCAATTCTGGATTTTTTTAAATGATTGTTTTTGCAGAAATATATATATTTGCCCGGTTGTTAAACAAAACAGCAATAATATTTTTGTGTGAACAGTTTACGACCCGAATGCGCTGAAAGAAATTTGATGCCACACAGCAGCGTTCTTGTCTCCATGTTTGTAGGTAACAATAGAGGCTGGATTGTGTCGTGATTCGCTTCAGTGCAAAAGACTTTGTCATAATTTCACAATTATAATTTTCAGCCGTTGTTTACGTTGAGATTAACCGTCTGGCTTCTTCTAGTGCAGAATTATGACGAACGTAGGAAACGATGGGGCTCTGGTGAACCATCAGAGGCTCCAACCTGAGGAAGATTTTATCGTGTTTAAATTGATGACAAACTAAAAACAATTAAAACACAATAAATATAAAAAATAGAATCTGGACGCAGGAGTTTAACAAGCCAGCTGACAACTGTGATATCCTGGATTTCTGTGACACATTCACACGCTGAGCCGATCACAACAGGAACGTGATACCAACTTCCTGGGTACGAAGGGAAGAAGGGAAGCACAGCTGGCACACAAACAGGAAACGGCCAGAGTCAGCACACAATGGGATTTCCTCCTCTACCCTGCCCCAGCTCGCAGCGTTACACCTCTCCCCCTTACGCACGGACGCTCCTGATCCCTGAAAATCCTCCGCTCTATTCCCACTCCCACCGCTGACCTTCGCCCTCCCTACACTCCCAGAACAACAACACCTCCCTCCACGTCCACAACAACTCCCCCTGGACCTGAGCCAAGAACTACGATCAAAACAAGAAGTTATAAATCAGCCGATTGTTCCTTTGTAGAGATAAACACTGCAGAACGGGGCTGAACTCCACTGCTGTAAGGAGGAAAATCTGACTATAAACTTCTAAACAAGTGCCTGTAATCTTCTGGATAAATAATCACGGATGAGTTGCAGGTTTTTACGGAGAGTGATGCTCTCTGGTTGCAATGATGCTCTGACCGGTTGCTGCTGTCAGCTGTGTGAAGGAAGGGAATCCCCCCAGATCAAGCTTTTTTCTGACTGATTTCTGGCTTTCTGTAGAGTCTGATTTTCTTTCCAGTGATTCTATGGTGATCCAAATTTATCCATCAAACCATCTGTGCCTTTCCTCTGTCTTTTTTTAACTGAAGTGCATTTGATACCACCCAGACCAAATTATTTTCAGTTTTGATGTATTTAATGAACAAGAACAAAATCAGATTTTTGGGAATTAAAAGCTCCAATTCAAGATTTTTGTGATTCTATATTTAAATTTGCTGAATTTAAATATTTGCTGATGGCAAAATGTTCTGATCAAAATAGTTTTTTTTGTTTTGATTTAGTTTTGAGCTGCTGTTTAGAGTTGCTAAATCTGTATTGGACATTTTTACTGCAACTACTCACTAGATATGTGGTTGTATGTGAGTGATGGAGAGCAGTGTCATAAAAAACTCTGTTAATTTTCTATTTTTACAAAAAAAAGAGCTACAAATACAAGATGTTGACATTTTAAGTTGTTCTACCAATTAGACAAATTAGCATTGATAACTGCAGGAGCTGCCTCCTTGTGTTCTTTCAAATTGAAAAATATCCACACTTTGCATCAGTTTTTCAGTATTTTCATACATTTTATGCTCTGAAGCAGGTAAAGGCCAAGCGTTTAAAAACAAATATATATCTTTGGCTTTCCAGTTGGCGTTCCTGTTGCAGCTAAAGCTATGTTGCTCTTCTGTTATTATTACTGTAATACTTTGAGATTGCTCTAAATGTTTGCACGAAACAGAACTTTTTATTTGCATTTCCTCCTTTTCAACACTGAGATATCGTAGAAGAAATGAAAGCTGTGGCTTGACCCAGTAATTAATCTGGCACAATCTTAAAACTAAAATTTGCTGTTTTGCAAAAAGGTTTGTATTTATATATAGTTTGTGACAATACTATGACAGCCAGTGTACATAGGGAAAAAAAGGAATCAATTTCTGCCAAAAGAACTCTGAAATTTCTAAAATAATCTCGGAAATCTTCTAGAGCGAAAACTTCTTTCTGAATTTGAAAAGAAGAAAACAGTCACATTTCCAGAAGTAAAAAATTTTAGACTTTTGAAATCAGAGGTTTCAAATTTTTTTCTAGAAAATTTCTGAGATTAATCTCAAAATTTCTGAGTTTGTACCTTGAAAATTTTCAACTTTTGAGGGTTAGAAATTTTCTTTGTTTTTTTCTAGAAAATTTCTGAAAACAATCTCAAAATGCAACTTTTCCTCTGGTTCAAAGCTTAAATTTCCAAAGTAAAATCAGCCAAAGATCCGTTTAAAAGAAATCAATATCAAGTTCTGTACAAACCCTGGATCGGATTGATAGTCTGCCTGACCTGGACTGAGAAAATCAAAGTATTACCAAACATAAAGATCGAAGAAAAGCTGCAAATCTCAGCTTGAAGCATCTATAACAAAATGAAGATTTGAGAATTTTTTAAATAAAATGCCACAATTGTAAGAGTAACTTTGGATCCAATAAAATTCTGTTTTTCCTGATGAGGCTGTAGAGAATAACATGTGTTTCATTAGCCAAGCACGCACACACACGCACACACACACACACACACACGCACACACACACACACACGCACACACACACACACACGCACACACACACACCCCCACACAAACACACACGCACACACACACACACACGCACACACACGCACACACACACACACCCACACACACACACACGCACACACACGCGCCACACACACACACACGCACACACACACACACACACACACACACACACACACACACACACAGCTTTATTTAGACTCTGTGTCTTCCTTGGAGACTCGCACATCGTGAGTTGTTAGTGTTTGTGCAGCACATGTGAAACTATGTGCAGGGAGGAAAAATGAGGGAGCAGAAATCTGCATTTGATTATTAACATCTGAGAGGAAGAATGAGTGGGAGAGGTAAAAAAAAAAGGTCCAATTAATGTCTCTTCACTAACAAGAAGAAATCTTTCCTTTGGAAATTTAAAACTGGTGCAAGAAAACAATTAACAATCCAACAACACCTGTAGCTCTAATTTTTACACCAAAAGCAACACGTTTATTCTCCACTCCTTTCATTTCCTCCTGAACACCTGCAGAACTGGTCAATTAATAGATTTCCGTTTTTAGTTGCACGCAGGAGTAATCTCCAGTTAGTCTTCACACATTAAATCAAGAAATCTCTGGACTTCTTGGCACAGCAGGACGAGGATTTTCTGCAGATAATATGCCGTCATTGCATGAAAGAAGACATTGACTCACACAGAAGACAGAACATGAAGCACGTTTCATTAGATCTGTATGGAAAATGTTGAAAAAGGCTCCCGACATGAAGCAGATATCATTACACCTCTGGATGCTTCCTAACTACTTATAAAAAGGACTCTCCACATTGGATGTTTTTCCTTTTTATTGCTTTTGTAAGCCAAGCACTATCAACAAAATCTGCCTTTTTATTTTCACAAAAAACAATATTTCATGTCAAAGTGACTTTATTTAAGCTATAACTGGATGGATCTGGATGTCTGAATCTTTTTCACACATCCAGAAAAAGATTTTTAGCTTCTAATGATGAAAACAAGACCAAGTTTTGTTGTTTAAGTGCATCTAAATTACTTCCTCTTTTAGACAGCTCAGGTTATTAACACTTCTTGAAAAATAACTGAATATATTTTCATGATATATACAAAAATGACGACAACTAAATAAAAATACTTAAAATAAAACAATTTATTGCTTAAATATTTACCTTTTTCTTGTCAGTATTTACTAGATGCACAGCACATTTCTTCCATTCTTCCTGCTAAACTGTTAAATCTGGGTTTGACATCTGGGTTTTGACTAGGCCACTACAGAACAACCACCTTCTTGACTTCTGTGTAGTTTCAGCGGGATGCTTTGGGTCGTTCAATGTAAAAATTAATAGGGCAGTTCAAGTTAAAATGTTTTTTTGCTGCTAAAATAAGTGAACTCAATTTCAAAATAAACTAGTTTCAAAGTTTGACTGATGAACAGTTATTGTTTAAACTAGCACTGACTCACTGCAGAACATTACTCCTTCCAAAAAAAGGTGACTAGCTAATGTTTTTCCTCTGCCTACATCCCCCAGAATGCCGTGCGGTTCTCAATCAGGGTTCAGTGAAACGTCTATCAAACATATTGATACTGATCATGCGTCTACCGCAATATGTATTGCTATTGATTTATTGTGCAACTCTAGTAGAAATTAGCTGAATATTCGGTTCTTTTCCAATAAATATTATTTATTATTATTATTTGCATTATTTTGTAATGAATCAAGTCAATAAACTGGATTTGTATGTTCATAGTTCATATCTGATTATTCAAAAACTCAGGTGACCTGAGTTTTTAGCGCCTGCTTCATCTTGAGAACTGAGTAATCAAATGCAAAAACATGCATCACACAAGCAGAGGAACACACTCCAGCAGTAACCTCTGCAAAACAGCAGCTACAGAACCAAACAACAGCACACTCCTGTCTCTGTTGTAATGAGATGCCACGCTTCATTAAGCACACAATTATGCCAGGTTGTCCACAGCGACAAAACACACATTTACATGCAAATCGAACCTGAGATGCAAATGAGAATTTACCAAAACCAGGGTCTGTCGGTCAACAGCAGACGGGAGCCTGGAGTGAAACCTGAGCAGAGAGTTACGACTGGTGTCCTCAACTTAATTATGAAAATATGAGTGTGCAGGTGCCTGTCTCTGATTGGTTCCCAGAAGATGACGGAGACGTCCAATTGGTTATAAAAGCTGCAGACGCAGATTTCCTGTCATCCATCCTCAGCTCATCTCAATCGGCCACATTGTCTGTTTACACCATGTAAGGTTTACAGACAAACTGCTGCCATTTATGTTTCCTTAGTTTTCTCATGTTTTCTTAATTAGGGAGGTAAGTTTTTGTCCTTTTATTTACTTTTTTGTCAATTTTAATTCACTTTATTTACTTTTAATTAGGTAAGTTGATTAATATTCAGATAGTTTCCTTTTGTTTATTGTTTTCAGCATTATAGCTCACTCTGAAGCCATATGCTCCATTTGTAACATCTTAATCCAAAATACATCTTTTTAAAATAAATAACATTATAAAATGTTCAACTTTGTGTGTGTCAGCTGCTTGGGATCTGAAGAGGACGGCTCCTTCACGTTATGATCTGGCCAACTCTAGACGGGTTATAACATGAGATATTAGAAAACTAATGACTCTGCAGGATCTAGAGAAACTCATTAATGAGTTTATTTTTAGTTGCATTGATTACTGCAGCAGTGTCTTCACAGGCCTGCCTAAAAAACATCTATCCTCCAGCTGCAGCTGATCCAGAACGCTGCTGCCGGTGTTCTGACTAAATCCAGGAAGATGGAGCACATCATGCAGTTTTAAAGTCCTTCTACTGAGAGAAAAGACTTTAAAATACTGCGGTTAGTTTCAAAATGGCTTAACATAATGATACATTAAAGATCTGCTGTTGTTGTATTGACTTTCAGGTCTGGTTCTGCTCTGCATAACGAACCAAACATGGAGAAGCAGCATTCAGCTTCTATGCAACACAAATCTGGAACAAACTTCCAGAAAACCTCAAAACTGCCAAAACAACGAGTTCTTTAAAACTTGACTGAAAACCCAGCTGCTCACTTACTTTTGAACCACAATAAATGAAACCTGACCAACATTTTGATGTGCAATGAAAATTGTGAAATTGTTCAGTCATTGATTTTTTGTGTTTTTATGATTTAAAGCACTTGATGCTATGCTAATATACTAATACACTTGATTGATTAATTGATTAACAGAACACCAGAACAAGAGGATTTGAAACCCAACACAAATATGACTTCCTGGTGCTTTTTTTAGGAATGTTTTCATCTTCTGATATTCAGGTGACTACAGGAGGAAGGACATGAGAGGAAAGTTGAGCTTCCCAGCAACAAACACTCCAGATCTGAAACCCAGACCCGCGTACAGTGGAGGATCCAGGATCCTGTTCGCTTTATAAGTTGGACTCTATGACACAGAGTACCGACACTTGTTGAGTATAAATGACATTAAGGTCGGATACAATTTCAGGTTGCTTTCAAAAGATTAGACATGGGAAGCATTAAGGCAAAAATATTTGGGTCACTTCAGGCTTCATTGTGAATGTCGCCTAAAGCAGGTGGATTCTGTCTGATTCTTTTTAGCCTTTAATGGTTCAACAGACACAAAATTCACCTTTTCCAAGACAATCTAAGTCCTCAAACCAAAACGCTACAGGAAACCTGAGGAATAGAAACCATCTGAGGAAGCCCAGAAAACTGGATGATCTAGAGCAGAGGTTCCTGGAACGAGTGAATTTCCTCGTCAGCATACAGGCATTGAGCTCTGCAGAGGCTTGCTAACGAACCTTTCACCAGATTCAGGCCGCGCTTCACGCTGCTTTTAGACAGACTGGAGAAACAAGCCTTATCTGCTGTAATAAATTCTGGTTTGTGATCGTTGGGGTTGTTTTTCATGTTCCATATTTTTCCTGTTCATCACAGACGATCAGATGGTGAAGCACTGCTACAGCGTGCCCTGCATCATCACCAGGTTCTCATGCACAAATATTTACACAGTTGTTGTTGTTATTAATTATCTGCTAACACTCCTGCAAAGCAAAGCAGCCCAGCCTTCCCTGTTGCTCCCATTTTCCTCCTGTGTTTCTAACCCATTTCCACTGTTACTTCGCCACACACCTCATTTCTAGTTTTTCTTTCGTCGTCTCTTAAAGATACAGTATGGAACTTTTGCAGAAATATGTTTTTTCCACATTGTGACAGTACAGCATGAGACATAAATCAACAGCCAATCAGAGCTGATTGGTTGTTAAATGTGCGAATCATAAACAAACCCTTTCTCCACCATCCTGGGAGGCTATGCTAATCAGAGTTAGCATCTGTTGCAGGCTAAGTTATAGTGAACCAGCTGTAGGGTAGCATCGTTTAGAGGCTGAGCATGAGAGTGATTGACAACGCTAAGACCCTCCTCCTGGCTCTGATTGGTGGTTTTTGAGAGGTGCATTTTCTTATATTTTTTTGTAAAAGTTACATACTGCGGCTTTAACTGCTTGTGATTTCATCCACTAGCAAACACAGCGATTCACTGATTTATGTTTATTTCCAGCTAATTTTGCTGGACAATAAATTGTCCCAGAATTTATTGTTAAATTATGATATTGTTGTTTTGAGATCATTTTCAAGTAATATAATGGTAATGGCAAAATAATACAAGAACACATTCACAAAGATCAATAATATTTCAATTATGATGAATATTTAACACTGGAACTTTTATCCAAAATAAATAAACAAAGCAACAGAATCAACAAATTAATGCTGGAGTCTGTAAACAAACAGTTTGTAGCTGGGAATTGTCCTTCAGAAAAATCCAGAGGACCAAACTGGAGATCCAATTTTTGGTAGAAAGACAGAAAAAAGAAAAACAGTAAATCACACTAATGGAAATTATTGGGCTCTTTGTAATTTATCATATCATTAATTGATTTTTTGGCCTCCTTAAAGCACACATTAGCTCGGTACAATCTTTGTTTTTCCTCTAACTATCCAGCGAAAGCAAAGCAGAGCGAAGGAAATCCTTTGTCTTTTTTCTGTCTAAACAGTCTGCACCCACCGTATCAGGGCCATATATTCCCAAAGCAGCCTGAGGTTCTGGTTATTCCCACAACTATTTGACGAACGGGTCAGCGCGGCCAATCTTTCGTCGGCCAGGCAGCCCAAGGAGGCGGGACTTTGGGTCAGCGTAGCCAATGATAGGCGGGCTCTCCTCCCAGAGGGCTGCGCTGATTGACAGCCGGTGTTGGACGGGAGTCAAGAGGCTAATTGTCATCTGACACTCTCTCCCTCTTTATCTGTCCGTCTCCCCCATCTCTGTTCCTGCTCCCTGTGTCCCCTCTACAACCCGTTTCCTCCCCCATATCTTCCACCCAGACCAGCGCTCCCTCCTGGATCCAGAAGGACTCTCTCATTGGCTAGCCCTCACATCCCTCCGGAGCGACTTTGTGACGCTACTGGCCTGGAGCTGATGCCAATCTCCATCCCCAGCCGGCCCTCAGGGACCACCAGCACCCCCACCCTCTCCATCTCCAGCCCAACATCACAAACTTCAATGGCCTGTGTCAAACACACACACACGCAAACAGATCAACTCAGGGGACGGGGACAGAAGCTGATTAACCAAATACTTTTATCAGCAGTGAAACTGCTCTCTCTGCCTGCCTGCACTCTGCACAAAACAGCCTTAAAACACAAAAACACATCCCCAACACTGTCACGGGCCAGAAACACCAGGCCACTCAGAGATTTGGGACTGGGCGAGTGTTCGTCCATGTCTGCTTTTGTCTGTGACATTGTGAGCGTGTTGGGGGACAGAGTTAGCAGCGGGCTTGGATGGATGGCAGAGAGGAAGACAAACAAGCACAGAAAGCCTGGCGGACAAGCTCCGTCGCCCTCGCTATCTTTTCCCTTTCCGCTGCCTCTCTTATCGTGAGTCTCTTCCTTTTTCCTCTGATTTGACCCAAAATGTTTGCGCTATCTGATTCTGTCTCCAGCTGCGACGGCAAAGTTGGTTTGGTTGTCACCTTCAGTCAGAGAGACTCGGTTGTACAACTTACAGTTTCCACCCTTTGCAGATTTCTTCTGGTTTTCTTTTTCTGTCACATTTAAATTCTTTTGCTAGTCCTTCCAAGTTTTGATCAAATAAGGCAACCAAAGGAAGCACAAACGACTATTTGTAAAAAAGGGTTTTTACTTATTAATGCTGACCTATTATGCTTTTTTACATGGCCTAAACCAAACAACTCCATTATTATTTTTTGCACATTCTCAGATAATTAGGTTTCAGTCTGGTCAGTTGTGTTTTAGAGCCTCTTGTCACTTTAAATCCAAACAAGCTGCTGCCAGCAAACAGATGCACAATTACACAACCATACATCTTTGAAAAGCAGAAGTGGAACCTCCTGCACAACCAATAGAAGTGGTTTCTGGATGGTAAACTCACAGGAAAACACTTGTTTTTTCCAGCAGCCATATTAAAACAAATCCATTAAAAAACAAACTACACAGACTAACTGTGATTTATAAGCCAAATCCTGCCAGATCTGAATAACCAAGAAATGACTTAAGCAGAACTTGTCAGACAACATGAAGTAGGTTAATAGGTTTACAAAGTAATTAACCAATTTAGCTACAACAAGATGATAAACAAACATCATAACAGGCAACACAGTTATTAGCTGATGACTTCATAAGCTAAAACGTTATATAGCTAAGAAGTTATTAGTTACTAGGCTGGTTTTTAGCCACTGTTGCCCAATATTTTGGTCAGGCAGGGAAAAATTGTCAAGTAAAAAAAACACTTGTGGAGAACAGATAAAGTTATTTTTTCCTGCTTCAAACTGAAAATCCAACATTCTAGAAATGCAATCTGTAAGCCTGGAAAATAAAAAGGGTCTTGCATTTTTGCCCTAATTCTGGAGTCAATTCATTTCTTTTTCTTGGTCTGCTAAAACAAAACAAATAAGTTTGTTCTAAGGAACAAGATGAGGAAATGAGTAAATCCATCTGTGAAAAATAGATCTGCATTTACTTAAGTTTAATTAATAAAGTGTATAAAAGGTCTGGGTGCTAATAAACAGACAAATCTAAAACCATCTATGAACTTCACAAGATAAATACCTAACATGTTATGACAGCTGCACATTTTATAAATTCAACTATTTAATCAAAAGCTGTTACATTGATGAACTTTTATTTGCGTCTGGGATTCTGTGGATATATCTCAAATTGGAATAAAACTTCAACTGCCGTTACATTTTATTATTGACAGGAATAAAATTCACATTCATTTATAGTTTAAATTAACCAGATAAAGACAAGAAGGTGCAGAATAAAGAGGAAAGTTCAGAGGTCAGTGGTGATAAATTGTGTTGAACTGAAAGATATTAAAACCTAAAACATAGAAACAAGCTTTTATTTTGCTTAAAGGTTGGCTTGTTTTAGCTCCATCTGTTATCTGTACAGAACAATAAATAAATAAAAAATAGTAAGTATTTACAAAGCTTTATAAATGCAGAAAGCGTTTCAACACAGAACAAATCTATGGAGTACAGCACTCATTTTCCCTCTCACACACGCGCTTACAATCAGATGAGCACAGAGTTGATGTTCAGGGCCAAACAACACAGCTTGAGTTTAAAGAGCCTCTCTCATCTGACATTTGTTTTTCTGTCTGTCAGAGAGAGAGAGAGTGGCGGGAAGAGAAATCGATCACAGGAGAAACGTGTGGAGGAGGGGGAAAGAAATGAGGTGGAGGAATAAACTCAGAACAAGGAGGTTAAAAATGAAAAACAGAAAGAAAAGGAAAGAAATAAATCAAATACAATGTAGTCTGGTTTACAACCAGGAGAAAAAGTACACTCAACAACAAATCCAGGGTTTTAACTAGAGCTGCAACTTAAATTATTTTAGTGATTATTCTATAAATTATTTTTATCAGAAATGCATTAAAAGATGCAAAAAAACAATAGATGTTTTTTCAATGAGAAAGTAATAATTTTATTTCCTAAAATGGAAAAAATAACACTTTTCATGAATTTGAACCAGGTGAAGCTAAAACTGCAACATAAGTTGTTTGGCTGTTGTCCTTTTGTGTCTTAAATGAAAAGTTTATTTTGTTGTCTAGTTTTAGTTTAATTCCTGCTCTAAGTATGATTTTCTTTCATCAAGTTACATTTTTTGAATTAACAATTCGTCAATTATTAAATTAGTTGACAACTGTTGCAATGATTGATTCATCACGATTAATGGTTTCAGAACCAATTAAAACATGAACAATGTGGTTTTTTCAGGGCTTATAAGGATTAAATCTACAAATCCACAAAAAACAGAAACATCTGTGATAAAAATGCAATAAAAAAAAAAACTTCCAGAATAAATGTAAATATTATATTAGCAGTGTTGTTTTTTTTTAAATAGCTTATTTTAACGTTTCAATAGATTGAAATAGATTTCAAACTCTGATTTGGTTACTCATAAACAAGAAATAGATATATATCATATGCATTGCATTGTTTTAACATACATTTAAGAAAATAAATCATTCTGAAGTGTTATTTGGTCGTGGAGGTGCGCATGTGATATCTTGCATCTGAACTGAAAATTTGTTTTTGGTGCTTTTTGAAACAGCCTCCATGAGATAAAACAATGTTTTAAGTCTTTTTATTTTCAGCTCTTCTTCTATTGTCTTTGTATTGATCCATGTGTTGGAAATAAATGTGAATAAGGTGAAGAAAAGCACACATGTGAGACAGGAGGAGAGGTGAAGGAGGGCAAAGAGAGAAAAGAGAGGGCAGCAGGAGGAGGAGGAAAGCATTCCTCTGGAGCACCTCCACTCTGGGGAAACCTCCAGAAATAACTGAACTAGAAGACACCCCCACCTCCCAGTAAACACCGCCTGCATCCACCAGTGCAGACTGGGCCCAGAGCTCACCGTCAGAACGCCTCAGCTGCAGCAGATCGCACACATATATGCAGAACATGAACAACGAGGGCAGCGAGGGTTGCAGGGGAACATAATTGCTTTCTCTTGTAGCGCAGGCTCAGGAGTGCTTTTTGACTGAAGACACCAATTTCACGCTAAGGCATTATTTAGCTTGATACAAACTTGATTAGGCTTTAAGGGCGGTGAGACAGAGAGAGACAGAGAGAGAAAGGGACCGTCGGAGAGGAAAAAAGGGAAATAAACAGCTTTGTGTCGCTGGCGGACAGATTAACTCGCTCGTCATGCTCCTTCTGGGAGAAACGAGGAAAATATACACACAGCACAGCGAGTGTGCGCTCGGAGCGTGCCTCGTTGTTTGCTTTATTATTCTCCACCAGTCTTATAATCTAATATGCCGCCATACTTTCTATTTTTAAATCGTTTTTTTTTTAAAGAAACACTCAAACTGTTTCAGCTTGTTTGTGAGCTTCCTGTTAGGAAAACAATATCTTACCAATATTCTGTCTTAAAATGCAGATAAACCTTAAAATCCTCCAGTGGAGACTGGTTGTTGCTCAGTCACAGATAATGAAGGAGAAAGAGACTAAAAGCCTTTTCACACTGCTTATAATTTTTTAATCCTTCCCTGCAGGCATTGAAGCACAAGCACCAACTAAGTTTAGTTAAAGTCATTTGTTCTCCATGCTGATGTCTACAATTAAGGAACAGAGAGATTATGCATGTATTTAGCACTAGCTGTGCTTCCATTAGAAGTAAAATTGCGCAATTTAACATTTAAAAAATAAATTTGCTTAATGGAAACATGTCAATTTAAAAAAATTCTTGTTTTCAATAAGAGGTTTTGCCACGAGGATGAGGTGGTTCTTTGATTGATCAAAATTAATGTATTTCACAAAACATTTCCACACGTTACAAGTCACACGATCAACAACTGGAAGTTACTACTGGTGGAAAAGACGAAGAAGTCGACAGGAAGTGGTAGGAGCATGACAGCGTAGCTTTTTACTGACTTATGCTGTGGACAAACTGATTCACATGTGATTTCTTGTTTAATGAATAAAATCCAATTGCGAAATTGTGCTTTTATTTTACTTTAGCAGAACATCGACAATTTTTTGCACACTTTTGTAATGGACGCACAGCTACTGTTATCCTGCAGTAAAACAATGTAAAAAATGTTTCAAAAAATACAGAGGGGATATAGCAAATAACAAATTTGTTTTACGATGAGAAGTAACCAAAAAGTCAGTTTTCAAATCAGTGGTTGAACCACAGCAGAGAGCAACAGCTGCCTTCAAGCAATAATAATAAAAAACAAGTGTAATTCGGTACAATACTAAAGTTGTGTTCAAAATAAACAGGAAACAAATGACTTTGTAGCAACTAGAAACTTTTACCATAACTTTTGAGAAGAAATACATTCTTTTCTTAAGTTTTTAAAGTTTAGCTGGGTTGTTTCTGAGTTTCCACAGGGGTTCAAAATCCTCATCTCAACCCATTTTCCACTCAGATGCCTTCGAATTCAGCAGACAGAACAAGTTTGGTTTTGAACCTGCACAACGTCCACAGATACTGAGTCCTGCATTGAAACCACACAGTCTGTTCTTCTCTCCTCTTTCCATTTCGTCTCAGATGGTGTGAACTTTTCATGAGAGCAGAGAACAAACTTCCTCTGCTGATGAAAACCAACTTTGTTTTCTGAATATAACAATTAGTCTTCCAGCCTAAGCAAACCTTCACTGTCGGCCTGCAACATCAATGATTTTCATTTATACCCAGAAGTTGGATGTTTCTTAACTTCTTAATCCAACATGGCTGCTGTATTTCTAAAAGGCTGCTTCAGTTACAGACTTACACTTCTTTAGTTCTGTGGATAAAACTGTAAGTTTCAAAGGCAAATTCATTTGTAGTGCTAAAAAGAAGAAAAGCCAATTGTTAATACTTAACCTGGAAATCCCACACCTGTTATCCTTAAATCTTGCAAACTTTTAGTGACATCTTTCCCAGATATGAGCATTTTTCAACATTTCTAACTATGAACTACAGCAAATTTAATTGTTTTATAAGTGAAACAAAGTCTATGTTTACACAGCGGGCAAATGCAATTTCAACATTTTCACCCAAAAAATTCAATTTGTGCCACTTCCAGATGTGATACTAAATCAAATATATATCCAACAGTTTTCAAAACATCTGTAATCAGAACAATCACGTCGTGTTTTGTCCAACTTTTAGATTACTGGACACTAATGTAAAAGATATGCGTCTTAATTCTAAACCAGAAGAAGCAGATGCAATAAATCTGGACGTAGAAAATGCAGCAGATTTGAAACTAAAAGGCCTGAACCAGTTCTGTGTGTCAGTAATTTCTCCAAATTGCACCAGAAATCTGTGATGAATCTCATCCAAGCTGAGTTTGCATCATGCTTCATTCAGTAAGATCATCTTTTTCCTCTTAATCTTCCCACTGATTACTTCAGTGATGCTAATCATTGGTCAGCATGAATAATAATAACTGTCTGAAAACTATATTCTGTACATATATCTGTAAACTCAAAAGGTCATTTTGGCCATTTCGTATTTCTTTCTGCAGATTTAAGCTCATTTATTAATAAGCTGTTGGTTGCTGTAGCTCAGACTGGTAACAAAACTTTCCATAAATGAAAAAACAAACAATGACCCACATTTATACAGAATTTTCACTTCTACATTTTTTTCTGCAGCAAACTGCTCAGGTTTTAGCATCAGTTCCCAATCAAATCTGAAATGATCTTCTGTAAATTCATTCGGTTTTAATATGCATGCTAAAGAATTACTTTAAAAACAAGTTTGGAAAAAATATCTTTGATTAACAGTTTTTTCCAACAACAACAAAAAAATCTGCAGTAAATGAGCAACTTTTCAAAAAGGTTTGCATGCTGCTGCCATCAGGAGTAATTAAGTTACTGTAATGTGAAGATGTAATTAAGTATCTACTTTTAATTAATCCAGATTTAGTTTTTCAGAAAGAAAATATTTTTCAACAATTTTGTTCATGTCTCCATATTTACGTAGTTGAAAAGTTAGATACATGACAAACACAAAATTCACTAAGAAGGTGAAGAAACTCAATATGTTGCTTGGATTTTCATGTATGAACCAATGTTTCTACATTTCTTTCAGACTTAAGCGAAGAAGGAATTTAGAAAATAGAAATCTTAATTTCCAGCCGCACGTCAAGTCTTATTTTTCACCGAAACAGTTTCTGCAACATCTTTTTCAGCCAGGAGCCTCTCTGCCTCTTGCTGTTTTACTCTTTCTTTTCTCCTGCTGCAGCTCGCTTCATTGTAGGCCTCCCAGCTGGACGCCGCTGCCTTTTAACTGGGAGGTGAATGGAAAAGAGTTAGAAAAACCAACTGAAGACTCCAGTGCTGAAAGGAAACATCGGTGGGTCTATAGCGGGGCGCGCTCTACAAAGAGCTGGGAGAGCGCTCGATAAAAAGCAGAAACACAACAGAAGCAAGTTGTTCTGCAGAAGACTCCCCGCTCTGAGGACAATGAACATTAGTCTGGGTCCCAGCCCGGGTTCTGGGGGATTTGGAGGCCTGAGTGGATGCTTCAAAATGTATATGTATGAACTAACCAAATGTGGAAGCGGCAAGACTGGAAACAAAAATGTAAAATGTTGGAATCTCTTTGGCTGTGAACTTAAAAGCTGGTGGTAAATGTTAAGTCATTTTTTGAGACACTTTATGTGTCTGCCAGAAAGATGCAATGACTACCTATTGTGATTTCTCTAGCACAGAAACTAAACTAACAAACTAAACTAACAACTAATTTTGTTAAAAATGTCCCTTCAAAAAGCTTTGGCAGTTGACAGGACCTGGGAGGAACAGACCCACAGCATCACACATGCTTTGCCATACCAAACAGTAGGAACATTTAGATTGCTCCATTGTTTCGCTGCAGAACCACCTGAACATCTCAGTCTGTGTCTAATCTGAACAAAGTGCAGTTCTACCCCATCATTTGGCCTCATGATGGATCTTAGTGACCCCAAGATGAAATGCCTTGGAGATATTTGGTTTCCATTCTTCTCTCTGAGAAATAAAGAAAATCTTCTCAGCTCCTCATCCGGCCTGAATTGTCTGACATGTTTTGACATTTCAGTCATTACAGATGATTACAGGTAAGAAATTGTTTATTTGTAGTCATTTCTCGACTAAACCACCATTTTTTCTTACTAACGTTGAAACAAACATGAGGTTGTTTGTTTCCTTGTGTTTCTTGTCTTTGGTCAAAAGAAATCTTAGCAGTTGTAGGATTTCTCTTTTGACCACGAGTCATTTATCCTGCTAGCACTAGACTCATGTTTGTTTTGGTTGTATTTTCCCAGAATGCCCTGGGTTGTAGTCCACGTCCTGCTTTTGTAGTGGCTTCCCATTCACATACGCATTCAATCCGCACCAGAATTCACTTCAGCCAAACTGAGACTAAGGTTTGTAGGCAGACCAGAGTTCAATGTATTTGTCTGGATCAGAGTTTTATGTATTCACGCTTCCCCACACAAACCGGACCAGATTAAACCGGACTAAACATGGCTGGTGTAAATGCACCCTAAGAAACACAAATTCCCTTTTCTCAAAAGTCCTCCTTTCATCAACATCAGTGTGTGGCGCAGAGAGAAAGGGGAGTGCAGTAAATTCATTATGCATCAGCCAGGTGTGCAAAGGGGAACTGCTAATTGCCCCTCCACTAATGTTTAATGTACAGAATATGTTGGGAGAGGAAGACTTAAATAACTAAGAAGTGTTAGAGAAATGGTGCAAATCTGTCCAAAATCCCCAAAATTCAGACAGCTACAGATATTTACAAAATCACCGCTCTAAACGTGAAGAATTTACATCTTGAGACTAAAATAAAATAAAATATTCCCTCTATGCACCACACTAACATCTTACACACTCAAAGACACAGTTTCCGATTGTTTCAGTGTTTGTTTCCAGGACGTTGGGGACGGGGATGGTGTTCAGGTTCAGTGAGTTTGCAGCTGATGGACAAGACTAGCTAAGCCGCTAACGTGGCATTGGCCTGGTCTGCCGGTCCCACGCACATGCAGCCGCCAGACCGCACCAGGTCGGCTGCTGATAACGAGATGTGCTGGCATGATGCACACCTCACTGAGGAGCAAACCAGATCAAGCTGCTACGGCATTTTAAAACTGACGCTAACATTTGCTGCTGCGCACACAGAGAAAAGTCTGATTCCCGCAGGAGAAACTTTTATCATCAGATGAAAATATGTCAGAAGGATTCTCTGTAAGTTGTCAAAACACCGAACCAACTGTTGAGCATGGTGCTAATTGCTGCTGGCTGGACTGAAGGAGTCGATTGGTAGCGCCATGGAAAAGAGCTCGGGAACTGCAGCTCTCAGGAGGAGCTGTGTGTTTTACCACTGGAAGTGTAGTCTGATATCTGCTTAAATCTCACTAGCCTTATTATGAAGATGTTGTTTAGACTGTTTCTTATTCTGGAATAATACCTGAAATCCTTTCTGGATCAGCTGAAAGAAATTTAAGAATCACTATTTTCCATATTCATGCATTCACGTTGTTTTGTTCTGAGAGTGAAAGAAGGCCTAATCTACTTAGGTATGTGTTACTCTCTAAGCTTTCCATTGTGGAGTAATTTGGTTCTAATTGAGCGCAGATCCACATGAGTCCATTACATTCAATTCATGGTGCCGCTGGGCTCCACCAATCACCAATTACATTAGCTTGTTTTGTCCCGTTTATCACAGAAAAATAGCAAAAACTCAAATCCACCCCCTGCTGAGGAGTCAATGGAATTTCTAACAAAGCTTTCAGAGAGCCATTTAATGGTTCAGCAAGCCTTAATGCAAAGCAACGACAGGCTTTTTATACAGGAGCGACACGTGCAGCCGTCGCAAACCCGTTCTAAAGCAGCGCTAACGCTGAACGGGATGTTTTAAAAAAGGACACACAAAGCAAAACGCAGCCTTTACAGTGCTGTTAAAACGCAGACGTACCTGCGAAACACTGCAGCCTTCATGAAATCAAAACCACATGTTGGAGGTTAGAGTTTTATAAGAGCAGGTCGCCCTGTGAAAGAGTCCGCGCTCCGCCAAAGGGTGACATTAAAGACTCACTGATGGCAAAACCAGATGGAAGGAGGAAGACAGACAGACAGCAGATCTGTGCTGAACACACCATCTTTGTGTGACATAATCCTCAGCCTTTATAGTAAAACACAAGAACCGTGAAACGTCTTTCTAAACTAAACGTACTGCTGGTTATTAAACGCTATTCCTGAACTGGCTTCCAACTGAATGTCATTTCTAAATAATTTAATTTCAGTATGACGTGAAATTGCAGTTATTTGGCTCCTGAGCTGTTAACTCACAAAAGCACCAGGAAAAGAATAATTACCATCTCAGGATGGGTTTATGCAGTAGAGCAGAAGGTCTTCCACAATTTTCTTGAAACTGCTTTTCCACTTATTTCAGTACATTATCCAAGTCATTAAATCTGACCTACAAGTCATTCAAGACTCAGAGGGGCTAACGTTTTCACATTTTTAAAAAGTTTTCAGTGTTTTATGTATGGGAGACAGAGATGACAATTTCCCTGAGGGTTGATAAAGTTTCCTTTCCCTCCATTCGTCGGTCTTTGAAAAACATTCCTGAACTCCAGAGATGCACAAACATAAAACAGGAAAGGGAGGAAAGGGAAAACTTTAAACTGATGGTCAACCAAATTTTTACTTGACAAACTAACAACCATTAATTTCAGTTGAGTCAAACTTTTATTAGATGGTAAAAGTTGAGCGTAACAGTCCAGGTCTTGATTTAGCTACCCAACCTTAACTATAGTTAGCATCCCATAGATTTAGCTTAGCCAACCTAAATTTAGCATTCTATTGTTTGGACAATGAGCTGATTGTGATGATTGAATGAATTGTTTATGTCCCACTAGATGGCAGTCGCGAACATAGGTGATTGCATAAATGTCAAGAATAGGACAACAGAAGGAGTCAGTCATTAGTGAGACACCGGTGTGCAACTTGTATGAGCAAACGAGCCAGAGCGACTTTAATAAAAGCATCTAAGAAGAAGCACAACGTCTGGTTCTTATCAAGCACGAACAGAACATGGTGTCAGAAGTAAACTGAAGGGGTGAATTGAAAAGCCGACCATGGAGCTGAAACCACCGGAGAGCTTAAAGCTGACGGGAAACGTGGATGAAAACTGGCGTGCTTTCAAACAACGCTTTCAACTGTATGTCGCCGCAATGGGTTTGGAGACGAAGCCGGAGCCAAGAAAGGTAGCGATGTTGCTGACCATAGCGGGAGTGCAGGCTTTGGAAGTCTACAACACATTTGTGTTTGATGAACCTGAAGACAAAGAAAAGTTGGACGTTGTGCTGAGTAAATTTGATGCTCACTGTTCACCGAAGAAGAATGAATGCTACGAGAGATACGTGTTTCGTTCCCGGATGCAGACTCCGCATGAACCCTTCGATAACTTTCTGACCGATCTGAAAGTAAAAGCGCAGTCATGCAATTTTGGCCTGCTGAAGGACTCGATGATCAGAGATCAGATCGTCTTTGGTGTACGTGACGGGAAGCTCAGAGAGAGACTGCTGAGAGAACTGGAGCTGACCCTGGAAACAGCTGTAAAGATGTGTCGGGCAAGCGAACTGTCTCTGCAGCAAGTGAGGACATTTTCTGAACTTTCAACAGGAACTACTTCACAGTTCAGTGATGGAGCAGCAGCAGTGGGAGCGGTGTCCTGCCACAAGAAACGACATGCACAAACCAGGAAGCTGCAAGAGGAAGCCATTATCAACTGTAAGCGCTGTGGATCAAGGCATAAGTGAGACAGTGTCCTGCTTATGGTAAGCAGTGTTTAAATTGCCGTGGACAGAATCATTTTGCAAAGCAATGCTTTAAGAAGAGGAAAGAAGAAAAGAAGAGGAATTGTGTAAACTTAGTAGATGAAACTGATCTAAGTGACACATTCTTTGTCGGTGTTGTGAATTGTGAAAATGAGTCAGAAAAAGTGCAATGTGTTGACAGAGATGATAAATGGACAATTCCTTTGTTAGTAAACGGAACCACAATTAAGTTCAGATTGGACACAGGTGCGAAGGCGAATCTCATAAGCATATCTGATATAAAAGAAATGCAAGTAAACCTCACATAAAAGAAGTCAAGTCAGGTCTAAGAGACTATAATGGACAATCAATTGAATGCATTGGAACATGTCAGCTGAATGTAACAGTTAAAGGAACAAAACATCTTGTGTTCTTCTCTGTTGTAAAAGAGGATCGAGAATCACTTTTAGGTGATAAATCTTGTGAAGAACTTGGACTGGTGAAAAGAGTCTACCACATAAACACTGAATTTAATGAATCTAATAACCCGATTGATGCAATGCTTCGGGATTATGAGGATGTCTTTCGAGGATTAGGTTCTGTACCCTGCACATATAAAGATTCAGTTAAGAGAGGGCGCGCAGCCTGTTGTTCATGCTGCACGTCGCATTCCAGCGCCACTGCGAGACGGGTTGAAAAATGAGTTGGATCGAATGATCAGGTTGGGAGTCATTCAGAAAGTGGAAGAGCCCACAGATTGGGTTAATTCCATCGTGATTACAAAGAAGAAAAATGGAGAATTAAGAATATACATGGATCCAAAAGATCTAAATGAGAACATCAGAAGAGAACATTATCAAATACCCACTCGAGAGGAAATAATCAGTGAAATGTCCGGAGCAAGTTATTTCACCAAGTTGGATGCATCACAAGGATTCTGGCAAGTAAAGTTGGATGAAAGCAGTACCAAGTATTGTACTTTTAACACACCTTTTGGAAGATACTGTTTTCTAAGACTTCCTTTTGGAATAAAATCTGCACCAGAAATATTTCATAGAGCAATGGAGAGGATCATAGAAGGCTTGAATGGAGTAAGAGTCTACATTGATGACATCATCATTTGGGGATCAACTGTTCAAGAACACAATGACAGATTGAGACGTGTCATGGAGCGCATACGGAAAAATGGACTGAAGCTCAATAAAAATAAATGTGAGTTTTGTGTCAAAGAAATTATGTTTCTGGGAGACAAACTATCTGGACGAGGTGTTCAACCAGATGAAGATAAAATACAAGCCATTTTAAAGATGCCACCGCCTGCTGACAAAACGGGTGTTCTGCGCATCATGGGCATGATTAATTTTATAGGAAAATTCATTCCCAATTTGAGTGCAAGGATGACTAACATTCGCAGACTCTTGTACAATGACAGTCAATTCCAGTGGACAGAAGTTCATGAACAAGAGTGGAAGGAACTGAAAAAATATCTGACTTCAGAACCAGTGCTTACCTTCTATGACCCTACTAAAAAATTAAAACTGTCGACAGATGCCTCAAAAGATGGACTTGGAGCAGTTCTTCTTCAAGCTGAGAATGACAAATGGAAGCCAGTAGCTTATGCATCCAGAGCCATGACAAAAGCTGAATGCAGATATGCTCAGATAGAAAAAGAATGCTTGGGGCTGGCTTATGGGCTAGAACGGTTTCATAACTATGTATATGGTCTACCATCTTTTGTAGTTGAAACAGATCACCGACCATTGGTTGCCATCATTAAAAAACATCTGAATGAGATGTCACCCAGGATTCAGAGGCTTATGATGAAGATGCAGAGGTATGAATTTACACTGATCTACACTCCAGGAAAACATCTGATTCTTGCTGATGCTCTGTCTAGAGCCCCTGCACATGATAGTGTGAGTTCAACTGAAGAGGATATTCAATGTCATGTGAATTTGGTGTCCAATGTGTTGCCTGTATCAGATAGAAAGTTACAGCAAATAGTTGATGCAACAGCTAAGGATACAGAGTTACAGTTGGTCATACAGAATATGGATGAAGGATGGCCAATAGGCTCATGTTCACAGTTTTTCAATGTTAAAGCTGATCTAAGTGTTGTGAATGGACTGTTACTGAAAAACAACAGAATAGTGATTCCACAAGAGTTAAGACAGGAAATTCTACAGCGGATTCATGAGGGTCACCTTGGCATTGAGAAATGTAAAAGAAGAGCTAGAGAATCTGTTTTCTGGCCTGGACTAAATAAGGACATTGAGGTGCTGATAAGTAAATGTGAAACATGTCAGACATTTAGAAACAAACAGAGCAAAGAACCGATGATCATATCTGACATTCCAACATCACCATGGCTAAAAGTTGGAATGGATTTATTTCATCTTAAAGGAAAAGACTATTTAGTGATCATTGATTACTATTCAAACTATCCTGAGATGGCTCTGTTGGCTAATATGTCATCAAATTGTATCATAACACATGCTAAATCAATCTTTGCAAGGCATGGCATTCCACATGTTGTAGTGAGTGATAATGGACCATGTTTTAATAGCAGAGAATGGCAAAGGTTTGCAGAACAATATGATTTTAAGCATATAACATCAAGTCCACATTATGCACAATCAAATGGAAAAGCGGAGAAAGGAGTTCATATTCTTAAGCAACTTCTGAAGAAAGCTGCAGATAGTAACTCTGACCCGTATTTAGCTTTATTAAGCTATAGATCATCACCATTGCAATGTGGTTATTCACCTGCTGAACTTTTGATGAATCGAAAGATTCGTACAACTTTGCCAAGTTATGACAATAAAAGACAAAGAGCAAAGAATCGTCAAAGTTGGAGTACAAGTTACGAAAGCAGAAAGTAAAACAAAAGTCATATTATGACAGATCAGCAAAGCTTCTACCCCCACTGTCATACCAGGACCCAGTAAGGATTCAGGATGATGAGGGATGGAAAACGAAAGCAACTACTCTGCAGGAAGTAGCTCCACGTTCATTTGAAGTGAAAACTGAAGATGGACAAATTCTGAGACGAAATCGTCGCAGTTTGTTGAAAACTCCATTTGAACATGTTGATGAGTCGAGTGAAGATTCTAAGGACTCTCAGATTACTCCTACAACTGAAACGCATTGTGACATGGACAGTATTAAGGACAATACACCACCTGTGTTAAGAAGATCTACCAGAGTGGTAAAGAAACCTGATAGACTGATGATGTAAAAAAAAAAAAAAAAAAAAAAAAAAAAGGGGAAAAAGAAAAAACAGAAAAAAAGTTGAAATGTATGTATTTTGTAATTCATGTTTTTAATGAGTACTAAGTATGATATTTAAGTGAATTTTACTATAGCTATGTGATATTATGTGCTATCTGTCTCATACAATGGTTGTTTAATTTTAAAGAGTATTCATGTAACATTCTAACTTTAAAGAAAGGAGGATGTGATGATTGAATGAATTGTTTATGTCCACTAGATGGCAGTCGCGAACATAGGTGATTGCATAAATGTCAAGAATAGGACAACAGAAGGAGTCAGTCATTAGTGAGACACCGGTGTGCAACTTGTATGAGCAAACGAGCCAGAGCGACTTTAATAAAAGCATCTAAGAAGAAGCACAACGTCTGGTTCTTATCAAGCACGAACAGAACACTGATGACTCTCTCAGGCTCTGAGTTAGATTTTTTTGTCCAAATTCCTAAAAGACCAAAAGCAAATCCAGGATGGTAAAACAGCCGATGTATTTTTTAATAAATAAAGAAACAATAAACTCTTCGATCGTCTCCGACGTAGACAGATTACGTAACTTTTTTCCTAAGAAGGATGTGTAGGATGAGTTTGTCCACTTCCTTAAAGTTCACAGATTCTATTTATCTGATTCACTTCAGGGCCGATCAACACAAAGTGGCTTTCGGTTCAACGCTGCAGAGTAGCTGCAGCTGTCTGACTAACAGAGAACTTATCTCTGTATGTCGATGGAAAAATGACCAATAAACTGATCTATTGATCTGATTGTGAAGAAGGAACTGGAGGGTGAAAAGTTCAGACTCTGTGGAAACCTGGGATGCATTTAGAAAAACAAAACATACTTGTATGTTTGTATTGTGAAGACCTAACCCAGGGTTATTACAGTCAAAACAAAATAAGAACTGAAATTAAAAAAACATTTTCTTTAACTGAAATCAGTATTTAATTAGGACGAGAACTGCATTGTGTGTTTATAAAACTAAAGCATGTTTTAATTATAGATATAATGTCCTTTGGTTTTGAGTTTATGAACCTATTTATCTCTTCCCCTCACAAGCTGTTTACATAAGTCGTCTGTACTCCACTCTCCTCCTGGTGGCACTTAAACTAACAAAATGGCAACGATAAAAGTTGGAAGAAAACACCAGTCGGTTGGTTGTTCAGCAATAATTGAAACCATTTGAAAACAGTATCTTCTGTTCAATATCCATTACCTGATCAATACAATACTTTGACCTTTCTGACTTCTGTGGGAAAGAACTAACAAAAGTATAAAACTTTTAAAACTACAACTGTAACTAAGCTGAAACTAGTAAACACACTAAATCTAACTGAATAAGACAAACAAAAAGTCAATGAAATAAAACCCAAACTCTGACGTGAGCCAGTATTGATCTGTAAATGTGAACATTTAGACTTTTTCCTAACTACTGACTATTCTGTCCAAAACTTCATTCTCCTTTAAAATACAAAGCAAACAAAGTGAAAGACAAAAGGATCCTGATGATGTAACTGATGAGAATCCACGTTTACACTAATGGGTGAAACCCTGACCCTGTTTGCATGTAAGCATGGAGCAGAAAGAGCAGCGAGCAGGAGAAGTAGGAAGGAGGAGACGGAGTGATGTCATTATCCCAGATCCCTCCAGCAGCAAATCCAACCACCACAGAAATCGTCTGGCTCCAAACAAACAGTGGAAAACAAAGCAAAGAGCAGCTGAAAAGTGAGCGGCCCGCTCCGCTCTTCCCACTCTCCTCCATCTCCCTGTCACATGTGCTCAGCTCCCGTTTAATGTCCTGCAAATGAAGCGGATTTATTAATGTGTAATTAAGTAATAATCATCACTACATAATGCATGAGAGACTCCAGGGGCTGAGGGCTGAGAGGGAGAGAGAGAGAGAGATAGCAGACGCAGAATGAGATTTCTGCCTTCCTCGCTTCACTAAAGACACACATTAAAAACGGATTAATCCACTGAAATAATATTTAGATAAGAGGGAAGCGGAGCTTGCTTTCATTTCTTCCTCAGGCTCATCCCTGCTTTCTTTTTAACCCAGGAGCTCCATCATCGCACCATTAGTCCATGTTCAATTAACAGACAGCAATTAGTCAGGTCCCGTCCCTGCTAACAGGGTCTAATCGCTGCAGAGGCTCGACCGTTCCACCAAATCCGTCAAACGAACCTGAGCACCGCTGCTCATCAGGACGTTTCCAAACCTCTGACTGCATTTCTTCACGCCAAAACTCTGTGAAAAAGACCAACAACCATGTGGGAGGAGGATGGACTGATGAATCAAAGAAAACCCCATATTGTACAAGTAAATATGCCTCATCATTTCCATTGCTAGGGCTCCACACACTTATCAAATAAAATTCTTTGTCTCAATTTTTTGCAGAGAGAAAAACAATCTGGTCAGCTATAGAAAAAAAACATAAGCAATATGTTGCATAGAAAGCAAACAGAAAAACAAAAATTAATGTAATTTCAGAAGATAAGCACCCGAAGATTCAGAGTAACATCTTAAATTTTGAGTGCTGACCAGATCCAACACTTCAACCTCTTCTTTACAGAAACGGAACCAATTTAACTTTCTTCCTAAAAATATGGATAAAATACGAACCAAAACGGTGATCAAAGAGCAAGAAACTAATTCATCTGATGGGAAAGAATATACCAAAGTCAGGCCTGCACAACATTAAATCATAATATCTATTTTTACAATCCTAAAGGTCTACTTTGATACAAAATGAATCAGATTATTAACATTATTAACAACATGTTGCAAGCCATATCAAATTAGATCAGTTGTATGAACATTTACTGTCCTTCATTGCACCAAACAGACTTTTCAGGAGCCAACATCAGTTTTTCATCACATCCAAATGTTAAAGCTTCCTTACTGAGCTTTAACTGAGGTGGTCGATTTAAGATTATCTTCATTTATTCTTCAAACTTTAGCCTCAATCCATATTAAAATAAACAAATTGGATCAAAGTGCATGCTGCTGGTTGATGCATTTAACATCTGAAAATGGAGAAAGTTACCAGCTTTTATGCACTTAATGAGCAGAGAAGAAAGCTCACTTCATCAGTTCTTTGCATTCATCCTCCCATTTCACTAAAACACATTGATTAGGATTAGAAATGCACTGATCAGCCATTTTTTGGCCAATCTCAATCTCCAATTTGAGTCCTGATCACCTGATTCTGATTTTGACCAATTACGACACATTCTGAAATTAAAGAATGAAATAAAGATTTTTCAAAAACTTTTATTCATCAAAACATGTTGCAAACATTTTTAATAATTTTGTATTTATCAAGCTCAAAAGTGCAACAAAGTACCTGCTGTCAGCTGACAAGATCAGAAACAATGCTGCATTGAATGAATAGGGGGAAAATACATTTAAAGGTTTTAGTATTTAATCTAACAATGAAGGGGAAAATTGGTCGATTCCAGTTTCTGAGTCTTTACTTTTATATTTCAAGTCAAAATAAAAACAAGAAAGAGTGACAAGTGTAAAATTCAACAATTATAAATGTGTGTATTATCACGTCGCTTTTGATTCACTATTTGCAAGCTATTTATAACGTAAAATGTTTCACTTAATGCATAAACAACCCAAGGCAAATTGTATTATTTGATATTATATAGAGAAGCACTTTGGAAAGAGGAGTTTGGTGAGATGAATCTCATTTAGGTCTATCCAGACAGCTCTTCTTTGCAGCTTTAATGAAGGATAAAAGACACCTGACGAGATTTCTGCTATCTAACCTCAGACTGGTGAGTGAATAATCCGTTTCTGATCGGGTCGCTGTGATCCGGTGCGGACCTGCAGCAGCAGCAGCAGAGTCGGCCGAGTTGGGATTCTGCTGCTGATGCTAAGCCGGTCAGAGTCGGGTGAGCAGGTGAAAGACAGAAGAACATGAAAACACAGATAATCCCTGGGTGATGCCCACCTCACCTGCTGCACCCCTCCTGCCTTTTACCCCTCATCCCTTCCTACCCCTCCATCTCTCTTCCCCATGCCCCCTTCAATGCCCCAACGCCAGGTCGTGCCAAGCTGTCAGAGGGGCAAGGTGCAGACGGGAGATAGCAAACACACGCAGGAGTACACACAACACATGGTGCTTAAAGGCAAGACAACAAGGGCTGTATTTGCAGAAAACACACAGATAGAGAGAAAAACAGACAGAAAAAGAGAGAGAGAGAGAATGTGTGTGTGTGTGTGTGTGTGTGTGTGTGTGTGTGTGTGTGTGTGTGTGTGTGTGTGTGTGTGTGTGTGTGTGTGTTTGTGTGTGTGTGTGTGTGTGATGGTCGTCTGCATCGGCTTTGCCTCGCTTCGCTCCGCTCGGCTGCTTCACTGAAGCTAAGCTCCGGTTATCCAGGCTGCTGAGACCTGCCGGCCTCAACGACGAGATCCCACTTCCAAAAACATGAGCGCAAACACGCTCACACACACACACACACACACACACACACACACACACACACACACACACACACACACACACACACACACACACACACACACACAAATCCACTGATCCGGACGGGATGCAACAACCATCTTCATCCCATCTCTCACATTCTGATCAGAGAGAAAAACAGGATTGTAGATTCTCATGTTCTCCAGCTCTAAACGTGACATTATTTAATTTCGTTTTGAGTGATCCTGTTATTTTACACAAGTTATTTTTGTTTAATCTTTATTGGAAATCAGTCCACCTGTACATAAAGTTTCAATGAATCCACCCTGATTTCACTGTTTGAGAGATCTGTGATTGGCCAAAACTTAATTTGAAGGCAATCTTATCCACCTCAGCAAACAGGCATTCGACTGACCGACACGCGCCAGGACATTTCAGACTCCCCAAAAAATCTGCATCGGCTAAAATCGGAATCAGCAGTTCAGGCTTTTTAGAAGGTGCAATCGGTGCACACAGTTAAAATACTAAAATACAGAAACACTCGCTGTAAGACATTACAGACTTTGTTGATATTCTGCTAGTGTAGAATAGAGAACACAATTTGGCAATTGTGTTGTTGTCATTAAATAAGGAATACAATTAAAATCACATGTGAATAAGTTTGTTCACATGATAAGTCATTCAGCCATCATCCTCCCAACACTTGCTGTCGTCTTCTTCATCATTTTTGCGAAATAAACTAATACATCAGTACAAAAGCATTTTTTATCAAAAAACTTGAGTTTTTTAAACTTAAGCAAATTTATTTTTGCAAATCCAAGTCGTGCAACTATATAGTCGATGGAAATGCAGCTACTGTTGAAGGATGTGGACGATTTTAAAACCAGAAGCAGATCCATGCTGCAGGAATCAGCACAAAATGAACCAGAGTTTGCCCAGGATTCCTGAGGCGGCTGTGGAAAGCGAGAGCTGTCACCGCCGATCACATCTTCCTCCCTACCAGAGTTAAAAAGCAACAGTTTTAAACTGTTTTCCTGCACATGCAAGCCGCAGTAAAAGACATAAAAACCACAAACCCATCCCCAAGGGAGCGCATTAACACGTTCTGTCAGGGATTCCTGCACAGCACATGCAGCCTCCCCTCTAATGTGGACTGAATGAAAAGCGCCCCGCCTCAAAGCAAAGGCTAAAAACCACCAAACATCCCCTAAATATATCCAACAATCCTGATCTATAATTAATACCAGGAAGGCTTTGCCGACACAGGAGGAAAAAAAGCAAAGGAAAAGAGTGGCTGGCTTTAGGAAACAGAGGAAAAGGGGGAGGTGGGTTGGTGACCACATGGTCGGACAGTCCCGCTGCCCATCTGGGTCCCATAAAGGAAACGGGGAGGCCAAGGACACCACATGCCCCCCCTCCACCCCGCCCCTGCGTGATGCCCACTCAGGCATGCACTGCAATGAACGCCACTTCATGACGATGGCGGAAAAACTTACGCCTCGTTTAGCAGCAAATGAAACTTATTTTGAAAACCTTAAAGCCATTAAATATGCGCTTTTCCATATTCTAATAGCCTCGTTACAATAGTTCATTTTAAGAGTAAATTAAAAATTGGGATTTCTACTCTAATTTGGATTATTCAGTGTACCACAACAAGTTGGTGTAAAAATAATAATAATAATAATAAAGCAGCCCACGCCGTCAGAACAATGATCCACCCGTGTCAGCTAATTAAAAGCCATTTCCACTCAGTGGGGAAACGCGGACAGGACTCGCTTCTTCTTTTATTTTCTGACTCGGTAAACTTCAGGTTTTCAGCCCAGCAGCTGCAGAGCTTCACACCGCCTGCTTACAGCCCTTTGGGGGAAAATCAACTTCAATTAAATTAAGAGTCAACGCTGCAGCGGCACAAACTCCGGTTCCGCTCCCAAACCAGCACTTTTCTCACCTTTAACTGAGCGCGGCTTGGCCTGTTTCCGTCTGGACATCTCCGCTTTGCGCTCTGAAACCTGGATTTTCTCGAACTGCTCTCGTTCCGCTCCTGGTTTCAGCTTCCCATGCAGGCGGCGGAGCAGCCGGGCTGTCCTTTCCTCTTCCTCCCTCTTCTTCTTCACCTCCACCACCTCTTCGCTGCTTCTTCGCCTGTTGCAATGCGGCAGCTTCGGTCACCGCCGTCAGTCCGGCCACAACGCGCCGGGAACGGGAGACAGTCAGCTTCCGCTGCTGCTGCGTTTAGTGGGAGAAGCGGACACAACTTCCTCGCTCGCCGCGACTCCGACAACCTTGATTTTGTTGCTTCTGTTCGCCGCGCCGCTGCTGCCGCGCCGCTGCTGCCGCACGCGTTCCGCTTTCTCCGACCTCTTCCAGCGCTCGCGGACGGACCTGTGCGCGAGCTGCCACCCACGCGCGCGTGCAAAAAAAAGAAAAAAAAAAAGAAAACACCAACCAACACCTGGACAGGACCTCCACGCGCTGCGATAGAGAGAAGTGACAGCCAGCACCTCGTACGGACTGTTGGTTTTGTTTTTTCGGGTATTTTTTTTTCTAATATTTTCTATCGATTGAAGCGCCTTCTTCCTCCTCTCCTCTTCCTCCCAGCTTCTTTAGTTTAGTGTCACTGTTTCAGGCTGTTCTGGTTTTCTCCCCTCAACCCCTCCAGGAGCCGAACCGGGCAGAACCGTCCGTTATTTCTACTGTAGGTGTTGTGGATCTGGTGGCATGGACAGTGCGCTCCTTCCCCCTGCCTCTCCACCCCGAGGGAAAAGCTGCTTTTACAAGCCGTTCTGTTTGTTAATATTTCCTAATAAACGGCAGGCTGATGTTTGGAGCGGTCTAACCCTGCGCTAGCCTCTGTCTCCCTGCTTTTTCTTTGTCCTGACTCTGGCTACCAGCCTCCCTCCTCCTCCTCTGCCTGCCTCTGCTGGCGGGGCTGCGGCGCAGACACACATAATAAAGCCAAGGCAGGCAGTGCTTGGCTGGAAATGTAGCCGCGTCCCAGCAGGGGGATGTGAGAGAAGGGTCCCGGCGGGGGAGCGCTCTGATCCCGCAGGGAGCAGCTCGGCACAGCCCGGGTTGGCTGAGGCAGAGAGGCAGGAGAGAGAGAGGGAGAGAGAGAGAGCGAAAGAGAGAGAGAGAGAGGGAAGATGGGCAGAGGGAGGGAGAGAGGGGAGGAAGGGGAGGAGAGTTATGCAACAGCGGCGAGCTGTGGCCAAATGGCGCAACTGCAAGCTGGACTCAACAGAGCAGGTGTGAAACTCACTTTCATTTTTGGCCACAGTTCGATAGTAACTAGTTACATTTACCTGAGTAACTTTTTAAAAAATTACTTTTAGGAGTGTTTTTACCATACTATAATTATTTTTACTTGAGTCATTTTATTTTGAAGTATTCCTCTAATTTGATTCAAAGTTCTGGATTCTCTACTCAATTAATGAAAAACAAGCACCAAAAATTCACCCAACACAGACGCACACATGCAGTTTTTGTTAAAGTTTTATACATTTTTATTGGAAGAAATTGATTAGAAGCATTTCCTTTTGCCTGTTTTTTTTTTTTTTTTTTTTTTTTTTACTTTTATGAATTATTATCAAAATACCAAAATCTCCACTTTATATTTTTTATGCAATTTTAAATATTAAATGAATGATAACTTGATCTATTACTCAGTACTTGAGTAGATCTTTTACTAAAAATACTGTTTTACTCTTGAGTCATTTCTTGGCCTGCTACTCTTACTTGAGAACAACTTTTGGGTCCTCTGTTCCACCTTTGGACTCAACAGAACAGGGGTGTCAAAACCATTTTTCTTTTTGGCCAGAGTTGGGCAGTAATTAGTTACATTTACTTGCATAACCTAGAAATTTCTGAGCTCCAAAAGTCAAAAATATGGCAGAAAAAGATTCATGCCATCAGGAAGTCATCACACCATTGCTCCTCTATTTACCATTAAACAACATTTTTACCAGCGTTTCACTGAGAAGCGGCTCCTACTGTGAGCTCAGCAGGTGCACAGTTCCACCACGTGTTTGCTAATTGCTGCAGGTGTAACCTTTTTAATTATTATGGCTTTTCGTCATTACTCTGCGTTGTGAATATGGCTGAAGGAGCAGAGATGGAAACTGTAACTCCAAGGAGGAGCTACACCTTGAAGGTGGAGCAAAGTCAAACCAGGCATTTTGCAGCCTTCTTCCTCCTCTTGCCATGGAGATTAAAGAGTTGCTCAAATATGCATGAAAGAATCAAGACAAAAGTTTTAATATGTTTTTGATGAGATAATATGATAACATTAATTAAACTCAAAGAAAGTTGATTTTACATTCTTTTAACCTTCATGTTCTCTTCTTTCTCTGGACCACGCTGATTTACAATCTGCCAGTGAGCGCAGACACGCCTTTGTGCAAAGGGGACGTTACTCCTAGGTTTAAAATCTGGTGACATTTTCCTTAAAATGCGCCTCTCTGCGTCCTCCGCTGGCCTTTAGGAGTGCTGCGCCCCTTCGGAGAGCTGCTTTCATGGCAAACAGAAAGCATCTGACTCACTGTACACACATAATTCAATTAGCCACACATGTGTGTGCATTTATGTCTACATGGTTGTGTGTGGCTGCGTCTCCTTTGAAGCTCCTTTATTCCCAGTAAAGCAAAGAGGGGACACGTCTGTGGACAATATAAAGCAAACAAAGAGGGAGAAATGAAAATCACTGGGTGCTTTGTTCTCGTCTCTCTGCTCCAACCGAGCGCTCTCTGACCGCAGCTGAGCTTTTCCATGTTCCCTGACTTTCCCTCTCCCATCTCTCGCTCTGGTTGTCATGGATAGCCCAGCAACGTGGAGCTCCCAGTGCTGACCAGCGGGGCCGCAGATTGAGCCTCCCTGCCCCCCTACCACACCCTGTCCTCCCCGCAGAGAGTCAGAGAAGCCTTTAAGATCGGCCCCCTGCTGGAGCTGCTGGAAGCGGGAGGAGGAGGACGGACTTCTTTTCTCTCTCCATCCCCTCAATTGTCTCACCACAAGCCTTCATCCTTTCCTCCAAAATGAAATGAGCAAGAGTGGGTAAAGTAACCAAAAATGTACCCAACTAAAGCTGCATTCACACTGCAGCCTGAAGTGACCCAAATCCGACATGTGACCTCTAATCCGACATGTGACCTCTATCTGATCTTTTCAAGACAGTCTGAACAACACAGATCGCATATTTTTCAAATGCGACCCACTCTGCTTGGTCATGTTATCATAATCCGATACATATTCGATCTTTTCCAATGCGACCTGATTCTCAACGTTTAGGTTGCATTCATACGACCTGATCGTCACTGATACTCGCCCACAAGCATCACTGCCCTGCCTACCAACATGGCGGCTCAGTGGCGCGGATCACTTCCGGTTCAGACTTGTGGGAATTCAATTCAAAGCAACTATATTAAGATTGAATGTTGTTGTAACTCATATCAACTCAAATCCTTCATTCAGTTATGACTGTTTGCAGGAAAGATGTTTTGCAGCAGTTTGTATTTCTGTGGATTTGAAGACAGTCTGTTTTCCTCTGCATTGAGTTATTGATCAAAATTATCATTTAATATTCAGAAATTCCCTCTTCAGATGGACCAAAATTTAAAGTTATGTGGAAATTTTGGTCATTTAAAGACCAGAATAAAAATAATTCATGTAAATTATTCAAATTAGGGAGTCTGGTGATTTTTTCGGTTAAAACAATCTTGCTCTTCGCTTGGTGAAGGCGCTCACAGCGAGTCAAATATCCAGAAATGGTACTTAAGTATCGATACTTCATAATTAAATTACTCAATTAAAAGTAAAAAGTACATTTTCAAAATGTTACTCAAATAAACTGTAACTGAGTAAATGTAACTAGTTACTACGCAACTCTGGCCATGCAGGACACCCATGTGTGTGTGTGTGTGTGTGTGTGTGTGTGTGTGTGTGTGTGTGTGTGTGTGTGTGTGTGTGTGTGTGTGTGTGTGAGAGGCTCCCCCTGATGCTGCCAGTGGCATGGAGGGCCAAAAGCCCCCGCTCAGCGGTCGGTCCCCCCTCCACCTCCGGCGCCCCTCCCCGTTTATGCCTGTAAATACAAAGAGTGGGGGAAAAAAGCCCACATTACAAGCTCCTTAAGGGTCAAGGACAGGCCCCACTCTGAATGGCTTCTAAGGGCCTTATTGTTGAATCACATAGCCAGCGATTACACCCTCTGTCATCTCCACAAGGATTTGGCTTTTTAATGCACACAACAAGAGAACATCATGCAGCAGCTTCTGAATAAGTCCGCCAACAGACATGCAGCGGGAATTGATTCAGACAGGACATCAATGGAGTAAACCAGCAGCAGATGTAGCTTTATGGCTCCAAAATGGGGATTTGGCTCAAAGATTTCATACCTTAACAGCAGCGAGATGGAAAACAAGGAGCCGGAGGTGATTCCATGAAGATCTCACTGATCTTACACCTTCACATTAAATAAAACCTGCTGCTGGCTGGACACTGGTTTATTCAGTGAGCTGCGGTCACATTAAACTTTAAACCTGCATAAGTTATTACATGAAGGCAACATTTACATAAATGTTTTTAGAATTTTATTAGTTTTCTGAATAGCTGTACAAAAGAAACACATTCTGCCACATCTTCAGAAACGTATCCAGGAAGATAAAGAGAATTTGTATTGTGTTCAGCTTCTCTGACAATTAAGCAAAAATGTGCCATTTTTGAGTTACAAAACTCTTAGATATTATAAATCGTTTTAAAAGCCTAAAATAAACCACATATAACTGAGTATGGGACGGACGGACGGATGGACGGATGGACGGTCGGACGGTCGGACCAGTCATTGCTGAGCTCTTCCCATCCTGACGTTGTGTTTCGCTCCTCTTTGCTCCTGAGCTGCAAACTGCCTGAACTCCTGGTTAGTTAGTGAACCTCTGGCACAAGCAGGAAAGGTGCACTTACTTTCTCAGATGCAGGAATTTGTTGTGATTTTTACACTTAGATTTTTGTGTTTTCACTTTTTATGTCCTTTCAAATGAAAGAAAGAAAGAAAAAAAGCTGATTTTATGTAGGTTTTTAAAAATGACGATAATTCAAATTAAAAGTTCAAAGTGCAACTTAATGAATGAATAATGTAAAGACAGATTTAAAATGAATTGAGGGGAAACTTTTAATAAATATTCAGCCTTCAAAAAATGGGAATTAGTTTTTTTTAAACATCATCCTTACATCCATACTCAGGATTTTTGCAGCTCATGGCGTCAGCTGGACAACGACACAAAGCGAGGTGAGAGCATCTGCAACCAGGAATTAGACAGACAGGCTGTGAGAATGGAGTCGGGGTCAGAGAGCGCTGTGAGCCGTTTCCGCATCTGTCCGCTCTCTGTCTCCCAGCTATCAAAGCCTGGAGTTCCTGAGGTGAAGAGGCACTGAAAGTCTATTCTCCACTGCTGAACAAAGTGCTGCTGAACATGGCTCCTCTGCATTGTGCTGCTTCCCCACCTGCCACCTGCGAACACAGTTCATGTTATATTTATGTAGCCTAAAGCAGACTCTCTCTCCCCGCCTGCCTTAATCCCTCTACTGCCTCTTGTGTCTCGCTGCCTGTCCTTAAATCTCATTCTTTTACACTTCGTATTGCCTTCTTTTATTTGAAACAAGTTCATGTGTGACCGATTAAAATGCCAACCTAAACCTGCATCGTTTAGCGGCTGTTAACTGCAGAAGATCGTTTTTCTGCAGATGCACTGCAGTCTCCTGCATTACGCCTAACTAGTTTGAATTTCGATTTAATGCATGCTCTAGTGTACATGCTGCACACATGCATGAATGAATATATAAAAAACCAAAACAATCTGATTATGTGTGCTCACTGCTGCTCGTGTGTTTGTCTCAGTGTAAACTGCGTTTGTCAACTGATCCAAAGGTGAGAAAGTGGGAGAGAATTTAGCCTGCAGCCATATACCAATAAATATTCAGCGTGGAGACAGAGAAAAAAGATCAACATCATTTTAATGTTTGCTTTGAGGCTTTGCTCATTTCCAGCCTGACTCACTTGCCAAGGATTTTGCAGGGGAATTAATGTGTTTCTGTGCGTAATGTGCAGAATGAATGCAGCAGAAGTTCTAACTGTTGAGATTGGAGTAAATTTAATCATCTTATAAGAAGACTTGACACATCTAGTCTACAAAAGGTTCTCCATCCAGGTTCAAGGTCATCCAAGCTTTCAAAGTTATATTTTAAAGCAGCTTAGCAATAATTTAATATTTTGAGTCTCTTTCAGAATGAGCTGCTTTAGGGCTTTGTCACTTTTATGCAAATCTGCTGCTGCTTGCCACGCCCCCTTTAATCTCGCACTCTAAAATGGTGGCAAACAAATGTGCAACTATACAACTGTAAATCTTTGAAAAGCAGAGGTGGAGCCTCCTGCACAACCAACAAGAATGCTGCAAGTAGTTTCAGGATGGTGAGTCAATGACAATAAAACACTCGGTATTTTCCAGCAGCCATTGTACAACACATACAGCAGTAAAACCAGCTAACCAGCTCCTTTTGGATTCATCGCTGATTGTGAATTCACAACTGGGAGGATTTTGAAAAGACTAGTTTTCCAAAAACAAAAAAAAATCAATAATTTATTGTCAGAAAAAGCACTTGACTGTTTAGAAACCTGAAAGGAAAAATAAAAAAATGCAAAAAGTCAATTTTGCATAACAGTTCCCCCTTGATGGTAAAATGAAATATGAGGGGTTTTTTTTGTCTTTGTGGCCATTTTTATTGATAATAGAAAAGGTAAACTATGAATTCCTGGAGAGTGAAAAGCATCATTATGACCACCATGAGGCAGCCTTGCTCAGCCTGAGTTGGTCATGGCTGCACACACCTTTGTTCAGCTCAACTGAAAGCTGTTATTACTGCTCTCTTTGTAAATTTCTTGGCTCAGCTGCAGGAAAGAACATTTTCTTTGTGTTAGTTTTGAACAGGAAAGTGGGAAATCGTGTGTGTGAAAGCCATGTGCACACACACAATGACACGTCTGTAGTCCTGGGTGTGTGCCCCGTCTCTCAGGGTCGTGTGTGTCTGTGCCATGAGACGCTGTTAAAAAGAAACCGTGGCAATGTGACAGCCCTACAACGAAAACCAAATCTACTTTCCTTCGCTCGCTTTTCTTTCGTCGTTCTCTCGATTCTCATTGCGCGCTGAGCGCGGAACAATGGCGCACTTCCCCCGGCACTGTCCCTCTGCAGGGAGCCCACCCCCTTTATCCTAATTCTCCTCCACCTAAAGCAGAAAAGAGCCCCGTTAAAGAGCGTCATTATTGCCAGGCCATTTTTTTTGTTTCCATACTCTCCGAAGAAAGAGGAAGTGTTATCTGTGGCGGACAAACTTAACCCAATTAAGATCTGGAGGGGCGCAGGGGCTTGGCTTGGGACACGACTGAGGCTGGTGAGCTTGCCAATCAGGCATGGGGCCAACCAGTCAGCCAGTAAAGCAAGTAGGCAGGCAAGAAGCCAGCCGCCCACTCAGACAGCCAGTCAAACAGTCAACCAGCCGGGAAACCGAGCAGCAGTCTGTTCAGTACCTACCAGGCCGTTAAAGCCTCCATGAGAGCCAGTCACCATCAAACATCCTGCCTCATGAAGAGGCTGTGGGTTTCTCAGGCTTTTTTAGCTGCATTTTGTCGACATGATGTGATCTCTGCTGTAACAAGGGTAAAAATGTTTTTAGAAGACAGAGACCTTGTTTTTGCCTGCATCATCTTCCACTGTAAAACACTGGCTGCTTTTCTGAAAGAAAGAGTCCTGCTTTATTTATCTAAATATGTTGTTTTTTCTTTACATATCCACTGAAATTTACATTATCTCGTGACTGCGTTGTAAGAATGCATATTAGGGCCATTGTAGATAGAAAAAAAACACTAATTAAGACTATATCTCCACTGAAAAACCCATAAATCTTTAGATTAATCTAAGAATTTTTCTAGAACAAAGACATTTCTGACTTTCAAAAGTCAAAAATTTGTGAACAGATTAAGATAATCCAACTCCTCTCAGTGCTAATATTGGCTCCCTGGTAAAAACAAACAATTAGGGTCGGGAGGCGGGTCTTAGTGCTTTCAATCAACGTACATGTTGAGCACATGCTGCTAAATGTGCAGAGAAACAACTTCCTGAAAAACCATTTATCCGGCGTCATCAATAGGCATGCTAACTAGCCGTAGCGTTCATGGAAGGCTATGTTGTGGTGAACTAGCTGGGTGTTTCTGAAGGAGCAGTGTGTTTGTTCAGAGGACAGCAGGATTTTTTTTATATCATACTGTCACAATAAAATGATAATTTTAATAAATATGTAAAAAAAATATCTAACATTTTAATGAAAGTTACATGCTGCAGCTTTAAACAAATGAACAAAAACCCAATAAACAATTTCTTCTACATGCAGCCTTGTGATTGGTGTATAAATGATTCAGTTTGCAAACCATCAGGAATGAGGAGGGTCTCATGGAGGTCACCTTGAAGGTTGGCATTGTCCGAGGGTTTTATGTTCACCACATGGTGCAGGATGTGCTGGTCCCCCGGGTGTTTCCACAATGAGCCACCGTGGCGTCACTCCTCTCTACTAAGCCCAAAATAATTCATGGTGCTTGCAGATTTAGGCTTAAAGTAATATTAAAGGTTTGAGTTGGCCCTGTAACAGTCCCGACTTCAGTTTGATAGAGAAACAGTGGAGGATGCTAAAGATTAGGGTGATGGTAAGAAGGTCATCCAACGTCTCTGAGCTGGACGTCATCATGAGAGTTAAATTGTCAAGGAGAGTTTGATCGCTGTGAGATCCTGAAAGATTTTCTCAGGGTATAAATCAAATTTTACATCTTTCTATCTTTTTTAGAAACACTTATCTTATTTCCGATCAGAAATAAATTTCAGAATGAATTGTTTTAAATCTAAATCCATCCAGGCTGAACATAAGTGCCCAGCTGGCAACTGTTAATCAACCTGTGTTGCTACCTTTTAGCCTCTCTGGTGCATTGCTTTGGTTTGGATAAGAATACAAACCAGTATCAAAATTGGACCAGTTCTCTGAATCTGAAGAGGTTTATATGTGAAACTCAATCTAAAATATTTCTTTGTGCTGTGAGTTCTTATCTCGGTAAGCAGCTGTCTCAAACAAATCTGGTTTGTTAATGTTTTTTCTGAACAGTTTTTATAATTCAAACTAATATGCAAATATGCACAATATTTTTCCATGGAGAGGGGGGCAAAACGTTTGCCAGCTGGGTAGCTGGGTTGTGATAAGATTGAAGGAATGAGATGAGACTGTGATTTTTGTCATGCAACTTTGACATTGAGAACAGTTTGCCTCACACAGCCCTTATCTAGCTGCTAGAAGTTAGTAATACAGTGTGCTCAAAAATAAAGCAGCCGTCAAGAAAGTGTGTACAATACTGAATGATTAGCTCTGTGAGCTTTGGAGGACATAAGTCAAAACAAATTGTCCAGCTAAAACTAAATTTTGTCCTTTGGTTTACATACAAGCTGGCATTAGTAAAGCAGTTTGCACAGTAAGACTTTCAGACAGAGCCAGTTTTCTGGTATTAGAGTCAGCAGATAATGGCTGTTGACAACTATAGAGCTCCTGTCCAGATTTAAAACTCAAAAATTATTCCTTCAAATGATGACACATGTCTTCCAGTTTGGCTCTGCAGGATGATTGTGACACCATATGATCTGCGAAACACGACAAAGATCTGCAAAAATCTCTCTCTGTGAATACAACAAACACATTCAGTGGAATGCATTGTGGTGGTGTCATTTTTCAAGCAGAGCCTTTTGCAATTAACTAAACAACAAAAGACCTCTTGTCATATGCAAATCCGGACTGAGACTGAGACATCATCGCCCCATACATGAGAGCATCCACCCCTCACACCGAAGCAGGCACAGCAGCATGTTCGAAAATCATCAAACCTTCCTCCCTCAGTGCCACACCTCACACTGGCACACACACAGAAACGCTCACCCCACGATCTACGCACAAGTGCCAGATACACACTCCCACAGCCAAACATGTTGATAATTAGAGTCTTGTTATTGGAAGGTGTTATCACAACAATTAACACCCTAATGTCCTAATGTGTGCATGAACGCACGAGTGTGTGTGGAAGCGTTATGGTGATGCTGGGTGGCAAGGACGTGTGTGTGTGTGAGTGTGTGTGTGTGTGTGAGTGTGTGTGTGTGTGTGTGTGTGTGTGTGTGTGTGTGTGTGTGTGTGCATTCCATTAATTCTGCCACTGAAGCTCAACGCACTCCTTCACAAAAACACACACAGCGAGCGTTCGATGTAACAATAAAACAGTTTCCTATTTCGTGAAGTTCCTGTGAATTCTGACACAAAGGCAGCAGGAATAGGTGGAGTGATAGATTCTGATTGATATCCAGTGGGGAGCAGAGAAAGGAGGAGGAAAAGGAGAAGAGGAGGAGGAGAGGGGGAAGTGAAAGGTGCATGGAGGGAGAATAAGAGGAGGGGGGGAAACTGAAACTATACAGTACAGAAAATTGATTTCTCAATTGTTTTAATGACAGAGACTTACGTTGATGTTTGTGAAAAAGGAGAAAAAACAACGCAATTCAAAAGGTGGGGATGTAGAAGAAGTGAGAAAACATGAGGAGCAAAGCTGATGGAAGAGCTGATGAACAAAACCTGTTTATCTGCGTTATTCTGGACTGAGATGGGAACGATGCAGAATATAGCCCATATTCTTTCCTGTAACTTTCAGGGAACACACTGGGCACTTTGAAGAACAAGGCTGTGTTCTGTGATTTATTTATAAGTGATTTATTTTGAGGAACCATTCTAGAACTTACCTAATAAAATGAGCAAAAATAGCCTGATAAGTTTTCAATACAAACTGGAAGTTAAGAGAATGTGAGGACAAGACTCGTAAAGTTAATGGAAGCAGCACTGGGTTAGTAACTTCTGGGAAAGTGTTGACGAGTAAAAACAAAATCTTTTAATTGATGAAAACTAGCTTCTACATGCTTGGAGAGCAACCTCTAACTTTTGAGTAAGTTCCAAAATGCATCTAGCAAATTCAGACAAAGAAGTCTCAAAGTTCTGGAAAAGTAACCTCTAAGTTTAAGGAAAGTATCTTATAAGTTCTGCTAAAGTATCCAATAATTTCTAGGAAAGTGAGTTAGGAAACTGATCAAGATTAAGCAAACTGACCTCTAGGTTCTAGAAAAGTAACTTCTAAGTCTTAGAAAGTAACTTATAAGTCAAAGTATCCTGTAATTTTTAGGAAAGTGACTTATATATTCAGTAATTTAATCTAATTGTGCACTGCTAGATTTAATTTGACCTGTTTGTCTGGTAAAGTGTTACCAGATAACATTTTATGACTTGAACGTCTGAATTTCTTTAAGCCGTGGAACAATACTCATGCTTTTCATGAAAAGCCTGAAAACTCAACTCTTAACATTTTCACTCCAAGGTCAAACTTGTTCCCAGAACTCTTCCCTTTGCCTCCCAAACCATTTGTGGTCTTCCTGGGCCAGATTTCAAGGCGTAATCATGGGGAGAAGACTGTCTGCTTTGGGAATGTCAGAGTCTGTTTGCTTTTTGCAGATGTTGTGGTTCTGCTGCTGCTTTCAAGCCACAACTTTAGCAAGAGTCGGACTGTTATACAGCCGAGCATGAAGTGGTTCACTTCTCGAAATCTGAGATCATGGCTTTCCTCTAGGAAAAGGCAGAGTGCTTCATGGGGCTGAGAATGAGTCTCTGAGCATTGTCCCTAAAAGACGGCACATTTTATGTGCCGTCTTTTAGGGATGATTCTGGGTTAGATGATTCTGGGTTTGTCTGGACCGCTGCAGTGACTGATCTGGTATTTTGAGGTGAAGAAGGAGATGAACTAAAAAGTGGATTTTCTGGATTTACTGGTCCAGCTATGATCCAGTTCAGTCCTTTGACAGACAAAATGAGATCCTGGTACAAGAAGTTGCGTCTTCTACATAAAGATCATGACTCAAAATCCCAATTGTGTGAAATTTACCCACAAGTGAGAGATGTCAGCCACTCCATGTAACCTAAACCACAAGATTTTGTAGATTTTGGAATATTCAGCTATTCTTTCTGAAGCTCTTTATGTTAACACCAGATTGACATAAACCCTTTGTGGTTTCAAGATGTTATGCCATTTCTAAAGCTGGAGGAAGAAGAGCTGATAACCACAAGGACGTATCAGGGCCACTACAGATTAAAAGGCAGAAAAGGAGCAAATTTCTGCCAAAAACTGAGATTTTCAAGTACAAATAAGAAAATTTCAGAAAAAGCTGAAAATTTGACAATAACCTCATAATCCCAGAAGAGCATCCCCTAAGAAAAAAATTTGAATGACAAATTTTCATTATAAAAAAACGTATAACTTTGAGTGTCAAAAGTCAAAAACTGTCAACATTTCAAACTCATAAATATCCAAAGGCTGAATTGTTTTAACTTTTAAAACTGGTTTTTCCATTAGATTTTTCTAGCAAATGTTAAACTTTTCAAACTGAAATGTGTTTGTTTTTATAGAAAATGTCTGAAGTTAAATTCAGATTGATTTTTTTCTGACAATTTTTTTACTTTTGAAACTCTGAAATTTTCTAGTTTGTTTGTTTTTCCTTACAATTTCTGAGCTTAACTTCAAACTTTCTGAGAGTTTGGACAGAAATTGACTCATTTTCTCCATTTACAATGGTCCTAAAATCTCATTGCCGTTAACCTGAGGTAATTTTGGGAAAACTTGTTCAGGTGTGGGTCTTTTCAATATGTGGCTGTGCATTTGATGTTTTAGCTTTTCTAAATTCTGCTGAAGTTGGAACATGGTAAAATATGAACCAATATGTACTCAAAGAAGAAAAAGGAGAAATACACAATAAAAGTGGATTACAGTGAATTGCAATCAACATTGCATGTTTCCTTTTTCTCTAAAAAAAAATACATTTCATAAGAAAAAAAATTATGCAAACTGTGATCAGAAACCTGCAGAAGTATCAGATAAAAGTGAGACCCAGAGAGAAATGTTGAAATTATGAATTTAAGACACCAGAACAGCAGCATTATCCTGTTTCCAGACGCGGGTCCAATCAGAGTGTGTGTGGGTTGGTGTAATGAGGTGGAGACGGTTGTCCATTACTTCCTGAGATGATGGGCTCCTCACAGCAGCGCTCCCACAGCTGGAGAAGACGAGGAGGAGGCTCCATGAGGAGAACATTCAGCCATATTCACGTTGTGTATGTTTGAGTCGGAGCATCTTTAACTCCCACTTCATCCGCTATGATGACAGTAATAATAATGATCTTACTTATGGTACACTTTTAAAATAAGGAGATGGATTTTCTCTCTCTTATGGAAAACAATTGGAGGTTTATGGGGAAAAGAAACTAAACTGTTGAGAAATGTTTGAGGAAATATTCATTTGTTTAATGCTCAACATATTTAATAAAATGTGGTAAATCAAATTTAACAAGAGAAGCTCTTTATGTTAAACCTAAGTCATGCAGTTATATACCATAAAAAGCAATGAGATTAACATGGCTGCATATTCATCCCATGTTATGAAGTTAAGAATTATGAAAAACTTGACAAACTTCAACTTGTGAGAAAAAGATCACCTTCACATTTAAACCTCAAACAAAAATAAACATTTAGTTCCAATATCTATTTCTCACAAATTTCCAATTTTTATAATTTTGTATATTGTCAAATATTTTATATGAATCATGTCTTTGCACTGTTAAACATCCCAAATTTACATTTATATATGTGGTTTTTATGTGACTCACGTTCACTTGTCAGAATTTGTGTACGTTATTTAGAGATTTCTGAAATGTTTGGCTTTATGCTAATCTCTAAATAAAACTCCGTCTTCTCATTTCGTGTCCTCTGCTGAGCTTTGTAAGAGACACTTCTCTGCATTTTAAAACCCTCCACATATTTCCTGAACATGACTGATGGCTTAAATATATATTAGTTAAATATATTGACTACAGCAGAATGTAAAAACTGAATTGGCTCATGAAGTTCAGCTTTCACCGCTGTGGAGAAACAAAAAGCTGGACTGTGTCGCCCTCTAGGGTTTAAAATGTGTAAAGGCAACATGAACATGATATGCCAAATAGGAAAACTAGTTATGAAAGTTTTCTTTAACATTACAACCAAGCAACTAACAGAACAGTATAAAACGCATAAATAGAAAACTAAAAGTACTAGTTCCATTGACAGATTATTTCACTTAAAACATGGGGGAAATGTCAAGTGAAATCTACCAGTAGAACTAGAACCTTATCAATATTATTGACTTAAAACAAGATTCCATGTCTTGTTGAAAAGTTACTTGCAGGTTAGTTTTTTTCTTATTTATAGTGTACTAGAATATTTACTCAAGAATATAGGCAAAATTAGAGAAAGATGGAGATTTTGGAGCGTAGCTAGAAAGCAGTAAACTCAACAGGAAGGCCAGCTCTGTTTGGATGCTCCCTCGATTCAGTTAACTCTGGTTAAAACATCATTAGCCCCTACTTCTTGCAGGAAGCTGTTGCTGAATTAAGAGAGCTCCAAAAGTGACAAACTGCTGCATCCCAGATGCACAACAGAGTGTCAACACAGATCCTTCCCTTCAGCAGCTGTTACTTTATGACCTTCGCTTCTCCCAACAACTTACTTTCATTTCCTTGTAGTTACTTTTGTATAAATGTACAGAGCTGTTACTTTACTGCTGATGCATCTGAATGTTCCCACAAACATTAAAGACATTTCTGTCTTGTTCTCATGGATGCAGATACACAGTGACGTTGATTCAAACATGTCCCTTTGAATTAGGGGTTTAATTACACAGAACCAACACCGACAAAGAGGAACAATTTGGGTTTTCCATACATAATACTAAACTCAGTAAATTCAATTTATTGCATAGAACAGAAAAACTGAATTTTGTTTGAATCTCATGGAAATGTTTTTAGCCCAAAAGAGGCTAAAATGACCCCAAAAAAAAAAAAGGATTTTATTCATTCGGGAGTTTCTGCTGGAATATTTCTTACAATATTTCAAACAAATAAAATGAACACAACAACAGCTGACAAGCTGCCTGTTATATAAATGTGATGCGTGTTTGTTGTTTGAACTAAAGATCGAAAAGTTCTCACTAAACACTGAAGCATTTCAAATGTTTTCCAAAGTAAACCTTCACAGAACTGCACTGAAAGAAAATCAGACTCAATATTTACATCTAAGAAAAAAAAATGACAAGATTTATTTACTACCAGAAATACAGAACATACAGGCCTTTTAAAAAGAAATGCATCTAACAGTTATATTTAATGTCTTCAGAGTTTGGTGCGTTTGAGTCCTGGGGATCTGAAATTTCCATCCACAATGCAGTAATAAAAGGACAGGCTGCTTAGTGATGATCATTTACATTTTTAACTGAGTTTTATCAAGAACAAAAATATGTAGCATATCAAAATTAAATCCTACACAATAAATCACAAGAAATTGTTTTTTTAGCTGAATCATGTTTAAACTTTTGTGCAGCTGATATTAACGCCAAAGAAAAAGTTACATTTCCTCCTTAAATTTGAAACTTCTTCAGAAAAAGAAATGACAGAAAATTTCAAATAAAGCTGGACGTTTTAACCTCTTGCTGCAAATAAGAGGCTAAAATCTGAAAAAAATAAAAAAGGCATCAAAAACATGAAAAATATGTATTACTTAAATTTACTGTTTTACTATTTTAATAAGAAACATCTCTGGAAACGTCCTGGTCTGAAGTCATCTGAAATACTAAAACGCTTTGTGTGTTACAGTGTCAGCCTTCAGTGTCTTGGTCCACCCAGTCGCATATGGGGGCCAACTGTAAAAACATAAAAATAATTATTTACTCACAGAAATCATCTGAAAACTAATTTTCCAATTAGTTTGTCTAAAAAGGCCAAAATGTCAAATGAAGTGATTTACCTGGCGTTGACAGAAGAGGAGGACGAGAACCCTTCAAGGACGGAGGGGCCGCCCTGGGCCTGGACCGGAGGCCCGGGTAGAGCGGAGGAGCGTGGTGGAGCAGCGGCCCTCGGGACAAACCTGGAGCTCCGTACGGATCCAGAGAGGACGGGGGGACCCGGGAACCCAGGAGTCCTAAAGACATCCCAGGAGGAGTCCGATGCAAAGACAGGAGTGGAGGAGGTTTGGTTTTGGGGAAAGAGCCTGAGGAGGAAATTATTTCAGGACACAAAGATGAAAAATACCAGTGCGTCCCCAAAGGATTGATAATCACTGTCAGTATGGTAAGTAGGCATGAGCCGGTACGATACAACTATACCACAGGAACAGAACTGAATATTTTCATGGTTTTGAAACTAACTTTGTCATACCACAGTATACTTTGGAACCAGCTCATGCCTATTGGTAACTGCTTGTAGATTCAGTAAAATAGGATGTAGCTGCTTGCAGTCCTGACCTGGTGTCGGCAGCAGACCTACAGATACAGGTGGAGAGTGGTCCCCAAGAGATCCTAGTGAGGCAGACTGAGGCGGTGGCCCAGGTGGAGTAGGAAGCAGAGGAGGGGGTTTCCCCAATCCTGGGGGAATCATGTTCCCTTTATCATCCTCATCACCTAAGGCCAGAGCTGAAAAAGAAAAAAAAACAAACTGCAGCCATTTTTCAGACTATTTGAGCCCCAATCAATCACCAGTGTCTCACCTTGCAAATGGTCCTGTCGGGAAGCGACATACTCTGAGATGGATTCCAGCTCCTCCAAATACAGATGCACCCCGTCGGCAAGAAGAGAGAGGAGATGTCTGATTTCGGAGGGAACTGTATGCCGTGCAATTTTTTCTCGATCCAGAAAGTCATCCAGCAGCTGCGATGCCTGTGCTGCGATGTCTGCAGGATCCCTTGGTGAACTCTCCTTGAGGAGTCCGCGACTGCACTCTGCTTGCACAAAGTCCAGAGCCTGGTCTTTTGGCATGTTACGGTGGACTGGGAGGAAAACGGGAGCGTTAAAACCGAACTGGAAGGAGACTCAACTTAGAGTGAAGAAAAGGTTTTTAGTTGTTCTTTTCCATCATAATCAGATGGATTTTATTTTTAATTATTCATTTACGTTTAAAACATTGATGTTTAAGGAGGTAATGCGTAACAGTGTGGAGCTTATGCAATCGCAATAAATAGTTTTCTTCAGTTGAAGTTTTCCTTTGTTCATGATCCAGAAAATTCAATAATTGTATTTTTTTTTTTCAACTGTGCATTTAAGTTTAGTCTTAAGCTGTAATCCTAAAAGGGAAAATAACTGATTTATTCACTCAATTTTGATGAGTTAGCTGGACTGCCTACTCATCAAAACTTGAAGTGTCTAATATTTTTGTCATAATTGGTTTAAGAGAAAAACTGCAGCTTCATACTTTTCAAAAACTGTTGCATTGGTGTAAAGGACGTCTGTGGCGTCATTGTGCATTTGTATTGGCTTATGTGGCTGTTGATTATTTAACCAGAGAAATGTGGAGACAAAAGTCTCCATTTTGTTTTAAGAGTAAGTGCTTAAATGATTGGGACACACGCTGAAGAACAAAAGGCATGTTTTGTGTAATGACAAAACGTGTTTATTCTTTTTGTTTTTCATGTTATGTTCTTTTGATTAAATTATCCATTTCCCCTAAATGGTGGTCATGTGTGGGTTAAGCAGCAGCATGTGTTGCACCCATTTCCACTTGTAAATTCAGATTTAATTCAAAACTACTTCAGTTATTTCAGAAGAAAATTAAATATGTTGCTGTAACTAGTCACTGTGCGACAGCCAACAAATGTGTTTTTCTTACAATTGTGGCAGCACTAATATATTTTCTAGATTTATAGCCTTTTTTTCCCCTTACAAAACCGAAACTTACCTTATATGCAGATTTGCACGTAAATGAAAGTCAGGTTTAGATTTTGTAATTGGCTTCAAATTTGAAATCTAGATGAAAATAAGGAGCTTCCCCCCACAACTCCAACTTCAGTTGTGTTTCAGTTCATTGGGTCATTTGTTCTGTTGGTTAAACCAAACTTTTTCTGACAGGCGCGCAACAAAATCTGTAAAATATACAGTAAATGTTTGCCATAAAATGTCTGCAATAATCCAGGTATTGTGCACAAGAAGCCAAATAAATTATTCCAAAAATTTTTGTTATGGTTTGAAAATTGGGAGGACACAGGAAATGAGTATTGAACCATCAGATTATCAATATCTTGGTGGAAAAAAAACTTTTTTACTAATGATAACTGTAGAATATCTCCTGTATAAATTTTGACCCATTTTTCAAACAAATGGTCTATAAGTCTTGAAGGTTTTGGAAGTAATTTCTCTGATTTTCTTTTCCTGCATGAGTAATGACACAAAAGTTGGATTACTTTGGTTATTACTCACATTTGATGTAAATTTTAACGTGAACATAAATATTCTAAATATAGTTAGATGTGCATATTTCATAGTTGACCAAGTATTGCATCCAAGTTGGTCTTTGTGATTGTGGCAATGCAAATTTTGATTCTACCTTAGACATAGTATATAGCCATCTCCGTTTTATAAAATGCAAATAATGCGATCTCAATTTCACAAAATGGTAGTGATTGATTCACAAAATGGTTCTCAACAGGATGGACTATAACATATTTTTGCTTTAGAAAGTTGTCACAACTGGTCTGTCATTGTCATTTACTTGTTGACGTAATTAAATATTTAATTAGGCCATCTCTCCCTTCACAAAACAACCACTAAAGTCAGCCAAGGCAATGTTTAAAATCCCTACTACAGTTTTTACAAAAGTGAAACTGGCAGTGAGTCAGCAATACTCCCTCTGATTACCTTTCTCAGTCAACTTCCAATCTGGTCACTCAGTCTTTACACAGGTCAAACTGAAACAGGACACCCACATAAAAGGCCAGGGTTATGATTAGTGGTTCATTCCTCTGAAAATGTGAAGGTTTCAGCTTAAGCCAAAAAGAACAAATGACCCATCTTTGCAATCATCATGTTTAGTTTTTTCTAGGCTTCAGAGTTTGCTTATGTGTTTTGGTATGGTGTTTATTTCAGAGGCCATTTCCTAAAAAGTTTAGTGCTAATGGTGTGTATTTGCTTCAACAGAATTCAATTTTAGTGCCTGTTTAAAAGATGAGCAGAATAAGAAAGCTTTATGAAACTTTTATGTCGATGTGTTAAGAGCAAAATGCAGTTTTTTTTTTTTGTTGAAGTGGAAAGAGTTTTAAAGAACTGAGGGTTGTAACGTACATGTTCTGGGGAGGGCTTGAAGGATTACGAGGGGTAGGGACTTACTTTTGAGGGACTCTGAGAATATGATAACAGTGCAGGAGGACAGAGCTACGTTTTTCTGCTCCACCAGTATACATAACGGGGAGCCGTCTGCTCGGACATCCTGCAGGGCCCGGGTCAGGCCCGATTCCGCTTGAAGGTACAGCATTTCCACTGACAGGCCACGCTCCTGCAAGCACTGGCTTAGCGATTTGGGGTAATCCCTTTGAGAGGAAGAGAAACACTTTGTTAACTAGACTTTTCCGTGTTGCGTTAATTAGATGGCATATAAAATAACCATTTCTTAGGTGAAGATTTTTATTTCTTCAGTTAAAATATATATTTTTAAAAACAAAACTTATTTCTTGAGTTTCAGGCGATCAGGTCTTTTTCAGATATAAAATGTGCAACAACTCTTTAATGTTAATCTGTAGATTGGTGTGATAATGGAAAAGTACATGATGTTCTCTAGGACGCAATAATCTACTGGCCACTTTATTAGAAACTTCTTCAGTTTCATAACCTGTTACCGCAAACACTGAATTAGCTAAATGACAGAAACTCAATGCACTTAAGTATCTACAAATATTGAAGGCAACTTGCTTAATAAGAACTTTAAATATATGAATCAATTTTACAGTGTGGCTACTATCAGAAAATAGGAACCTGAAGCTTCAATACAATAAAATTGAACAACAGGTTGGATGAATGTCACCTTTTCCAACAAGTCTTGATTTATTGGAGGAGGTCTATACTTGGCATAAACATGAAAACTTGGATTGTCCTGGCTGGTACTGCTCTAGGCTGCGGACAACCAAGCAAAGATGTATTGAATATTTTATTGGGTCCAATCTGTATAGTATGATACCAATCATCATTTAAACTGCGAAGCTTCTCTGAATAACATTGTTGGTCCTGTTTATGACTACTGTCCATCAATCTGATGATTATGGACATCAGTCACCCGATTGAGCAGAACATCTTTGGATTGTGGTGAAACTCGAAATTCTCATGAAGTGGAGACAAGGAAACCGCAGAAAATGAATGATGCCATATCATTCATTTTGACCTCAGTTTTAGACATTTTGTTCTCAAGAAGAACAAAATAACTAAAGAATGTCAGAAGCTTATTGAATCTTTAATAGAATTACAAGAATTGTGAAGGCAAGCCAACATTTGAAAGGTGTAATAAAGTGGCCAGTGATTTAACCTGAAACAAAGTTAAAGACAGTCCTGTTTTAAACCGTTTTCTTCATGTATAGCAAAAAGTAAGACCTTTAAAGTGTCTTTAATGCGTCTTCTGTATCTGCTGACCTACAGCCACTGTTCTGATTGATTGAATATCTGGTAACTGGCTGAAAACTCCATTCAGCCAAAGTGTTGCATCTATTCTAGACAGACCAGTTCTGTAGAAATCAAATTATCTGAACCAAATAATGTCTGAGTTGGACTCTTACTGGTTTGTGTTTGACTTTGTCAGGGAGTGTATTGTAAGTGAACAAGAAGCCAACTTATTTGCATTTTCAGCAGAACGTGTGAATGTTGTATGCAAAATAAAAGCTGAAAAAGTAATTAAATATCCCACCTCTTCCATAGAAATGTTACATGCGTGGAAACAGCTGTTTTGATGTTTCTGCTATCTGATAGACAAGAATTAATGTAAAGATTTAGGCTGCCTATTGCATTTGTTCTAGTGTGTGATTGATTTTTTTTTTTTTCCACATAAGCTTATATTTAAAAACATTTTCCAACCTGGTGAAGAAAAGTTTGTTTTTAATGCAACCCATTTTTAAACTTTCCCTGTTTTCATCATGAAGGAAAACTTACCTGGCTAAACCACGCCACAGCAACAAGAGCCAACAAAGAGGATCAACTTTTAATGTTAAATGTTTAGTGATCATTTATGGGTGAATTTATATACGTGTGTGTGTGTGTGTGTGTGTGTGGTGTGTGTGTGTGTGTGTGTGTGTGTGTGTGTGTGTGTGTGTATATATGACTGAATAAAAGAATGGAAAACAAATCTTTTTTTTTTTTTTAAGATAAACTGAAGTTTAAGTTAGGGCTGAAACTGCACTAAAACAAATACCAATCAGATGCATAGTGAACAATCAAGATATTATAGTGATGTGTGTTAACATAACTGGAACTGATGTAGAAGACTGCATATTGTTTATGTTCCAAAATAATATTGTTTATGTTCCAAAATAAGTGGTAATTGTTATTAGTCAGTTTTTCATCTGAGGATGCCTCAAAGATGTAAGTTTGTTTTTAATATGAACATCTGCTGATCCACGTTACGTTGAAAGTAAAGAAACAAAACTTCATGTCTGTCTTCAGTCTGAAGTGGAGTCAGAAACCTTAACTAGATGCAACATGTAGCTCAAATATTTCAAATCCTGGCCTTTGTGTTTTATGTTCTTGAATGATTTGTGCCAAGTTTCCTTACCTGTTGCATTATTTAGATTTTTCTTTTTCATTTGAAAATTTAATGCAAAAATGTATGATTATATGGGTTCAGCTCAAACCAAGCTGCCATCACATTGGCTTCAAATATCTGCTACCATAAGGTTAAGTCTTATTTAGTGGAGCAGTCAAGAACTAGCATTGATGCATTACATATGTGCTGAATAATGGCACCAATAGTGAAATTATTCACCATTATACCCAAAAGGAAATAGATACTCTATTGATAGCAGTTTAAAAAGAAACATAAGAAATTCAAATAAATTCTCAGTTGACAGCAATTCTGAAAAAGTGTTTCAATTAGTCATAACACATCCTGAAGGTGCAATAAAATGATAAATATTCATTAGTGGATGCTAAATATCCCAAGCAGAGCTTCCAAAACTCAGCTTAACTGTTAAGTTGAACAACTGCTAGAGGAAAACTCACAGGAACTTGTTGGTGACGGACAGGACCACGCAGTCGGCTGGCTTTCTCTCCTCCTGGACCTGCTTGTAGAACTTCTGGTACAAAGCTTTACGTCTGTCCGCCGGATTGACAACCTCGGTTTTGACTGGCGGGTTCAGGACTTCAAGAAATTTGGGAAGAGGTAGAGGGATGGGTGGAGGAGAGTGCACATTTAGAAGCAGGGAATAATTTAAGTGATCAGGTGTAGTCATTTTAAAAACATAAAAAATTCTGCATGATGAAAATGAAAGTCTCACCACTTGGCTGAGGTTTGTATGCCTCAAACTTTACACTAGTGGAGTAACCTTGAAGCTGTTCCAGCTCTTCATAACTAAAAATAGAGCAAAACAGGTTTCAATGTGCTGAATTTCATTGAGTTTTCCTGGGAGGTAATACAATACAGATTTCTGTGCACCGAAAATATAGACTGGAGAGGTAGGTACAGTAATGCAAGCAAAGGTAGCAGGAATTTTCACATAATTTCCTCTTGTTATATAATGTATATGCAAAGCATTATTTTCAAAATGTCTGCACAGTTGAACTCTTGAAATGTGTACATTTGTTAAAGCCGACCTAAAAAAGAAAAAAACCCAAAAGGTGACGATGGAACTGATACAGCACACACTGCAGCAAAAACCACAGCAGCCAACAGTAGAGTACAGTATTCAGAGTGACAGAGATCAGATAACTTATTTGCTTCCTTTTAACTTAAAGTAACTTGTACACATAAACACAGTAGGCACAACAGTAGAAACTGAAAACTTGACACCAAATAAAAACAAAAGTGTAATATTTATCAATTAATTTCTGAAAAAAACAGAACCAGGTCTGACCTTGAAAAAATGTTCTGCATTATGACAATTTAAACAGCCCAAATAAACACTGAAAATCCTGCTGAAAAACAATATTTTTTATTTAAAACAAATTGGATCCAGGGTTAACATTTAGATTCTCACTGAATCATTCAAATGTTTACATTTTGATTCCAGTTCAACTGACGAAGCCAATAAATCCAAAAGAAAAAGAATCAGCTAAAAGTGAGTGGTTTTAGTTTAATAAAACAGTTGACCAGTCAGCTTACCGCAATATTTGCAACAAAAATACACCATACAGAGTGAACAGCAAACAATTATTTTGCTGTTCACAGAATTCATGGTGTTAAATTAAAACATCAACATATGCCATTCACCCTTAATGATTTTATTCCTGTTGTTAACCAAGGCTCAGCTTTTACAAGTTTTCTCTTTTGTTGGCTGGATTTTCTCCACCAGGTTAGCCCATTAGAGTGAGATCAGTTACTGTTTTAAGTACCAGCAGCATCAAATCAGAGGCCCTATCTGCCTTTTTGACTGACAGGATTAAACAAAAAATCCATTTTAAAATGACAATTATAATCCACATTATGTCATCAAGCAGTGGACTATATGTAACATTTTCTCTGAAGTGAAAGTTTTATACTAGACTGTCTTCTTTAAAATATCAGATGCCTTTATTTACAGGTTTTTTATTATCATTCACAGATGCATATTTATTCAAATGCATATTTATTCAACTACGTAAAAGAAACAGCACATTGAAATAATAAGAGGCCGATTTATAAAGTACAAATTGAACAACAAACCAGTCCTTCACTCACAGAAAACAAATGGTCTAAAAAGCATAGTTTCCAGTAACAGTGTCATGTGTTAAAGCCGTTGTGTTAGCCACCGTTAGCCGCTTTTACCTGTCCAGAGCATCCTTTAGCTCCTCGGTTCTTTCTTCTCTGCTCGGGTACGGAGCCGCTCTCCGGAACAACCGCAGCTGCTGAGCACTGCAACACAAGAACCCATTTATTCATGGTATCTGGAGTATATAACTGCGCTCCCGGTGCAGAAACATGCACTTGTAATTGGGTGAAGTTGTTGTTCGAGGCTTCCATGCAGGCTAGCTGCTAACACTAAAGAAGCTAACCTTCCGTTTGGACTGCCGGACGGTCTCCGCACACCTGCGGCTGGCTTCCCCCAACTCGACATTTTACTGAAACTGAAACTGCAGCTCGACTAAAAACAGCACATTTAATCTGACGGATCACATAAAAATGCCCCGTCGATGTCCCTCACAGCTGTGAATAGCATGAACACACCAGTGGAAATGAGGTTTTAAAAAGGGGAGGAGCGCCGCGCTGATGAGCCCCTGTTAGGCAACTACCGCCACCTAGAGGATGGTACTGTACTTACAATCACAGTTCTATTTTAGTCTTTTAAAAACCAGAATTGGCGCATAACTTTTGTTTTATATAATGTTTTATATAAAATCAAATATTATGATAACGAACTCATTATTTGAGTTCTCTTTTTTAACAAATACTTGAGTAATTTTCTACTCACTCCTTTGTAAGAGCACCATTACAATACATAATCATTACAATACATAACTATATACATATATATATATATATATATATATATATATATATATATATATATATATATATATATATATATATATATATATATATATATATATATATATATATATATATATATATAATATATATATATATTTTTTTTTTTTTTTTTTTTTTTTTTACTCAAGTGAAAGATAGCCATCTGAAAAATTACTCGAGTAACAGTGAAGAAGTTTTAGGTAAAAAGCTGCACTGAGAACTTACTGTCTAATTTAATAAAAATCTGAGAAGAATGTAGTCATTCAGACAAATACAATATGTGCAAGTTCTAATAAAAAGTTAATAAAAATAAATCACCTTAATACAAAAATAAATTCGGGCAGAAGAGACACTTATTCCCAAATCAAATTTTTCCATAACATGTACAAGATATACACAATGATATGATAAATTTTGTGAAAATATAATTATACAAAGTAATAAGATAAAACTCAATATTTGCATAGGTATACCTGAAGCCTCTTCTGCCTTTAAAGTAACATATTCGCTTTAGCTTGCATAAAAACAACTACAAGAGGACAAAATATAAGAAATACATAACTGATATATCTTTGTTGCAAATATGTACATACCCTTTAACCAATAATTTACTAAAGCACACTTGGATTCAGTTTCAGCATTAGGTCTTTTTGTTAGAAATCTGTCACCATCCTAAATCTTGACAATATTTGTCAAAAGTTTCAGAAGTTCTCCAACTTTCTCAGATGCCTTTAGAGTCACCTACAGATTTTTGGTCAGATTTCTCTGTGGCTTGGCTTTAAATGTTTTGTTTTTTACAGTTTTTTTTTATTATGATTTACAGATTATTATGATTCACTACAATAGTCATTGTTTTGTTGAAGTAGATATACGTTTGGACTTACGGTGATTCTGAAAAACAAAACCTGTCTTCAATTTCATCTTTCTGTCAGACTTGGCATTAAGAACTTATGTGTTTCGCAACACATTGATATTTAAATAACTTTCAAAATTTCTCTACAGTGATGCAAATACGGCTAAAAAACTGCAAACCCTTGAAAGTAGTTGTTCTCCACAAGGCTGGCTTAACCATTTGGCAATATTAATTATTTTTTTTATGATCTCAAACATTTAGGAGTGACAAACAACCAAAGACTGCAAAAATCTATGTGGGGAGAAACCCTTTTTCATGGCGTCATGTATTGGAACGACCAGGTGATTGATTGAGAACATTTCCCTCATCTGTTCAGCAAACTCTGTAGTACCAATGAGGGGAGAACTACCAGGCAAAGTAGTTTACCAGGCAAAGCCAGTTTAACCATTCATTCACTTTTGTGGCTCTGTCTGGTTTAGTTGGCTTTAATTATGTTCATTTCAATCCCCCAAGTCTCTCTAAAACTTTAAAACAATCGCACCTGAATGGCAAGAAGATCAACGTCTCTGGGCTGGCGGAGTTGTGTGAAGGCTTTCATGGCGGGTGTTCAGTGCTTTGTCTGCTTACGGTTAGTTCAGATAGGGCTTATACTGAGCCTGGATCTGGTTTTGTGGCAAGTTTCTTCTTGTTAAAACTGAGATATTCCTTCTCCATGGTTGTCTCAGGTTTGTTCAAAATGAGTCACCCAAGTTATGATGTCAAGAAATCTGCCGGTTTTCGAATTGGCTTTGCAGTACAGATCTTGGACCTATGTTTTGTATTTATTAGCCAGAATCAGCTTTATTTGGAATTAGACTTTGGTTCCAAGCTCTCACATGATTGAGTATTCAAGTCAGGTCAAGTTTATTTGTATAGCACATTTCAGCAACGAGGCAGTTCAAAGTGCTTTACAGCATAAAAATAATATATGGTAAACACGTAAAAAACAAGCAATGAAAATTAAATTTTGTTAAATGCCATCCTCAGATTTATCAAGCAAATATACATCAAATATATCAATCAATGTTCACATTATTATTGATCAAAGGCAGCTGTAAACAGATGGGGATTTAACCTTAATTCAAAGGAAATCAGTGTTTCAGCAGCCTTGCAGTTTTCTGAAAGTTCGATGCAATGACAGCACTATTTTGGTGCTAAACCACACAATGACTTATAAACTAACTAACAAAAGAAGTTTAAAGTTTATTCTCTCAACTTTTTGGTAGCCCTGTCAAGATACTGCTGCAGATATCAAATCGACTAATGATAAACGAATGGAAGAGTTTCTCAAAATATTGTTATTAAATTGTCTTTAATTCTGGATATGTTTTTCAGGTGATAAAAGGCCAACTTTGTAGCTATCTTTATGTGTTTTTACCAATGAAAAACAGTTTAGAATAAATAAAAAAATAACGCTAAATACCCAGGTTTCTGCGGTTGTGTTAAATATTTATATTATTTGTTTCAGGTGTCCTCAGCGGGTAACTCGTGCACGTCTCCGCCTGGCAGCGTGAGCGCGCCGAGCGGTGACAGACGCCATTTTATTTTGAAAATCAAACTAAACTGGAGGCGCTGCAACCCTTCCATTTCATCAAGTTTGTTGTGGGGAAACTAGAAGGAATGACGATCTGAATTACTTTACTGGAAGCACGGTGAGACTGAGAATGTATTTAACTAACAACAATCGACAGAATTACATTCAAAGAAAAAACAGAGATTTAAGTAGGGGATGTCCGTTTTACACCAGCATGAGGGAGGGGGAGTCTAATTCCTGAAAACAGCTGTCATTTTCTTTAGGTAAAAAGTAGCTCACTCTTCTGGTAGAAATGTTTATCGTTGATGTAAATATGATAACCACTTTGTGTTTTGTTGTTGGTATCCGAAAGCCACCGTCACGTTTGGCTGAATGAAGGTTTACAGACTGGTTTAAGAAATCAACGTTTGTAGCTACGTTAGCATATTCAGAGATTAGTTGGAGCCGAGGAAGGAAAGCTAAGAAGGCTAATGCTACCGTTGGCGAACTATATCTCGTAAAACTAATGTCCAATGTTCAAACTAAACATTAAAAGTGACTGTGAGAATCCTTAAAACTCATAATGTAGCTGACTGATTTAAAACCATTAAAATGTAAATATTTTTTTCCGTTCACATTTATATGAAACATGCTCGTGCTGCTAACGTTAGCTTCTCGTAAATGCTAATTTGGTCATCTTTAGCTTAGGAAAATTGGAAACATTTCCTTTGCTCGTTCCTAAGTTGAAACGTAAATATAAAACATTTTTCCTAAGTCATGGATTATTGGACAGGGATTTATCATTTATTGGCTTTAAATCTATCAAAAATGGGAACTTGGTTCTTAACGGTGTTTACCAGCGTCATGGTGGTGTTAGCCGATCTACACACCTAGGTTTTCTCAGTAGTTGCTGAATGTGATCGCTGAAGAGTTCAAGGTTTTCCAAAATTAGTGAATTAATTTCATGTTACTAACACTGGTGGACGCTTCGGGGCTGCTTTGAACGCTCTGCTTTATTAATTTCATTTTTGTTAGCTTCTTAGATTTGCTAACTTTCATTAGCACGTTCTTTGTCCGGAGAGCGACTTCTGTTATTTTTGTATCTCTTCGCTTGAATGCGTGGAAAGAGAAAGGGCGACACTAAATGTGGCATTATTTTGTTTTGTAAGTTTTCTTAGCGGATATGTACGACCTTTGAATTAGTGAGCTGTAAAATAAACCATATAGACTGGTCCAATTTGAACTGGAAATGAGTGATCAGTGAAGTTATTCTGTCTGGAAAAACGGAGTCAATTCAGTCTATTTTTATGGCATTTACACTACTTTCAATATGACCCTCTTGGCTAATTCCACATTTAAAAACACAATTTGTGACCAGAGAAACATTTATTCTTATCGCCTGTTATCAATTCATTTGATTTAAAGCTATAGAATAGTGTCAAAAACACAGAAATGCCTATGAAATACCCTGCTTCCATAAACGTAATTAGAGATATGTGTCCAACTGGTGTCTTAAGTTTTTATTTTTATAAACTGTAAAATGATATATTTTAAGCTGCTGGTCATTTCTGCCCTTTGATGTGTATTTTTTTACTTTTACTATCTTTTTTTGAAAAATTTATGGTGTATTATAAAATTATGGAGTTTGATCTTATTTAAACTAGAGGCATATTATGGTTTAAACTGGAATACAGTTAATATTTCTTTGAGTCTTTGTGCGATGTAGTAAATCTAGCAACTCATGTATAATAGCATAATATTTACTTTCATATACAATCATTTGTTCACTTTTGGGAAAATATAAAATTGAGCACAGAATTTCACTTTCAGCTTTCTATTTACACCTGTAAGGTTATAATTTATTTACACTATACATGTTACAGTTAAACTTAAGAAATTTGTATCAGTTGCTGTTTTTAAATTTGAAAGAAGCAGACATATTGCATCTCCTGTTTTTATGTCAGTGTCGCTGTGGGATAGATTATACTGGTGTTATTGATTTAAAAAGCTCATTTATTACAGTATTAATCTGAGGATTAATTTTGAGTTAATCTAACTGGTAGCTTTTGTGAAATAATCGCATACATTTCTTCTTGACCATTGCTAGTCAACATGCCAGTCTGCATCAGCTAAATATGTTTAACTTTTATTCAAAGTTACATCTGTCCATAAAGTGTGAAATGACCCTAATTAAGTTATTAGGTGTTGTCACTATAATGTAATCATTTGTTACAGTCTTATGGTAGAAAACTGCAGATTTTATTTGTGTGACTGGAACTCTTTTCTTTCCTCCCCATACACTTGGGAGTTGGGATTGGTGCAGTTAACTTAAAATCTATTGTAGTTATTCCTATTCATATAATTTGGAGTAACAGTTTATTTTAGACCATAACTGCAATCTATGAGTGATACTATCATTGGCTGGTTTTCCTGTTTCTAAATCGTATTCTCAACTCTGGTGGGTGGCGATTTGCTCTCAAGATTGTATCAACATTCTGCCTCAGCAGACATAATTTATGTAAATATCTTTATTTTTTATTTATATTTTTGGACAGCACAGTGTAAATACACATAACTGACCACCACTGTAAATAAAAAATGGGTTTAACATAAATAGAACATAATTAAATGTAATCCCAGAACATTTATTGTATTTCTTGATTAATATATAGTTTTTGTCTTAACAGTATTTGCTCACATAAAAATATTGCTGATACAGAAAAAATCTGTTTCCAAATGACTTAGAAAAACTGTTCTTCTGTTACAGATGCTGTCCATGGTTTTAAACTGAAGGATTCTACCTGCTAGCACTGGGAGCCACTGATCGGAGCACACATTTGGAAGACAACATTTGTCGCACCTTTTGGGGGGGGGGAGCAGAAGTAACCTATCACTGAAGTGACTAAAGGGGAATAATGGTGATTTTGCGCCGTGCTCGGCTGCCTGCTTCCGCCCCAACCAGCAATGAATCTTGACTCGCTCTCGCTGGCTTTGTCTCAAATCAGCTATCTGGTGGACAATTTAACGAAGAAAAACTACAGAGCCAGCCAGCAAGAAATACAGCATGTAAGTAGGAGCAACATCCACTGCATTCAGTCTGTATTAGATTCCCGGATCTGCTTGTAAATCAATGTAAATTGTCAAAATGTACAGAAAATCTGACATTTAATTCAAATGTTCATAGTTGTGTTCAGTCACTGAAATGAATAATTCTTATAAACATCAGGTGTGCCTCTTGTGTGTTTCATCCTCATTGAGATTTGAGTAAACACTATCAGTTATGTATTTGATGTAACCAACTTGTTGACATCTGTTCTATAATGTTTGGCTGTCATTCAAACACCAGTTAAGTTAAAAACCACCTGCAGAGTTTTGAGTTCGGTGTGCAGTGATGAGTCTGATTAGTGCAACTAGATTGTGCCAAAAAAAATTAGAAAAACTTTTGGATTCTTCAAAATGTGTATTCATTTAAAATGAATACACATCACTCAGCCTTTTTGTTTAGATTCTTGGGAGTGACTGATCATTTTCGTGCAGTCCCTCTTACAGCTTAAATGCTGCTTTTGATGTTTTCCCATCAATAAATGATTTAGTCTGCTGACTTTACCCCATCAGAAGTTGGCTATTCGTTTTCCAAGAACAATTCTTTGTTTTTATGTCTTTCTAATATTGATACTTGTAAGGACATGTTGCAAATAAACTTTAGACTCGCATTTGAGAAGAAAACAGTCTTTGTAATATGGATTGCTTATTGAAGTGCTTGTAAAATCTTTATTTGCATGGATTGTGTGAAAGAAGTTGTCTCCACTGTGTGTGATTCCAGATTGTAAATCGTCACGGTCCTGAGGCAGACAGGCATTTACTACGCTGTCTCTTCTCCCATGTGGATTTCAGTGGCGATGGTAAAAGCAGTGGCAAGGACTTTCACCAGGTAATCTTTGAATAATCACATTTATCTCCAGCTTGTGCTATTTTGGGGCAACTTTTTATGGCATTTTGAAATATTTCAAAGCTTCCGACTTTAACTAACCTAGACTGATTTGTTACACTAGTGTGCCAAATTGCTTTTTTTAGGTGCACTCAAGAGTTTGATTGCGTCATATTTAAAATCACAGTTTAACAAGTTTTTTTTCTCTTTAAATTTCTATCCATGAACACAATTTTGACTTGAAAATGATTAACAATATTGCTAACATAAAGTACTTTTATTGACGCTTATTTGCACAAGAGAAGAAACGTTCTGAATAGAGCCGAAATTTAAACTTAAAAACATATATTTTTAAAAAAGTTTTATTGGCTCTAGTGGGCTTTATTTGATAGTGAATTGACAGGAAAGTGGGTAATGAGAGAAGGGGAAGACATGTGGCAAAGGTCACCAGGCCTGGAATCAAACCTGCAACGGCCGCATCGAGGCCATATGTAGGTTGTGCTTAACCCACAGCACCCTTAAAGACATCATTTATGAAAAAGAAAAATGGAATGAAATATGGAAAAAAATGTAAAGGCTGAATATCTAACAAATGTGTTAAACTGAACGTTTTACAAAGTCCAAACTATTTTTCTAATGAAAAATTATTTTGGACTCGAACTCAGTGAAGGGAAATTCTTCCTTTGCAAAATAGTGTGCAACATTGAACTACTAATCTGATGGCATGTGGTATTTTTATAGATCCATTAAGATTTTTCAGTGTTTCAATGTAAAGTGTATCAGAACTGCAGTGATGTTCACATGCACTTTGCTCATTTGTAAATGTGGAGAGTTGCATAGTGAGATTTAAACACACACTATGAATTCTTTGTTTGCATAGATATCTACGCTAACAACAGTCTCACTGTGTGCACAAATATATTGCCATAATTATCAGCAGTGGAATACAAAGAGATCAGTTGCCCTTTAACCTACCACCTCCTATGAGGTTGATGGTTCCAGGTCCCGCCCATCTCTCTTCCTGATTGGTTTATAGCCCTAATATGTGTATGTTGTTGAACCACAAGGAGGCTTTCAGAGTCTAAGACTTTTTCCTCGATTGAGCGTTTACACCGGCCGCAGATATTTTTTAGTTGCCCTATTGAGAAATGAGGTCACATTTGTGACCTAATTGGTCGCATTCTAGAGCCCTGTCTGTATAAGTGAAGCTGTAACAAACAGAAACGGAAATTGACCCCTTAAGTTGAGAGCAGTTTCTTTCTTTTCATGTCCAATTGCCACAGCAAGTTTTTCTTTCTTTTGTATAAAATTTTGAAGTCTTGGTTTGTTTCTTCTGCTGATGCATTTCTGCTCTTTGTCTTTTCTCACTACCAGACACAGTTTCTGATTCAGGAGTGTGTGTCGCTGATATCAAAGCCAAACTTTATCTCTACTCTCTGCTACGCCATCGACAATCCCCTACACTATCAGAAGGTAAGCAGTGTTATAAAATGTTAATGGGCTCAGTTAATGCCCAGAGCTTCCACTGTACTTTTGATTCTGGATTGGCAGCCAGTGGTCTTGTCATTTAGTTTAGTTTTAGAGTTCAACTGTAATTTTCTGTTTTTGCTTTGAAGAAATGCTTAGACTTTTTCTGAGACTTTAAATTATTCTAAATTGAAGTAGAATTCAGGTCTATTTAACTGGTATGCAACAGAACTGGGGTGATGTATTTTAATTTTTGTACGTTTAATGTGTGCAACACTCAAAAATTTAAGTTTGATCAAATAGTTCTCCTTAATTTATCTTTCAGAGTTTGAAGCCATCCACCCACCTGTTTACTCAACTGAGTAAAGTACTTAAACTCAGCAAGGTTCAAGAGGTGAGGAGGATCTTCACTATACTTTGTTTAGAGATATGTGTGCTAACGTATCTTTGTTTGATTTTAACTGAAAACCTTTGTGTTCTTTTTAGCTAAAAAGTGATCAAACATGTCAGAACCATCTTTATGTGACTTATTTTTCTACTTTCCAGGTAATTTTTGGCCTTGCTCTGCTTAACTCCAGCAACACAGATCTTCGGGGATTTGGTAAGTGTTGTAGCAGAGTCTTGCATGTTTCAATATAAAATATTTTCAGTTTAAAATTTGTTTTTTTTTTTACTGCTTTCTCATGTTTCTCCATCAAATATTAAATTTAACTGTGACATTTTTGTTATTGTTTCAGCTGCACAGTTCATCAAGCAGAAACTTCCCGACCTTCTGCGGTCATACGTTGACGCAGATCTCGGAGGAAATCAGGAAGGTGGCTTCCAAGACATTCCCATAGAGGTGTTGCACCTGCTTCTCTCCCATCTACTGTTCGGACAGAAGGGAGCCAGTGGGGTAGGACAGGAGCAGATTGACGCCTTCCTTAAGACACTTTGCCGAGGTATTAAAAGAAAAAAACGTGCCATCCATCTGTCTGATGATGAATTTTCAATGTCTCAGTTTGAACTAATGAACATATTTCTGTGTCTGCCAGATTTTCCCCAAGAGCGCTGTCCTGTGGTGCTCGCACCACTGCTGTACCCTGAAAAACGGGACATTCCCATGGACAGGATCTTACCAGACTCTGGGGAGTTAGCTAAGACCATCATGGAGAGTTCTCTCGCAGACTTCATTCGGGAAGTTGGTTACAGCTTTTGTGCCAGGTGAGTTCAGTAAGCTAATTCTAGAGTTTTTGCTCTTCACCACAAAGACACAAAATTTCACAAAGCATTTTTGGACCAGTTTTTAGTGCAAATATGTTAGTTTTGTCTTATTTCAAAAGCACTAACTTTGAGGTGACTTTTCAGTAAGATATAGAAGTTTTTTTAAGTAAGCAATTGCTTATTATTAATGAAAATTACTAGCTCCATTAGCAGATTCTTCCACTTTATAACAAGACATTTCTCCCATGTTATAAGTGAAATAATCTGCCAATGCAATTGGTAATATTTTTAACAATATTAAGGAACTGTTGACTTAAAACAAGATCACATTTTTTTGCTAAAAAGTTATATGCAAGTTTTTTTTGGTATAGTTTTAAGTGTACTGAGATATTTATACTAGAAATTGGATATACATACTTGGTCAGATTTTGTATTTTTACAGTGAATTTAATTGGAATTCAAAATGAATGCAATTAAAAAAAAACCTGGGTCTCTGAAACTGAAAAGTTAAAAAGCATAAAAATAAATGATCTCAACAACCAATACAGAAGGTAGAGTAACTCTATTCACAAAGTTACAAAAAACAAAAAATTTTGATTATAGAAAAATGAACTGCTGCAAAAATTTGTTGCAAATTGCAATTTGATGATTGCAGTTTGAACAGTCTGATCTTTTTTTCTGAGTTCTGTTCTCTTTGTTCAGTGTGAAATGAGCTGCTGTGAATTATTAGTTCCAGAGTTGTCTGAACATTCACCCCTGACATGGTTGGTGTCCTTCTGTCTCAGTCTTGATGATTGCAGAAACATAATCCTCCAGTATGGGGTGAGAGAGGTGACAGCCAGCCAGGTGGCCAGGGTTCTGGGAATGATGGCCCAGACGCACTCCGGCCTGTCTGATGGCATCCCACTTCAGGTAAGGCGCCTGTATCTCGCCTAATTTAATTTCACAACATAGGTTTGATGCAACATGCTTTACATACACTGGAAGTTTTAAATATAATTTTTAAATATAAATGCAGCTCCAGTTTTGCTTTTTTATTAAGTTTACACATTATTACATTGCTATAATGTATGATTTTCCCCCCACAGTCCATTTCTGCTCCAGGAAGTGGAATTTGGAGTGATGGTAAGGACAAGAACGATGGCTCACAGGCACATACGTGGAATGTTGAGGTTCTCATTGACATTGTCAAAGAAGTGGTAAGGAAAGCATTTGATTGTGAAAATAAACCTTGTTTTTTATGTTTGATTGGTTGTCAGAAGTATCGAGATGTTTTTGTGTTTTCTTATAGCAAGTTACGGAATTTGGAAATAATAATGGAATTACTCTGTGTAAACATTCTATTAACTACAGTCACTTGATATTATTTCTGAGAGCTCTGCAGGTGTGATGCTATCAGCAAATTTGGGCATTTTCATAGTTACTGAACCTAAAGCGCAGAGAGTGGAGTGGAGTCAGGGTAAAGTTAAAAAAAATCCTAGAAAACTTACTGAACCATAATTGGTATTTTCATTGCAATTACAACTCTACCAAGAGGCTTGTTCAGCTGCAGTTCTGTTTCATAGTAGAATAGTAACTGTGTTAAATGCTTCTTGTTTGTTTTTTGTTTCATGACTGTCTTAGAATCCCAACCTGAACTTCAAAGAGGTGACGTATGAACTGGACCACTCCGGATTTCTGATCCGGGACAGCAAGGGTCTGCAGATCGTGGTGTATGGGATCCAGCGGGGCCTGGGGATGGAGGTCTTCCCTGTTGATCTCATTTACCGCTCATGGAAACACGCAGAGGGACAGGTAAGTGGTGTTGGACAAACATGGGATCTAGATTTGACATAGTATTTTGTTCCTAAGTGTGAGTTTCTTTTTTCCAGCTGTCGTTTATTCAGTACTCTCTGATGAACCCAGAAGTGTTCTGCTTTGCTGACTATCCGTGTCACACTGTGGTCATTGACCTCCTTAAAGCCCCACCTGAGGATGACAACAGGGAGATTGCTACATGGTAGAAAAGCTGAAGTCTGACTGCTGCATTTAAAAGCTATAATATAAATGTGTTACATTTACAAGGCATTACTCTGACTACAGACAGAAGGTTTGAGTAACTCTTTAAAGCAGGGGTGTCCATAGAGTGACCCTTAAAAAATGATTTTTCTGCCTCTAACCACAAGTCAGATAATGGTAAAAATTTGACCAACATAACAGAAAACTATTCCCCCAAAAATCTGGAAAATGTAGAATTTGGTTTTTGTAAAGCAACTTTCTGAAGGTCTTTTTATGTTTTGGATCTTTAGTGAATTATTGCAAAAGCATGAAGTACTTAGCACTTTTATCTGTCTTTGTACACCGTAAGGAAGGTGAAACTAACTCACAAGTAACTTTTTGGCAAAATAGGAACTTGTATTAAGTCAATAAATCCTTAATGTTGATGAAAAAGTACTAGTTCTATTGGTGGATTACTTAAGACATTTTTTCCATTTTTTAAGTGAAATAATATACCAGTGGAAGTAATACTTTTCCATCAATGTTAAGGATTTATTGACTTAAAACAAGCTCCTATGTATTGCTGGAAAGTTACTTATTAGTTACTTTTCTTACTTCAAGAATACAAAGATATTTACTCAAAATCTAGACAAATATACTTGGTGAGATATTGTGTTTGTGCAGTGTTGACAGATTTGATTTTTAAACGATGGGGAGCAGATCAAACAAAAAAGAAAAATCACACTCATTTTTTTTAATTTAATGAATTCTGTGGCCACCTGTAGTTTACATTAGCTGGTTTTGGCAAAAAGCTTGGTCACCACTGCTTCAAATGTTAATCCCTCTGAAAATATCAAACAGTTTTCTGTTGATTTCTTTCAAAAAGTTTCTGTGATGTCCTGCAGGAAAAGTCTGGACTTGGTGGAGAGTCTCCTCAGACTCTCTGAGCTTGGGCAATACGAACAGGTGAAGCAGCTCTTCAGCTTCCCCATCAAGCACTGCCCGGACATGTTGGTGTTGGCTCTACTGCAGATCTCCACCTCCTGGCACACGTTGCGCCATGAGCTCATTTCCACCCTCATGCCCATCTTTCTTGGCAACCACCCCAACTCTGCCATTATCCTGCACTACGCCTGGCATGGACAGGTTGGTCCTTTTCTAATTTTAGCTGATTAACCAGAATTTGCCTTTTATTGTTTGACATGTTTTTTTTTGTGTATGTCTTTATCCCTGACTCAAAGAGACCTGTTATTTTGGCGTTCTCTCATCCACAGGGTCAGTCTCCTTCCATTCGTCAGCTGATTATGCATTCGATGGCTGAGTGGTACATGAGAGGGGAGCAGTATGACCAGGCCAAGCTGTCTCGCATCCTGGATGTGGCCCAGGACTTGAAGGTTTATTTATACTGTTTAATCTTTTACTCATTTTCTAAAAAATGGATTCATCTTTATGGCAAAAACATATTTTCTGCCATTGCTGAGTAAAGTTTTAAACTTTGTAGTTCCAAATGACTAAATCCGTTTCTCTTTTCAGTCTCTATCGATGCTGCTGAATGCTACTCCGTTTGCCTTTGTCATTGACCTCGCTGCACTCGCCTCTCGCCGTGAATACCTCAAACTTGATAAATGGCTGACTGACAAAATCCGGGAGCATGGAGTAAGTCTCAAAAATATATGCAAATACTTTTAATGGAGATTTTGATAAATATTAAGTAATTTAAATCCTAAAATGTTTTTTTGTTTGTTTCTTCCCCATCATAGGAACCATTCATCCAGGCATGTGTTACGTTTCTGAAGAGACGCTGCCCGTCCATCATGGGAGGTCTGGCTCCTGACAAGGACCAGCCCAAAAGTGCCCAGCTGCCCCCAGAGACTTTAGCCACCATGCTTGCCTGTTTGCAGTCATGTGCAGGGTGAGGAGAAGCATTGTTTGTTGTTAAGACTCTTGATGTTTTATTGGTGTTTGGGGTGAAATCGGCACTATCGGAAACTTAAACAAATCTTTGCGATCAGTGAATGCGCCATTCTCCACTAGGGGTAGGATGCAACAACAGTGAGGAAACCTTTACTGCAGGATTTAGTCATTTTCATCATCTGTGATTGAGGTGTTCAAAAGTAAAGTCAGGGGAAGCAAAACAATGTAAGAGGCTGTGGAAAAGGAAATGACATTTATTTTACAACATGTTTGTAGGGAGATTAATATTGTACTCTAATAATTTTGTTTGGCCCCACAGTTCAAGAATGATACAAATTTGCCCCTCCAGCAGAGGTGGATGATGCAGATGTTGGTGCACGCAGATCTGATTTTCATTAGTTTATTAAACATGGGTAATCTCAGCGATACTTTCAAATGTTTTCTGCTCATTGCTGAAAAAAGTCAATTTTGCAAACTTGGTACAAAACCTTTTTAAAATCCTTTCCTGCAGAAAAACTTAAACCTGTGGCTATCAATTTAGTTTGATTTTAGATTTTGAATTAAAGTTGTATTATTTGCAACTTAATTTTGATTGTAAAATGTGTGATTAACTTCTGTCGCATTTTCATGAATGTTTATTCTGCTGTTCTTACTTGACCAGTGATGTGTCAACGGGTATATTTAATTTTCATTATTCGCCCTCAGGAGTGTGTCCCAGGAATTGTCGGAGACGATCCTCACCATGGTTGCCAACCGTAGCAATGTAATGAATAAAGCTCGGCAGCCTCCACCAGGAGTGATGCCGAAGGGGCGCGCCCCAAGCACCAGCAGCCTGGATGCCATCTCACCTGTACAGGTATCGGCATGTGACAAACAAACGGTACTTTGACAGAAAACATTTTGTATTGTTGTAGATCTGCTGTGCTTAGCTCCAGTTCAGTCTTTTCCACCTTCTGTTCTCCAGATGGACACTCTGACTGGAATAAGCGCCTTGAGTCTGGGCAGCACTGCCACCTCCCACACTCAGAGCATGCAGTGCTTCGCCACCTCACTGAGCTCGGCTCTCAGTAACCCTCTATCCCCCTCAAAGGCCTTCCCTCCTCTTCCAAACCCGAACCCAACCACACCTTTTGGGGTTCATAGCAGTATCAGTTCCCAGCTTCCTGGTATGGACTCTGGTACTTATCCCTTTTGGTTTTCCTTCAAACACAAAAACATTCATATTTCTGATCAGACAGTCTAACACAACACTGTCACTGTAAGTTTAACAAATCAGTTTAAAGCTGCAGTATGTAACTTAAAAAAAAAGATTTTTAGATATTTGTTAAAACTAGGCCTGCTGCAATAAGCAATAAATCAATCACTTAAGTTAAAATGAAATCAATGATTTATTGTTTTTCTCTATTCTCTCTTTCTACCAGAAACTGGATGACAAAAGCAATCAGTCTGATCACTTGGTCTCAATTAGCCATTTTATTTAATAATTGTTTACAGAGTCATTTTATTTGTTTTATTTTGGATATTAATGTCTTCCAGTTCCAGTGTTAAATGTTCATTATAATTTAAAGTTTATTAATCTTTGAAGATGTGTTCTTGCATTATTATGCTATTACCATTATATTACTTGAGAATAGCCTGAAAACATGATTATCGCAATAACTCCTGGGACAATTTATCATCTAGGAAAATTTGTTACGACAGGCCAAGTTGAGACTATCACGTTGTTATGACAGCATATTTATTACTTGATAATCTGAAAAAAAATTGAGCTCCTCCACATTCTCCCAGTTCTAACTGCAGAAACAACCAATCAGAGCCAGGGGGAGGGTCTTAATACTGTAAATCATGCCTGCGTACAGCAGAGCCTGTAATGAATGCTCAGGCTGGTTAACATGGCCACCAATGTATAAACAGTTTTCCTGTTTATACATAGTGACAGTTTTAACAAATATGCTAAAAAAAACTTATAAAAGTGCATCTTTAATGAATAGTTACATTAAACCAACATGGATCCAAGGTGTCATAGTAAAGCCACGGTTAAGCGGAAGTTATGTTGGTTAAGCTTTCTGTGATTGAAGTTTATGCTTTGTTCAGCCATCAGCTCCAGCATCAGCTCCAGCATCGGCTCCAGCATGGGTTCCAGTCTGGGAATGCCGTCAGTCAGCACGGATCCCTTCGGCACCAGGAAGATGAGCACACCAGTCCTGAACCCTCCTACCTTTCAGCAGAGTAAGATGAAGGCCTGTAAGTGGCGATGGTAGTGGTGTGACTGAGAGCCCCGCCCTGCGTTGCTCTGCACTGTATTTCCTCTTCAAATAACGACGACTTTGGTTTGTAAATTGATTTGGAGCCTGGAGTCAATTGTCATGAACTTTCCCACCGAATTTGCTTTAAGTTGCTGAAAAATTGTAGCAATTTTGAAGAGGAAGTACAGATCAGTCTTCCATTCCTTGTCTGCTTACGCTGATTGCCCCATTATATTGTGTTTTAGAAGAGATGCATCTGTCAGAGATTGGAATGGGTCAATTTCTCTAAGGTGGGACATTTATTCATGCAAAGAACTACAGTTTTGGGTGATCCTGGATAAATGAGATGCATTTGGTTCAGTTTTGGGATTATTAAATCATTTCTTCCATTAATGAACTTGTAGTATAATTTCTTTTGTGTTATTGCCCTTCAGCAAGAAGAAAAACACAAACAATTGGCAGGTCAGACCTAGAAGAAAATCTGTATTAGCCATGCAGAACTTGATCGATGCATCTCAAGTAATATTTTTTATTATATTTATTTTTTGGTGCTGAAACCAAATTAGAAATTACTTTTTGTGTTTTGATCTTAATTCCCAATCATAGTGTAGAATTAGGGAAACATCTGCTTCCAAGTTCTGATCCCATTCAGTCAATTCCATTTTCAGTAACAAAACAAAGGTCACAGTTACTGTAGAGGATTTGTATGCAAATTTGATGATGATCTATGTTGGTTCCATTGCCTAAAAAAGAAAAGCTGTAAATCAGGAAATGTTTTGTACCATCACATCAAAATTTTAATAAAATTGTTTCTGGCAGAGTTTATATTTGTAAATCCTAAATCCTGCAAGAAACTTTATTTTATTTTTAAGTGATACCTTTACATTACTGTATTGTGGTTATTTTCATCATTGACTCAGTGCTGATGCTCATAAAACCTTCAATTTGTGCTTCAGTGCGATCTAAAGGTAATATTTCTGCTCTTTTTTTTCCTAGCGGATCTTTCTCAGGTGTGGCCCGAGGCTAACCAGCACTTTAGTAAGGAGATCGACGACGAAGCAAACAGTTACTTCCAGCGAATCTACAACCATCCACCTCACCCGACCATGTCTGTGGACGAAGTAAGCGCCACGTTGAATGATATTGTTATGTTTTTGCTTCCCATCACTGAATACACAAAATAAACTCAAGTTGCAAATCTCCTTTGATTTAAGGCCTTAGGTGTAAATCTAGGAAACTTTCTATTTCCTCTTATTGTCTAAATGTTGTCACTCTGTTCATTTGTTCCTTTTTGTCTAATGATTTAACTACCAGTCATTTTATCAAATGGAGAAAACATTGGAATTGAATCACTAGACACTAAAAGATTCACATATCTAGGAACTAGACAAGAAATGCTTGGTAAGATTTTATGTTTTGTGTGAGCTCTGATGTCTACTCTCTAAATATTGTTGTTTCTCTCCAGGTTCTGGAGATGCTTCAGAGGTTTAAGGACTCAACCATCAAGCGAGAACGAGAGGTGTTCAACTGCATGCTTCGAAATTTATTTGAGGAATATCGATTCTTCCCTCAGTACCCGGACAAAGAACTGCACATCACTGCCTGCCTATTTGGTGGCATCATTGAGAAGGGTCTGGTCACCTACATGGCGCTGGGTCTGGCCCTGCGATACGTTCTCGAAGCCTTACGGAAACCGTTCGGATCCAAAATGTATTACTTTGGAATTGCTGCACTGGATAGATTCAAAAACAGGTATATAAATAGGTTTTTCATTGTCATTCACATAAAATGTAATGTGTTTAAGGCTAATAGATATAATTTCAATTTCTAGACTTAAAGACTACCCTCAGTACTGTCAACACTTGGCTTCAATTGCTCACTTTTTGCAATTTCCACACCATTTACAAGAGGTAATGATGCTCTCTGAGTGTTTTTTAGGGCTACGGCGCGTCTCACCTTCATATAGATTAACTCTCCCGCTCTGCTTCTTTAAACATCCTGTGTGTGCAGTATATCGAGTATGGCCAACAGTCACGTGACCCTCCGGTGAAGATGCAGGGATCCATCACAACACCTGGAAGCGTCGCCCTGGCCCACGCTCAGGCTCAGTCCCAGCAGCCGCCCAGCCTCAAAGCCCCCCAGCCGGGCCAGCCCAGTACACTGGCTGCCACCACCACAACCACAACGACCACTGCAGCCAAAACAGGCACCATCTCAAGGCCCACGCAGAGCACCTTCAAGAAGGATATGCCTGTAAGTTTGATGTTATAACTCTCATTATCGTTAATCTGTAACAACACGCTCACAAATGTTGGTTTCTCCCTCAAGCCTTCCATAAACACTACCAACATCGACACGCTTCTGGTGGCGACGGATCAAACCGAAAGGATTGTAGAACCTCCAGAGAATGTCCAAGAGAAGATTGCTTTCATCTTCAACAACCTTTCTCAGTCCAACATGACACAGAAGGTAAAGAAAAACTCATATTATCTTTATTTTTTTAACTTCAGGGACGTCAACATTGGCACTTGCAAATAATCTGAACGCGCTAATATAGCATAACACAGATTAAACTACCTGTGTTGACCTAAAGTGTTTGGATGGTTTGAGACGTAAGATTTTTTGAAACTGTGGATATAGTGGTGGTTTTCGAAATGTGGGTGTAACACTCACGACGTGTTAACAGTTAAAACAACAATAATAGGACCAGTGCTAGGTTCGGCTGCTGGAGTGGAAATTGAGCAAATATATAAATGACCACAGACAAGGGAAAGTAAGTTTAACTGCCGGCTTATTATTAGTTGAAAAAAGGAAAAAAAAAAGAACAATAGACAATATAAATACAGACAATTGACAAACAATAACACAAAATCAATTCAAAATAATTTCCTGTTCTTCCAGATTAATCCCTATTTGAACTTTTAAACCTAATGTTACGTTTTAAGGGATGCTGTTTATTTAACCTAAATTGTAGTTCTAATTTAGTTCTAGCTAAGAAGGTTAATCTAATTAATTTTATTCTTTTAAAATCTATTTTAGGTGTTTAGTTTTATTTTAAGAGATTATGATATATAAATATATTTTTAATCTCCTATTTTAACTAACTCTGGTTTCTATTTTTACCCAACAAAAAAATTTACAATCCACACCAATAATGTGCGTGAATACAATTCAAAAGGAAAAAAATAAAACACAATAATAATAATCCAGTAAATTACTGAACAATTTGTGCTTCAATCAGTCTTTCCTTGTGGTGATTTTGAAGGGTTGATCCTGGTTCTCTAGATCCGCTTTTCTGGGTTCCTGGTTCAACGGCTCGCCATCGTAGTCCAATTCGGCAATTTGGCTCGGAAATTTCCGGTCCGGCTTGAGTAGAACTTCATAAAAAGACCTGGTTTAATAACCACAAGCACAAGCAAAAAATTTAACTTTTCTGTGTGTCGCGCAAAGCAACTGGGCAACTCATTTGTTACATTAACGGCTTCCAACGTATAAACGGAAATACGCTCGGTTTTTTCCGTTTCGGTCAATAGATTACTTACAAATAACATTTATCACAGAAATAAAATACAGTCTTCCACTCACCAAGTCCAATAGACAACTCTCTTAAATTAAAACTCCTCCAAAAATGAGGAAAAAGTTTCCAGCTTTTCGTAGCCTTGCTAATCGGCGGTTCGCTTTGATCTCCCTTAGCTCGGCACGACTCTTCACTCCTTCACTCTCTCTCTCGGTCTGTCTCGATCCCTTCCCCTAGTGCAGGGATGGGGCTAGTCACCTTGACTACACAGCCATGTGACCCTTCAGAATAAGATACTTTTTTCTTACACTTGACCGTTCTAACTTCTGACAAAATAAATAAACTTCACACAGTTTCAAATAAAACAAAATAAAATACATGAATATAAATCACACTGTCTGTAACTTTTATTTTATTCTTTTATTATTATTTATTTATTTGAAACTATTTTGCCCTATTTATTCTGAATACATTTCCTATTTACGCATTTTATAATTATTTATTATGAAATAGTAATTAGTTAATTCGAATGAAGGCTATTTTAACCTGGGTTACATGGGCAATTAACCAGGGCGGCATCAGAAAAGGGGTGTGAAACCCAAGAACTCGAAAATAAAATGTCTTATCTGTTGGCTGTTCCCTGAACAAGTTTGATACAACTTGTATGCATTCTGTCCATATAATTTTACATTTTGAAGCTCAGCATGAAAGCTTTAAACTCATTCTGGTTTCACACTTTACTTTTCTCTTTAGCATGTTCAAATATTATTCTTCAATTAAATAATTTCTGAATTCCAAAAGGATTAGTTTGTTTCAATTCTTTATTCATTATTTTCAGTATTTTGCATGGACAATTGTATTTGAATTTTAAAGCATTACTTCTTTAAAAGTTTTTTAGTTGAAATCCTACTTTTATTAAGAATCCTAATTTTTCTGTGACTTAACCAATATGTCGGTACCTGTATCTATCTCTGTATTTTCTGAGCAGCAGGACAAAAAAGACATATAACCAAAAACACTTTGCTCTCAGGTGTTTCTTTGCTCTTCCCTAAGCAGCACCTGTTTTCTTTTTTCAAAAAACAGGTAGAAGAGTTGAAGGAAACTGTGAAGGAAGAGTTTATGCCGTGGGTGTCTCAGTACCTAGTGATGAAGCGCGTTAGCATTGAGCCAAACTTTCACAGTCTCTATTCCAACTTTTTGGACACACTGAAGAACCCGGAGTTTGTCAAGATGGTTCTCAATGAGACTTACAGGAATATCAAGGTACACCTTTACTTCAAAAGAATGTTATTTAGTCCCTTTAAGAGGTTTGATCTTATTTTGCAGGCATTATCATAATAATTAGTAACATCTCTCTGTTTGTGACAGGTGCTTTTAACCTCTGACAAGGCAGCTGCTAACTTCTCCGATCGTTCCCTGCTGAAGAACCTTGGCCACTGGTTGGGCATGATCACACTGGCCAAAAACAAGCCAATCCTCTACACAGTAAGAGCTGGAATCATGCTGTAAACGCACAGTTTCTGTCCTCCTACAGAAGCGTAAAGCACATTCTTCTTATTTTTTCAGGACCTGGAGCTCAAATCTCTCTTGCTAGAAGCCTATGTTAAAGGCCAGCAGGAGCTCCTCTATGTGGTTCCCTTTGTGGCCAAAGTCTTGGAGTCTAGCCTACGGAGCATGGTGAGCAAATGGATAAATGTTTTCTGGTTAATGTGTCGGTTCAAGTTGATTTTTACACACAAATCCTTTTGTATGTCTCTATAAACACATCAGGGACCAAAAGACCCCAAACAACATAAAATCTGAACTGTGATTTCTAACTTTATAGCAATTTTTTTTTTCCTGTGCTCAGGCTTTTTCTTTTTGACATTTTATGTACAAAACTTGTGCTGTGGTTTTATAAACGTACAATATAAATAAAATTTGATTTAATTGCTAAATATATATTTTCTTGCTGCAGGTCTTCAGACCTCAGAACCCTTGGACCATGGCCATCATGAATGTTCTCGCTGAGCTCCATCAGGAACATGACCTCAAGGTAAATAACTCCCTCCACCCCAGAGGTGGAGCAGCTCTGGTTTTCTTACAGGTTTCACTCATCTTGTGCCATAATCGCTATTTGGTCAAAATGAGAGCTATAGCCATTTATTTTGTCACCACTTTTAATTTTAATGGAAATGGCAGTTGGACTAGATGAATGTAATCTTTACAATATTTGAATAATCAGCAACTGGGATTTTGATGTATGTGACACATTTAATGTGTTTCAACTCTGGTGTATCTAATAAACAGAAACGGGGTATACATGAAAAATATGTAAGTTTTTTTTTTTAAATTATAGTTCAGAACTATAATAAAACTAAGATTAATTGAAAATAAAAATACACTTGCATGCAGTTGTTAAAGGACAGGAAATAAGGCAGGGAATTGACTGGGAGTTGGTAGTTCACTGTTGACAGAATCATGAAGTGGTGGTAATTTGTTCAGTTGTTTTTTATCCAGTACAGTATCCAAGATGGAGTAATTTTTTTCTAATTTCTTTTCTTTTTTGCTTCAGTTAAATTTGAAGTTTGAGATTGAAGTTCTGTGCAAGAACTTGTCTCTGGACATCAACGAGCTGAAGCCGGGGAACCTGCTGAAGGAAAAAGAGAAGCTGAAGAACCTGGAGGAGCAGCTGTCTGCACCAAAGAAAGAAGCGAAGCCACCAGACGAAATCCTGCCGCCTCCTACCACAGGTTGTCGTATCATGCCAAGTTTTTGTTTCCACATTCTCCAGAAATGTACTGAAAAATGGCCATAAATATAAACCTTTTGTAGCTTTAAAATAAAATGTGCATTGAAGCTGCAGTACGTTATAATATGAGGCAGATAATTAGTGAAAAGATCAATCATTTCCCTGAGCTACTGTTGCAGTGTGAATGAGTACACTGCTTTCTGTAATTAACAACCAATCAGAGCCGGGAGGCGGGTTTTAGTGCTGTCAATGGGTCTCTTGGAAACGCTGCTATATGTGCAAAAAGCAGAGGAACAACTCAACGTCACAGGAAAACTATTTATCCTCTCTGGCCATGCTACCAGCTTTAACATTCACGACAGACTGTTAACAGGAATAAGCTGCATGGTTGCAGAGAGCAAATGGGAGGGAGTTGCGCACACAGTCATGATTGACAGCACTGACTCTGATTGTTTGTTTCTAATTAGCACTGGGAAAAGGCAGACCAGGTATTTTTTATCCCCCGCCCCCATAGATTGTCTTATGCCTTCCTCTACAATGACATGGTGACATTTTCAATAAATATGTTGAAAATATTTTGTATAAAAATTGTGTACAGTGATTTTAAAATAAGATATTAAAGTACTTACTGTTGTTTTTTTGATATGCTTTTTGTGGCCAACAGGTGACTTTGTTCCGTTTCCAGCTCCTTCCACAACCCCGGCTGCCACCACCACCACCTGCACCACCACCGGGCCGCCCACGCCTCAGTTCAGTTACCATGACATCAATGTCTACGCCCTGGCAGGCCTGGCGCCACATATCAACATTAATGTCAACGTAAGTCAAAAAGTCAATCTGATATTATTGATCTTGAGAAAATTAGACAGATACTTTATAAATATGACCCACTGGTCCAGTGGACGCCTCCCAGTTGATCTGACAGGGATCCTGTTCTCCTTCCTGCCTGCAGATTGCTCTGCTGCAGGCTCATCCTCAGCTCAAGCAGTGCGTGCGTCAGTCTGTGGAGCGAGCGGTCCAGGAGCTGGTGCACCCCGTGGTGGACCGTTCCATCAAAATAGCCATGACAACCTGTGAGCAGATCATCAGGAAGGACTTTGCCCTGGATTCAGAGGAGTCTCGCATGCGCGTAGCCGCCCACCACATGATGAGAAACCTGACCGCTGGCATGGCCATGATCACCTGCCGCGAGCCGCTGCTGATGAGCATCGCCACCAATCTGAAGAACAGCTTCGCTGCGGCGCTCAGGGTGAGCACAGCACCACTGGCAACTCACGCACCTCACAGCTTATTCTTCCCATGTCAGAGTCCTTCATGGTTTCTGTGTTTGTCGTTATCACCAGGCGCCGACGCCACAGCAGAGAGAAATGATGGAGGAGGCTGCAGCCAGGATTGCTCAGGATAACTGTGAACTGGCCTGTTGCTTCATCCAGAAAACTGCAGTGGAGAAAGCTGGACCTGAAATGGACAAGCGGCTGGCCACAGTGAGTCCATAACGCTGACTCTTCTCCATCATGGCACCTGTTAGTAGGTAGAAGTGCAGAAAACTAAATTCCTAGTCATGGGATTTCAGAATCTGTCTAAGATGCTCAAAAATAAGATTATGAAACGTGTTCAAGATTTATGTGTTTCACTCCTATTTGTGAATATAATGAATATTTTATTATACTGGTAATTTAAATTACAGAAATGTATTCACCAGCCTATTTTTAGGTATAAACTAGTAAAATTTGATACAACATGGAACCTTATAGAAATGTTTTAAATGTTCTTAGTTTACTGTCTTTTCCTCTAGTAAGTCACATAATTTAAACAGGATCCTTAGATTAATAATTCAAAAAAATAAAACGAAATTTGAAGTTTAACACAACAAACTCAGGTTATTCTTAATATTACTGATCAAATCAAAAAGTTATTTCTTCAGCACTTTTCAGCAGCAAGTTATTTCTGAATGCTTTTTACTCATCATTGTTTTAATCTGCTCTCTGCTGAAGGAGTTTGAGCTGAGGAAGCACGCGCGGCAGGAAGGCCGTCGTTACTGCGACCCCGTTGTCCTGACCTACCAGGCTGAGCGCATGCCGGAACAGATCAGACTCAAGGTAACAACGCCGCCCTGCCTGGTTGTGAAGCTATCAGCTAGCACTCGCCCAGCCTTCCTCACTGCTGCTCTCTGTCTCAGGTGGGAGGAGTGGACTCTAAACAGCTGGCTGTTTATGAAGAGTTTGCGAGGAACATTCCCGGTTTCTTACCAAGCAACGATCTCTCCCAACCCACTGGCTTCCTGGCTCAACCCATGAAGGTAAAGTTTGGTAACTGAACTGTTTAACAAAAGGGAAAGTTTGGGGTTGTACTTAGAAAACCTCAACAGGATCTTAGGATGTCATTACATCAATAAGAATACATTTTAGGTTTCAAATGAATGACATTTTCTGTAAGGAGTTTGTATTTACATTGAGTTATTTAATTTTGTGGGGATTTTTATGATCTTTTCTTCAACACGCATTTTGAAAAGAAGTTGCTTTACTTTATTAACCCCTTCCTGTAATTCTGAACCTTCTGACAACCCCATGAAACGTAATTCAGGAAAAAAAACTTTCAATAATTTTAACTTTATTTCCTTTTCATTGCTTAGCAACAAGCCTGGGCCACTGACGACGTGGCTCAGATCTACGATAAATGCATCACAGACTTGGAGCAGCACCTTCATGCCATTCCTCCAGCGCTCGCCATGAACCCGCTGACCCAGGGTCTGCGGAACCTGCTGGAAGCCGTGGCTTTGGCGCGAAACTCCAGGGACGGCATTGCTGCCCTCGGCCTCCTGCAGAAGGTGGGACTGCTTCAGTGGCAAACACCCGGCAGCCGAGGCGCTGTTGTGATGGAAACGTCTGAGGCTCCTTGATGTGTAACCGAGCTGCTTTCTGTCTCGTAAGGCCGTTGAAGGTCTCCTGGACGCCACCAGTGGTGCTGATGCTGACCTGCTGCTTCGCTACAGAGAGTGCCACCTGCTGGTGCTGAAAGCTCTGCAGGATGGACGGGCCTATGGACCGCAGTGGTGCAATAAGCAGATTACCAGGTAAATTCACTCCTCAGTGTTTTTGTACAGTTTAGTACTAAAAACTGTATATTGTGGAACTCTGCATCTTTCAGGGTTTGTACGCAATTTACGAAATGCTGGAATTTCATTCAAGTTGTTGATATTCTGATTGAACAATTTTGTAACAAAGTCCAATCTAGCATTTAATTAAAAGTCTTATTTTGGAAAGTGTTATTTACCGTTGATACCAGATATTTTCATACACCTAATAAAAATAGATGTTTTTTTTTTCTCGCTGTATGAAGCCAAGTCACACGAAGCTTTTCTTGTTTTAGGTCAGATACAATTAACAGAATTATGTCCATTTATTAAAAGCCAGAAAACTTAGTGAGAGGATATTTAAAAAAAAATTTTTTGACTTTCTTCAGAAACGACAATTTATTTTGAGCAAGGATGTCATTTATCTTAACATGATTTATTTGGATTGTTTCAATTTGAAAAATATTCCAAATGGCTCAGTGATTTATTAATATGTGCAGTTCATATTATTTTGGCTGCTTTATATTATTTACATTGATCAACATTGTTACTCTTAGTGTTTTGATCTCGGATGAAAATCTGATGTGATATCTGCTCTGTGTGTTTATAGGTGTCTGATTGAATGTCGGGATGAATACAAGTATAACGTTGAAGCAGTGGAGCTTCTGATCAGGAACCATCTGGTGAACATGCAGCAGTATGATGTGCACCTGGCGCAGGTAGAAACACCAACATCCTGGTTTTCTCCCTCTAGTCTCTCTGAGGCGTTACTAAGCTGATTTATGTCGTCTTTCAGTCGATGGAAAATGGACTCCACTACATGGCGGTCGCATTTGCTATGCAGCTGGTGAAGCTGCTGCTGGTGGATGACCGCAGCGTGAGTCATGTCACGGAGGCCGACCTCTTCCAGACAATTGAGATTCTGATGAGAACCTGCGCACACTCCAGAGCCAACGCACCAGAAGGGTAATGACCTCATTCACAAACACTCAGTCAGGAAGTGCTGAATTTGAAGTTTATCCTGATATTTTGGACCTCTGCTGACTTGCTCCTCCTCATCCTCAGGCTTCCCCAGCTGATGGATGTCGTTCGCTCCAATTACGAAGCCATGATTGATCGAGCACATGGAGGACCCAACTTCATGATGCACTCTGGGATTTCACAAGCTTCCGAATACGATGATCCTCCAGGTCTGAGGGAGAAGGCAGAGTACTTGCTGAGAGAGTGGGTCAACCTGTATCACTCAGCTGCAGCTGGCAGGGACAGCACCAAAGCTTTCTCTGCCTTCGTTGGCCAGGTTAGCACTCCTTTACAGGCTTTAGTCTTCAAGTTACAAGTTTCTTTGTATAGCATCTGTCAGTAGTAAGAAAGTTTAACGTGCTTTATGTCATAAAAACATAATACAACATTTTGTCAAATGCCATTGTCAGTGCACATCAAATATGTTGATTAATGTTCCATTTATCAATCAAAAGCACCGCAAAGGCTGTTTTGTTAGCCTTAATGTTGAGGAACTCAGTGTTTCAGCTGTTTTGCAGTTTTCTGGAAGTTTGTTTGTGGTGAACAGAAGCTGAGTGCTGCTTCTAAATGTTTGGTTCTGGGAAGTATGAAGACCAGAACCAGAAGATCTGATCGGTCTGGAGGGTTGATAGAAACACAGCAGATCTTTAATGTATTGTGGTGCTAAGCCGTTCAGTAATTTATAAACAAAGTGTATTTTAACGTCTATTCAGTCAGCGTAGAGATTTGAGGTAATGTGCTCCATCTTTCTGGTTTTAGTCAGAAACCCAGCAGCAGCATTCTGGATCAATTGCAGCTGGAAGATTGATTTTTCATTAGGCAGACCTGTTGCAGTAGTCAATGTGACTAAAGATAAACACATGGATGGGTTTCTTCAGATCTTTGTCCTGTATCCTGGAAATGTTCTTCAGGTGATAGAAGGCCGATTTTGTAAATGTGTTTATTTGACTGAAGGTTCAGGTCGGAGTTCATCACTACTCCCAAATTTCAGCTTGATTCTAGTTTCTAGCCATAATATCCGAAGCTGCGCTGACTCTTGATTGATCCTTTCTGGATCTGAAGATAATTTAATCTTGAAATATTGAGTTGATGAGATGCTGCTTTTCCTCACATCCTCCCTGTTTGTTTTCTCCTCAGATGCACCAGCAGGGCATACTGAAGACCGATGACCTGATCACGCGGTTCTTCCGGCTGTGCACAGAAATGTGCGTGGAGATCAGCTATCGTGCACAGGCTGAACAGCAGCACAACCCAGCAGCTAGCGTAGCCATCATCAGAGCCAAATGTTACCACAACCTGGATGCCTTCGTCCGGCTCATAGCCTTGCTCGTGAAGCACTCTGGAGAGGCCACCAACACCGTGACTAAGATCAACCTGCTCAACAAGGTAATCTGGATTTTTCTGCTTGATTATCATCTAGTCCGTCTTGATCTAGAAGTAAAACCGACTCTGCTCCGTCCTGCTTCAGGTCCTGGGGATTGTTGTCGGAGTGCTAATCCAGGACCACGATGTCCGTCACACGGACTTCCAGCAGCTGCCGTACCATCGCATTTTTATCATGCTGCTGTTGGAGCTCAACGCGCCTGAACACGTCCTGGAGACCATCAACTTCCAGACACTCACTGCCTTCTGGTAAAACAAACGAGATGTTTTAAATTTGGGCAACATTTAAATTCATATATCAGTTTCCTGGAGTAAAAACGAGGCTCCTAAAGAACATCAGATAAAAGACAAATTAGACCAAAGAATATTGCATTAGCAGCTAATGGGTAACAGGAGAATGACAACACTGCTTTTGAGGAAAAGCTTCGTTATTCGTGAAATCAGATTCTTTAAGTTTCTGCTCTTCCCTGCAGCAACACATTCCACATCCTGAGACCCACCAAAGCTCCCGGCTTCGTGTACGCCTGGCTGGAACTGATCTCCCATCGCATCTTCATCGCCAGGATGCTGGCGCACACGCCCCAGCAGAAGGTAGGTGCACCTTGTATCCCCCTCTGTGGCCGACACAAGTTGTTTTCATCTGTCGGAGATGAAATAATGATGGCGGACCTCTTTCAGGGTTGGCCCATGTACGCACAGCTGCTGATTGACCTTTTTAAGTATCTGGCTCCCTTCCTGAGGAACGTAGAGCTCAACAAACCTATGCAAATCCTCTACAAGGTACAGGCCACAAATAAAGTTTGAATAACTGAATAGTAATGATACATTTAGCAATTTGCAACAATCTAATGCTTCTCTTGACTGAAATGTCTCCTGGTTTGTTGCTCAGGGCACACTGAGGGTGCTTCTGGTCCTGCTGCATGATTTCCCAGAGTTCCTCTGTGATTACCATTATGGCTTCTGTGATGTTATCCCACCCAACTGCATCCAGCTCCGCAACCTTATCCTCAGTGCCTTCCCACGCAACATGAGGCTTCCAGATCCCTTCACGCCCAACCTAAAGGTAACCAAATGCAGCTCTAAACTTTAACTTTTGTTCATGAGCCACAAATTTGGAGTTGAATTTCATTCTCCGCCGTTCCTTCAGGTGGACATGCTGAGCGAGATCAACATTGCTCCACGTATCCTCACCAACTTCACAGGCGTTATGCCGTCTCAGTTCAAGAAGGATCTGGACTCCTATCTGAAGACGCGCTCACCTGTGACTTTCCTGTCTGAGCTTCGCAGCAACCTGCAGGTAAAAACCACTTCCTCCCTAACCACAGGGTGTCTGTGTGTCCTTAAAAAAATCTTAAACCCAACCTGTGAATCAAAGATTAAGGCCCAAAATGTCTTAAATGCAACCTATTATGATTCCTTGAACAAGTTAGGATAGTTTTTTAGTGTCTCAAAAATGAGCCATTTAAAAAACTTGTAATGTTACAAATCAGAAACTCACCCTGTTAGCTTCTGCCTAAGTGGAGCTTCATCACTTTTGGTCAGCTGGTTTTCCCCCCTGTATGCTCTGTACAATGACTGCTGGAAAAGACAACTGTTGTTGACCAACCATGTAGAAACCGCTTGCTGCTTTCTTGTTGGTTGTGCAGGAGGCTCCACTTCTACTTTTCAAAGATATTGAGATGATTGGTGTAGCCTGCAGACCTTTAAAGATGGTGAAGGCATTTTGCTCATTTTTGTTTTCTTCCAGGTGTCGAACGAGCCAGGAAACCGCTACAACATCCAGCTGATCAACGCGTTAGTGTTGTATGTCGGCACACAGGCCATTGCTCACATCCACAACAAGGGCAGCACCCCGTCCATGAGCACCATCACACACTCTGCACACATGGACATCTTCCAGAACCTGGCTGTGGACCTGGACACTGAAGGTACGAAAACCCTCTGAGTTTAGTCACTTTATCCCTTTATTGTGTGATAAATAAAAATGAGTTCAATAGTTTCTTTTGATGTCTTTTGAAGAACAGTGTATTTTACATCATAATCCATTTTATTGATTTTATATAGAGGCAGGCTCATAAATACACTGTCTATACTACAGTTTTTAGCTTATGTATTCATCTCCAATCAGTTTAATATATGAATTCTCACCTTGCCTCAGACCTGTCAAACTTTGGGTTTGAGAAAACGGGAAATGTCGTCTGGAGTGGGGGTTTGGGTGGTCGGGAGCAGACGAGTGAACAAACGCAAGATGGGGGTGGAGAGGAGGAAATGGATGAGGAGACAGACGAACGTAAGTCTGTGAACTGGTAGACCAGAGGACGAACGTAAGAACGGGGGGAGCAATGCAGGATATTTACAGCACCTTCATCCGTCGCATCTCATCTACCAGCCATGTCCCGCCACTATAATATCCGCCTCCCGTTTGTTGAGGCCGAGATGATATGAAATTTATTGTGCAGTTCGTCCATAAAGCTACACTTACACTGTAACCATCAACTACTCAGCTGCTCGCCGTATTCAATATATCCGCTCACCTGTATAAATACTCCGGCAGCTCTTCCCGCTGTTGGCTCTGAACTAGCAGCTCCCAGAGAAGAAAACTGCCGTACTCCAGGCATCGCGCCATTCATTATAAGGATGCTTATAATGAATGGCATCCTTATGCCATTCATTATCAATGGCATCATCAATCAATCAATCAATGAAATCCCCACGAGCCGAACTTGTAAAATGGACGTGATGCCGTTAACACTTAGCTTTCGTCGACATTATTTACGCGTAACGTAAATACTGTAAAACATAAATTAGCGCAAATTTGACGCAGGTAAATTTTCCTTGAGGAATTTTAATAATTGAGATACTCAAAACATTCAAGGAATCGTTTCAGCCCTGTTATTGTCCCATTATCAAAATATTACTTGAAAATAGTCTGAACAATATTATCATTGACTTCAGAAAAGTATTTAAATCTTTGGACATTCTTCGTCTGCACATAAAACATTTTGAGAACTTCTTGTGTGAACATGTGTACCTGTTGCTGTTTCTTTTCTATTTGATATATTTAGGAAAATATGTTTCCAAAATTCATACAAATAAAAACCAAAGAGCTCTGAAAGTATTTGCCCTGACTACATCCCCCAGAATGCTGTGCTGTTCAGGCTCAGTGAAATTATTGAAAATCTATTGGATGTATTTGATATTGATCATGTCTGTGATTTATTGGCCGGCCTTAGGTAAGACTTGAAAACTGACATGTACAGACGCTCACCATGCTGGACAGATTGTGGAAAGGTTACCGCAGACAGTGTTATATAAAGAGGGTTAAATACAATAGCATGCCACACCTTTCAGCTTTTAAATGGAAATAAATTGAATTTTTAAGGTTAAACAGAATCACCTGACAGGGTTTCCATTTTCTTGTGTTTCCAGGGCGGTACTTGTTCCTGAACGCGATAGCCAATCAGCTCCGCTACCCGAACAGCCACACCCACTACTTCAGCTGCACCATGCTCTACCTGTTTGCTGAGGCCAACACCGAGGCCATCCAGGAGCAGATCACCAGGTGAGAGCCGCTCACCGCGGGTCGGGTCGACATCATCAGAACCTTTCTCGGCTAATTGCACTCTGCTTGCCTTGCAGGGTTCTGCTGGAGAGGCTGATCGTCAACAGACCTCACCCCTGGGGACTCCTCATCACCTTCATCGAGCTGATCAAGAATCCTGCCTTCAAGTTCTGGAGTCACGACTTTGTTCACTGTGCGCCTGAGATCGAAAAGTAAGTTTAACTCCTGGTTCATATTTACTAAAGGAATGACATGTTATTGCATCTTAAGCAATAAAATGTTTATTTTCTTACTTAAAAAATACACTTTTCCTATTTGCACATTTTAATAGATGTGGGCAGGGGGTTTTTGTTGTTTTTGGACTTGGTGGGTTTTATGTTGTATTTGGGCTGGAAACTGTCAGACCTGGCAACGCTGGCTATGATGTTTTCCGTGTGTGTGTGCAGGTTGTTCCAGTCCGTGGCTCAGTGCTGCATGGGGCAGAAGCAGGCCCAGCAGGTGATGGAGGGCACCGGTGCCAGCTAACTGTGTCAGAGAGTTGCTGCGGCCTTCGCCCATCCCATCACCACACACCCAGCTCCCAATTCACTGTTGGCACTGGATAAACTGGCTACCACAGTTTCATTGTTTTATTTTTCTATTAAATGTGGCCGGAAGGACTACTGTTCATGGATCTAAGGAGTTTTGTTTTTCCCCTTTGGGATGGAGAGAACGAGAGGAGAAATGCTGTTTAAAATGCTTCTTTTGTTGTAAATATTGAAAAGGAAAAAAAAAAGGAGAGCAGGGAAGTGGACGAATGAATTAAAGTTCACATGTTTGGTTAAAACGTACCTTTGACATGTAAAGACACCTGAAGAGTTTCTCTACCAAAGTCTTTGGTTTGCTTCCCTCCCACACAGATCTTGATTTGTGACTTTACTTTGCTTCCTGCGGCTGAATGGTTGACGATTGAAGAGAAGAAACTGCCTGCTACTTTTATTTGGTTCTTTGAGGTTTTTTTGTTGTTGTTGTTTTTTTGTTTTTTTCTGAGTGGGACAAAAAGTTGAGGTCAAGTCTCTCAGGTGTGATGGTGGTGGAGACTGGTTGCTGATGGTTTGTCCATTTCAAACTGGTTCTGGAGGTCTCTCTCCCTGGCACTTGTAAAAAATGTGCAAAGTGATGATAACATCGTAAATGACAACATGTACAAAGTTCCGAACTGAAGAACAATAGAAGGACCAATACAGCCCATTTTGTAACATTTTGAATGTTTTGTAAATGTATTGGTCCGTGTGTTGTATTTTGTAGTTCTTTCTAGTTTGCCTTTAGTTCTTGCTACTTTAACTGCAGTATGCATAAATAAAGAAAATAAAGCATTCAAGGTGCAGCCATGTTTGCTTTCTCAAACCAAAGCGTTTGGCAGTTAATTTAATAATCTCAAATTATGTCTTAAATCTAGGGCTGGACAGTAAATCAATAATATAAATAGCGATGCAGAATGCATCCGATAGAATAGCCGATCCAGAACCGCACAGCATTCTGGGAGATGAAGTCTGTAGACTTTAGCTGCTCGACCTCGTGGCTAGCTGAGGTAAGCTAGGCCAGGTTGGTGGAATCAACTGCCTCACTCGCACTGTGGCTACCTAGCAACAACATGATGGATAACAGCAGTTCAAAGTTCACCCCAACTTCAGTTACCTAGCAACAGCAATTTGAGGGTTTTGCTTCTGTGTCTCAAAATTATTGCCAATACCAAAAAAAAACTGAAGTGAAAACTGGATAAAAGAGGAAAGGTCACGCCACCAGTTTGGCAGAACTTTAAGATATTTAAAACTAAATGATTGATTAACCATAGACTAATATGAAATGCTAATGTGATTCTGAAATTTTGGATTTAGTTTAGACCTAAAATTTAGGGTTTTTTTTATTTAGCATCTAAACTCAATGAGATGGAAACTTAAGAAGTTTTGTCACAGATCTAATCAAATTACATGCATATAGCCGGTTTCATTCAATCAAGTACTTCAGGGGCTGAAAACGCATGTATCCTCAGCTCTACTGCCCTTTACCACGAAGCTGCAAAAATAATTTTACTTCTAAAACCTAGCATATTCAAATGACAAATGCTTTATTTGCTAAAACAGTTGTTGGCAGGAAGGACCTCCAGTAGCAGTCAGTCTTGCAGCCAATCTGAAGAATCCTCTGATTGAAGATGTTGATGTAATGCCAGCGAGCATCCAGGGAGCATTGAGTATATTCCACAACATGCTATGGATGTTGTGGAATATACTTAGCATTGCTATGCTACCTCATTTGCTTTTGCTTCTCCTCTTTAACTCTGGGCAGAAAGATGTTGGAGTAGGGGATGTTTCCCCTGCTGCCCATTATTTACAAATAATGGGCAGCAGCTTCCAAGATAATGAACAAACATCTTAAACAGAAAAAATCACAAGCATCTTATCTGCTACTGGGAAACTGAAAAACAAATGTTTATGTCACATTATCCTAAAGTTTATTTAACGAAGCCTCACCAGAACTGGGGCGGTTTGGTTTATAAAGACAACAAGCCATTTAACTTGGTTAGATATTTACACTGTGAAAGACACACACCCTTTCTTCCTTGCATTAGTTCAGACTAAACTAATATTTGTGATATAAAAAACATTTTAAACATAAAGATTTTCAAAATAATCTCCAAATTCAGAATTTTACATTCATTTTTTTGGTATTTTGTGGAGTTTTCTTTTTTGACATCGGCTCGATGTGTTTGTGAAATCTTACTCATTCCTCCTGATGTTTCTGGTGCTATCTACATTTTTTGTAGCCGCCTTATGACAAAATACTTTTCTTTAGTATTCGTTATAGTTGTTATTGTCATCTCCTGTCAAACAGAAAATAAAACCGCAAAGAAAAGCTTTGCATTAAACCTGCAACCTTTTGCAGATGGGTGAAAACTTTGTTTTTCCAGAAATCAAACTGACCGGCAGAGGGCGCTGCTGGAAAAAAAAAAAGCCACATCGGGAATCAACAGATTTGCAGATTATAGGACAGTGAACCACGTATATTCTTTCCATGGACGTGGCTCGTTGGTCTAGGGGTATGATTCTCGCTTAGGGTGCGAGAGGTCCCGGGTTCAAATCCCGGACGAGCCCTTCTTTTTATTCCCCACGCATATCCGAGCTTTTTAACAGTGTCAAAGGCTTAAAATTTACAGTTCAGATTATTTGCTCTTTTTAATCTAGTTATGTATTAAACTGGATTTCTTCACTCATTCTACACTGAACTGTTCAGGTTCTGTGGGAGTCAATTTATTTGGACTTCTTTTGCATCATTTTTTCATGTCTAGTGACTGTGTGAAGTCTTCAAAAACTTCTGGATTCATCCTGGGATTAAATTAAACAGTGGATTGATTTTGGATTTTGAATGTTCTCTCTGTGCATGCGTAGCATCTCACCTGGTACATTTCTGAGTTTGATAAGTTGAAAATTTGCTAGACAAAACCCTGAAACTTTGAGATTGTTGTCAGACATTTTCTTGTCAGAAAAATGTTCTCATTTGCAAAAGTTTAAAATGTTCAACTTCTGGAAATTCAGAAGTCGCAAATTACATACTTTTGAAACCCAGAAATGTTCACTTCTTCTAAATAATTTCTGAGATTAATCTCAAAATCAGTTTTTTTTTTCCTGCAAATGTTCAACTTTTCCAAACTCTGAAATTCTCTTGTTTTCTTTTCTAGCAAATTTCTGAGAATAATCTAAAATTTTCTGAGTTTTTTTGACAGAAATTTTCACCTTCTTTTCCTGTCTGCGATGGCTCTGATTCAGCATCGTTGGTTGCTCTGTTGACCAGACAAAACGTTTTGTCTGTTCTTATTCTCACGTTTCTTGATTGATGCTGAGAGGAAAAAATCTGCAAAAAAGCAGATTAATTCACACTTTTCAGACAAAAGTTGCTCTCAGCTATTTGTTCTCAGAAATTCACTTATAATAAATATTTAGTTTAGTTAAGGATGGAAAACAAGCCTTGGTTTCTGTATCACACACGCTCCACCACTAGAGGGCACTGTCAGAGCCCTGAATCCTGACCTGCCACATCAGCAGACTGAACATCTGTACTCAGAAAGCTCAGGCAGATGTGATCATCTTCCAGGAGAGGCTCGTTGGTCTAGGGGTATGATTCTCGCTTAGGGTGCGAGAGGTCCCGGGTTCAAATCCCGGACGAGCCCATTTTAATAATTCAGTATCCGTGCACAAGTTCCCAGTTCTTACTGGGAACTCTTTCTGGAACTAACATGACTGTTAGGTTAGTTTGTCTCACCAGGAGTATTTGTGTTTATGGTTTCTAGAAGTGGGCAGATTGATACTTATCAATGTATTAGTACTTTAGTTTTAGTTTCGGTCTTGAAAAGTTATTGTATTTTTATCCATATCTGTGATTTTGGCCCATTATTCAAAATATTTCAAAAGATTCAGTATCACTCACCTCTAATGGTTGCATGTTGCATATCGCACTTATAACACTTCTATTTGTAAAAATACTCAAACCATAATAATTTTTTTAACAGTTATTTAATTAAAAATTGTGTTTTATCGACATTAGTGGAATATCTGTTACGTTTTGTGGATATTTATAATGGAAACGCAGCTGATGAAGCTGAGAAAAAGAACAGAAACCAGAGCAGATGTTTATAGTCCGTTTCCAGGAGTCAGGATGCGGTGAGCTCCAGCAGTCTGTGCAGGATGACTTTCTGACCGAAGCGGACCTGCAGCGCCCTCCACCTTCTGCTGCTCCGCCCTTTCAGATCCACTCTGTCCTCCATCAGCTTCCGGTCGCTCTCCAACTCTGCATCCCCGTACGACCCTAAAGTGAGCCGAGCTGCCTTGTGGAGCAGACGCTTCCATGACGGCTTTAAATCGGGCAGACCCTCGTTGGAGAAGGCCTGGGAGATTTTATCGTCATCGTCGTCGTCTTCGTCGTCGTCCTCCCATCCTGCGTTGTCTCTGAATTCTGAGAATTCCTCCTGCGACATGCACAGAAGCTGCAGCAACAAAACAGGAGCGGGACGTCAAACTCATTTTCATTTTTGGTCATTTCAAAATCACAAATGTGCCAGAATGCATCGATAAAACCCAGTAACAAACTGAAAATATTAATAAACAGCTGTGCCTCCATCTGATAAGTACTTCTTAAGATTAAGTAATATTGAACATGTTTTGAAACTGATCAGTCCCTCCAGGATTTTGTGACTTTTGTGCAATCACAATAATTGATTTAGGAACATTTGGAAAGACGTTTCGCTATATTTGTGCTTATGTATGACGGTAAATGAGACTTTTTGTTCGGTAACAGACTACTAATCGACATCAAATAAAGCTGAGGAAGCATTGCAGCAGAAGTAAGAACTACCGCCACCTGCAGGTGGGAGTTAGCATCACATAAACATGTTTTTGATCATTATGTTTAAAATTTGCAGTAAACTCATCGTTAAGCATGACATTGCAAAAAAAGTGTGTCAATCTGATAATTTTCTGTTTGTGAAATTTGGAAAAACTGGAGAGACTGATACAATTTGGCAGTGAAGAGATCAAATCTACCTTGATTTGATTGGTACAATAATATTTGAACACTTATTTAATCCCTCTAGAGTCTACAAGGCCACATAAAAAGCTACGGAGGGCCAGTTTGGCCCTCAGATTACGAGTTTGACACGTTTGGTCTGAATGTAAAGTTTTTATCTCGTGTTGGAGGGAAAGCAGCTGGGATGTTTTGCACTGTTACCTTGAGTGCAGAGTGTAGCTCGGAGTCTGTGAGGCAGCCCTGATTACTGAACACAAACGCTGCGTTCTCCTCCATCATCTGGGACAAAACCTTGAAGCGCTCATCAAAAAGCTGACGCTCCGGCTCAGACTCAATGTCTGCGAGGAGAGAAGAAGAAAAAGAGAAACTACTTAAAATAATAATGTCAGGCTAAATACTGTGTCAAATTCAATCAATTTATATTTAAACAAATAGGTTTTGAATAAATTTCTGTAACTTACATTACCAGTATTAGGTTAATATAGCTGCCTGGCTATTTCTTAAATCAAAGAATATCAAAGAATTATTATGCAGTGTACCTGCAAATAGAAGCGGCAAAAATATACAACTTAAACATATTTTTGAAATCTATTTTTTAGGATTTTGAATTGATTCAGAAATCCCACAAATCTATTTTTTTCTGCACCTCCATTATAAATCGCCTGAGAAATCTCCCGGATTTCCCGTTGCTTTTAGACAGAAGTTGCTCTCAGCTCTGCTGAATAAAAAGAACTCAAATTTCTCCTCACAACACCAAACCTTTAACCTTTCAACCTCTGGAAAATGCCTGAAAAGAAGCCATGTTTGCAGTTTGACAAATCCACCGCTAGAGGGCACTGCTGGACTCCTGAATCCTGACCTGCCACATCAGCAGACTGAACACCTTTACTTGGAAGAATACTCCAGATGTCAGCATCTGTCAGAGGAGGCTCGTTGGTCTAGGGGTATGATTCTCGCTTAGGGTGCGAGAGGTCCCGGGTTCAAATCCCGGACGAGCCCTTTTCATCACATGATCGAAAAGCAAATCGGTCATTTTACAAAGTAAATACTTCTTTTATTGACTGGAGGAAACAGACTTACATACTTTAATGCATTTTATTTAAGAATTAACTTTCTGGTCCTAATTCATAAAAAGCCTTTGTTTATTTAAAATGGTTGTCTTTATTCTGTCCTGATCTGCAACATTGCTTAGCAGAAAAACAGGCATGTCAGTAAAATACCTGCCTTTAAATTTGCAGCCAGGTCTTTTACAGATTTTACAAAATCAGCATTCAAAGCAAAAATTACCTCTTAACAGATGGCCATTCAGTTTCTGTTCAGTTCAGTTAACTCTTTTTGCAATTTGTGTCCAAAGAGACACTATTTTTCATACACACAAATAAGTAAAGTTGTTGTATATACTTTTACTTTAGCATCAAGCCAGTTTGAAATGTAATTTTTCTGGAAATCAAAGCATGAAGATTAAAATCTTATCTTTTTAAGGTTTCCAGCGTTACCTTGCGCTGCGGCTTGGTAGAGGCAGGCGATAGGAATGTCCGCCGTGTCGTTGCTGTTCTCAGGATACGGCTCCGTGAAACCATACATGTGCAGCAACTGCCAATTGGCCATCTGTCCGTACGTGTTAAAGACCTCCTCGCCTTTACGCAAGCGGCGCACAGAAACCATCTTCAGGCTGTCCTGAAAACAAGGATTCAGTTTTCCATTTTTCAAACTCAGAAATGTCCAAGTTTTTCTATAAATATCTGAGATTTGTCTGGGGGAAATGTATTCCATTTCATTTAGCCCTAGTACAAAGAGTTACATTTGAGTTGGATCACTTTTCCAGCAATATGCATTCACATATTGCATGAATGTGTGCATGATTGTCCCCCATGCACTAAGTGTTGATGAAAACAGTTTTAAATTAATGAGGTTTGTAAATGAGATAAAATCGAATCGCCTCCTTACCGGATTGAACTCCAGGTTAGCGTTGTGCTTCGATACGTGGTTCAGCATGTCTGCCATGGGAACCATCATAGGAGGGTTGGGGGCCCTCTGCTCTTCATCATCTTCATCATCGTCTTCCTCCTGCGGCTCCTGGAAGCTTCAGTCAAAGCAGAAATGAAACGGGCTCAGAAATACAAAGACAATGAATGTTAAAAAGGTGAAGATGTTGGGTCTGTGCGTGCTGACCTGTACGCCATGACGAAGGCCACCAGCTGGGTGTACAGCTCCAGGGTGTGTGTGTTGAGGTTCCACAGCTCCGGATGTCTCATTATGAAAGGCAGGACTATATCTGTGTACTCCCTCTGGATGTTGGATAAGTCTGTCTCCACCGCCTCTGGGACGCCTGTTCCCTTCAGCAGTTTGTCTCGTTCCTCTTTAGACCTGAGGAAATAATAAAGCTGTAACTGTGCTGAGCAAAATGTCCTGCACCTACTCTTGGGTTGCTAGATAACAGCACAGTGGCTGTCAAATAAGACTTAAAAATCAAAAGGTTTTTGAAACGGTTCATTTTCCAGACACCAAAAAGTGCTTAAAGCATTTTGCCTGTTTTTAGAAGCAGTTGAGACCCAAATGGAAGTATAAAAATTTGCAAAATGTGGATTTTGCATAGTAGGTCCCCTTTAAGGAGGGTAGGTGAAGCCTACCAGAACATGGGATGATCCAACGCTTTGAAGCCAGGCCACAGGGAGAGGTAAGGCCTCCAGTGGGAGCCAGGAGACGTGGACTCATAAAGCAGAGCCAGCAGCAGGGGAACCCAACCAGAAGAGCTCTCCAGGGACGACTTCTCTGTGGAAACAGAAACAAAAAACATTTGGGAGTTGATAGAATCTGGAAGTTTTGATGTTATAAAACTCAAATTCAGTAGAATCACCTTTCTTCAACAAAGCAGAAACCTTTGTTGTTTCCTGGTGTAGAAGAGCAGATCTGGGGATGGTGAACAAAATCTCTCCTTCCTCTATGTCTTCCTTCGCCAGCATCCCATAATCTGCCACTGTTCCCTCTGAGCTCAGGCACACCTGCAGACAAAAACCTGGGATCAATTTCACAGACACATCGGCAGGAGAACAGGATCTTAAAATGAGACACTTTAAAGTCTTTCATGAGACTGTCTTTAAAAAAACAAACAAAAAAAACAATGTCTTTAGTCAGAGGCTTTTTCACATTTTCTGTAATACAGTCTGCTACAGGAAAGCTTTCCTGCACACAACTATCACCATTTCTAATAATATCTATGAAGAATTATTTATAAATATGTTACAACATTTATTTTCCCTTTGGAATCAATTAAGTATTTTTAAAATGAATTGATGTTTTCTATTGGATTTAGGCGCAGAAACTGTGATGGCCGCCATGACAGAATTTATTTGGATCACTATTCTGCTGAGAGACCAAATAAATACACATCACTAGTTTTCTGAGAGATTCTACCTGATTTTTACTAAAAACATCCACTTATTTTATAGACTCAATGATTCCTAGGGCCTTGAAAGAGAAACAGGCCCACAGCATGACAGAGTTAAACTGAGATAATGTTCCACATATCCATCCTTTCGTTTTACAGCCGCTGCTGAAAACCTCTTCGTTCCAGTAAAATTGAGGAAACTGCATGTTTATCTGCATCCTGGCTGGATGTCAGAGTGCAGAGTGTAATAACAAACCTTTTCACTGAGGACCAAACCGACTCTGTCGGACCACTGGAGGAAATCCTGCAGGCGCTGTGAAGCATCAACCACCTGCATCAAACAAAATCAATCATGTTCCGATATCCCGCACTGTTTTTACGCTCTTAAACCCACGTGTCTACACCAACAGAAGCAGCCTCCCTCGTGGACTTCAAGACTTTATGACAACAAACATTTTAATGAACTCCATTAGTTAACAGTTAGCATAAAACTCAAGATGAGCGCTGCATTTTCATACAAAGCGAATCTGTTGATTCGTATCACATTTTATGTATGTGTTAAATCAGAACAATGTTACAACCTTGACTCGCTTCGCTTCAGTCGCCATAGTCAGACTCCAGGTCTGGTCGGATGCTAATGCTATTTAGCATGAGCTGGGATAAATTTTACCTGAGCGCGGACTTGTAGGCAGGCGTTTCAGGACAGGCTTTATTTGATCAAACCGAGATACAATAGTGACACATACAATAATTTTTGTTGAGTCATTTTCAAAGTAAGGTTTGATAGCACTTGCAGAGTGATAATGTCAAAACGAAAATCTGTGTGTAGCGTCAGGTGAGGCGTTGTGTGTGCTTTCAAATAGAGACATCATGGCGAGTCTCTTCCAGATGGCTCGTTGGTCTAGGGGTATGATTCTCGCTTTGGGTGCGAGAGGTCCCGGGTTCAAATCCCGGACGAGCCCTTGTTTTGGTTTTACTGTAAAAAGTTTTTTTATGCGCCTCAATAGCTTCAATCTGTGCAACAGACTGGCGACATGTCCAGGGTCTGTCTCTCTCCCGACACGAGAGATGGGTGTCTGTAGGATGCAGAGAAAATGGATGGAGTCTGATCTTTTTGCATTATCATCTTCGTAATTCCTTCAATAGTTGTTCCAAAAAATATTTTATTTTCTTTCTGTCTTTTTTCTCTCTTTCTTTTTCTTCTTACAAAATTAATTTTCTTTCTGAGAAAAGATTTTGAAATATTTTGTAATTTTATTTTTGTCATGTTTTATTTTGAAAAGAAACTACCGGAAGTTAGCCTGTAAACGTTACGCCGAACTATGTAGCTATTGGTTAGCCGACTTCAGTCCACCAAACCCCGACAGTTAACAGCTGAGAAGGGGCTCAGGGCAGCGATTACACAACCTGGTATGATTTTTTACAAGATTTTGTTGTTTTTTTTAGTATTATGTTCCTGGTATGAGTTTGGAAAAGAAAGAACTGACTTGACATGATTAGCCTACTTTTTAGTTTTATCGTCAAAATTTCTGAGTTTTATGTAATTTTTAAAATTCCCTTATTGCATTCTAATTATTTGACATCAGTAATCACATGTTAACCAGTGAAGGAACTGATTTTGTTGTAAAATCTGTGCTCTTGCACCGCAAATCGGAGAGAGATTAGCCAGATGAACAGCTTTAGCGTGCTAGTCGCTGTTGCTAGGCAACAGAAGTCGCCGCTGTCTGGCTGAGGTAAAGCCTGTAATTACATTAGAGACGCAAAAAAACCGCATTGCCAGCTGGTTACATACGCGCAGACACGCCCTACGTGCCAGTAGTTTGACAGTTATGTGTCAACATTAAGTTTCACTGTTTAAGGACAAGGAGGCCCCGTCACGATGGTCCCCATCTTCACACTGAAGCTGAACCACAAGATCAACCCCCGCATGGTGGCTGTTGGAAAGTTTGATGGAGTGCACCCATGTCTAACAGCAGCGACGCAAGCAGGCAAGGTGAGGGGAACATGAAGCATAACTGCTCAGCAAGTGTCAAAGTTGCTGAAGGAACATAAAAAAAAAGATTTTCATTTTAACCTCAACTGTTCTTCATTTACAGGTTTTCATCCACAACCCTCATGATCGCGTTCAGAGACCTGCGACCCATCGACTGAGCCAGAGCACCCAGGACTCTGACATCTCTCTTCTCAACATCAACCAGGCCGTGACATGTTTGACAGCAGGAACACTGGGACCAAACACCACAGGAGACACGCTTCTGGTGGGATCGCAGACCAATCTGTTGGCCTATGATGTTCACAACAATACAGATGTTTTTTACAGAGACGTAAGTGGAACAACTATCTTTTGGGTCACTGGATGTAGAGCAGACTTCTTTTTTTGTGATGTTTGTTTATAGTTTTTTAATTGTTTTGTGTTGTTCCAGGTTACAGATGGAGCTAATGCCATTGTTTTGGGAAAACTGGGAGACAGCTCCTCTCCTCTTGCCATCATCGGAGGGAATTGTGCTTTGCAAGGTTTTGACTATGAAGGGAACGACCACTTTTGGACAGTAAGATTTGATTCGGAAATTTTTTTTTTTTTTTTTTTTGCCTGATGTTATGTACATGAATTATTGTCATTTTCGCCCTGAAAATATCTAAATTTCCACTTAACTTTGTATTTTGGTCCATCTGATTATGTAATTTAACAGTCACTCAGTACTTTTAGACTTTGAAAACAACAATATTATATCACATGTGAATACTTGAGGCACAGCTCTGTTAAAACTATAGTATAAATGCCATGTCACACATTTCTTTTGTTGCCTTAATGTATTGTTTATTTGCCTGAACAAGTTCATAAAATGTGCTAATAGCTTACTCCTCAATATTTCTTTTGGTCGTAACTATGACTTCCCCTTTTCTCAGGTAACTGGTGATAACGTCAGGTCTTTGGTGCTTTTTGACTTCACTGGAGATGGAAAAAATGAGGTAAGTCTGAGATTTGAAACAATAATAATATCATTAGAATTAGAACAAAATCTGAATGATGAATACTCAAAGAGTTTACAATCCCTGATCAAACTTAGCAATCTGAAGTGATTTGGATTTGTATGTTAAAATTGTTCAAAAAGGACCATGCTCAGTTAAGTATTAGACTTTTATTTTGAAGAGCTGCAGGCCCTGGTTAAAAATGTTAAGGAAGTGCTGTTTCAAAATTAACTTCAAAAATACTTTATTGATCCCAAAAAGAAATTAAATGTTGTAGTAACTCTTATGAATTCATATTCTTCAAAAGGTTCTTTCATACCAAACAATAATAGTTTTTTCTTATTTGACAGCTTCTTGTTGGTTCTGAGGACTTTGACATCAGGGTTTTCAAAGAGGATCAGCTCATCTCAGAACTGAATGAAAATGAGGTAAATAAACATGTTGTGTTGTCGTTGTTTTGAATGATAAAGTTAAGAAAAGCATTATTGGTTTTGTGAAATACCTAAATAATCTTCCATGCCAGTTCAGAATATTTGGGTTTTTCTTGTCTTCACAGACAGTGACGTCGTTGTGTCACATGCATGGCAGCAGGTTCGGCTACGCTCTGGCTAATGGCACAGTTGGAGTGTATGACCGCGCAGCCCGCTACTGGAGGATTAAGGTGTATAGGAATTCACAGAAATCTGAAATCTGTTGTTTTATCTGCAACACCAATCCTAAAACTGCCATTTTTACGGGTTGAAATTGGCACCTACCACCGGCCAAATGCAGGTATGAAGGGGCGTGTGAATTTGTGGCAGCTCGGAGATTTGAACAGAAAACAACTGAATACTCCTCAGTTTGTTTTTTGAACCCCTGGATAGGAGTGGACAAAAACCTGCTGACGATGACTACAATTAGTTTTAGCTGTCAAGTTTAGAATATAACATGCCAAATTTTAAAGCTAAACAAAATATTAAAGAAAAAGGGTTGCTGCTTATTGTCAACACTAAGACAACGAGATAACAAGCTCCAAAAGCTCCAAAGTTACATGTAAACTGGGCTTCAGTAAGAAAAACACTGGAACAGCACAGGAATTGATAATGAACACGCTTTGGGATGTTTGTAATGAGAAGAATAATTATGAATTGAAATAGAAAATCTAAAAAATAAGGAAAAAAACAGTTAGGAATCAGTTAAAATTAATACAATCTAAATGTTAAAGCATGTCTAGAGACACATCTTCACTAAATACTGGAGTTGAAGTCAGAATGTGGAAATACTCAACATAGGAAATGACTTAACTTCTGTTACAACTTTGTCTATCTGCTAGATAAACCTGTCAAGCTTTGCTGTTAGTAATTACTTCAAAGTATTTTACTACACCTCTGCTAAGGTGCTCAAGCTTTTTAATTTGCACTCCTGTTTGTATATTATTACTAATTAATTACACACTGATCTTCCCCCTCAGTCTAAGAACCATGCAATGAGCATCCATGCCTTTGACTTGAATGCTGATGGAGTTGTGGAACTCATCACTGGCTGGTCCAATGGAAAGGTCCGTGGCCGTTCTGCAGGAATGCCATAAATTCCAGCTTTTGTTTCCTGGGCTTAGCTATTTGGAGCCTCTGCTGACGTCCAGCTCTTGTTTTAGATCGATGCGCGAAGCGACCGAACAGGTGAGGTCATCTTTAAGGACAATTTCTCCTCATCTGTAGCCGGAGTGGTGGAGGGAGACTACAGGTTAGATGGGCAGGTACAACTCATCTGCACCTCCATAGAAGGAGAAGGTGAGTCCAGTCTGTGTCAGTTTTTGCTCAAAGCCTTCTTGCTAAATTTTAAATATTGTTACTCCTAAATGCTTTTTTTTTTTTTTAACTTGATTTGTCACTCTTTGAAATAATGAGATCTGGCCATGTTTGTATTTTCTAGTGCGTGGCTACCTGCCTGCCAGTAAGGACTTGAAAGGGAATCTGATGGACTCCAACGCTGAGCAGGATCGCATTCGGGAGCTCAGCCAGCGCAGGCAGAACCTGCTGCTGGAGCTGCGTAACTATGAAGAAAATGCCAAGGTATTCATGGTTCTTTTTCATTTACAAACCATTTTTAACTTCTAACAGTGACTCTGATACATGCTCAGATTGACAGTAGATTTTCTCATTTTGTTACACAACAAAATAATTTGTGCAAAATTCATAATTTAGGACAAATTCTGAATATGTGCAAAATTCATAATTCACAAGAAAACTACACAGCCGGTTTTTGGCAATAAGTTTTTTTTTTCTTTGGTGTCTGTAAAATAAAATCTTTCAAAAATCTCTAGAATGTAACGTCACAAACAAGCAAACACTGCCCTTACCTAGCAAACGCAGCAAAGCCCTGCTTGTTTGGGCAGCTGATTTTCTCACTGTATGCGTTGTACAATGGCTGGTGGAAAAGACAAGTGTTTTTGTTGTTGGTTTACCAACCAGAATCCACTTGCTGCATTCCCGTTGGTTGTGCAGGAGGCTCCGCTTCTGCTTTTCAAAAATGCACAGTAGCATTATTGTGCTTTAATTTGAACAATTTTCATGTGTGAGTGAAGACTTTGAGTTGGGGGGCACAACGAGCGGCAGATCATTTGGATTTAAAGTGAGAAGACGCCCTAAAACAGAATTCAAAATAGGCAGACCTGAGCAGATTTCATTGTCTGAAGATGGTTTTGTGCAATGAACATGTTTTGTCGAGGCTGCACATGGATCCTAACTTGTTCAAGAAAGCATTTTTTTCTACATCACGCCGTCTGGTCTAATGTGTTTTCAGTGTTTGTAAATGTTTAAGAAGAGCTGTACTATTTATTTTATTGTACTATTTTCTGGACAATGACAATAAATCCAATCTAATGATGATTTACACTAGAATCATGCTTTTTTAAGATCTTTATGCTCACCTTCTTCCACACCTTGTGTTTCAGGGCGTGCCACAGACAAACAGTGGGATGGGGGTAATACCAGCCAACACTCAGCTGCAGACAACGCTGTCTGTCAGAGCTGCTACGGAGGCCCAGAAGGCTCATGTAGAGCTTAGCATCTCAACTCCAAATGGTTGCTCCTTCTCACACTCCATGTATGTTAAGCATCTGTGTTCTCTGCAAATCTGCTGAAATTACTGTCTGTGTGGCGCTTTCTCTCCAGAAACAATCATCCGTGCGGTTCTCATCTTTGCTGAGGGAATATTTGAGGGCGAGAGTCACGTTGTCCATCCAAGTGTCCAGAACCTGTCGGGCTGTGTCCGAGTCCCCATCATCCCCCCTAAAGACATACCAGTGGATCTGCACATCAAGGCCTTTGTTGGAGGGAGGACCAGGTGGGACATGTAAAACAGCCTGAGTTAAACTCTCCATAATGTCAAGAAAATGCTGGAAATCTCAGTCATTTAATGATTCATTGTAACATTTTGCTTTCTGAAATCCCCTCTGCAGCACTCAGTTCCACGTGTTTGAAATCACTCGGCAGCTGCCGCGTTTCTCCATGTATGAGATCACAGAGGACTCGCCTGCCGCTCCTGCTGGAACAGTTTCCTTCAGCATCAACGAGCGACCGCAGAGGGTGGGAGAGAGGATGAAATATAGAACCGTTCTGATTGGGTTCATATGAAACCTGTTCCTTTCTCTTCCTGTTCATGTTTTGGTGTGAATGTAGGTGGTAATGTGGCTCAATCAGAACTTCCTGCTTCCAGAGGTGGTCGAGAGTCCAAATGTTACATTTAATTCCCTCCGTGGAGGAGGACTCATGTCTTTTCATATGGCCAGTAACGGACAGGTAAACAATAAACACTAACCTACTTTTTTAATTAGAAAAAATATCAAAAAGACTGGGGAAGGAATGGTTACTTCGACATCCCCAGTCTACACTAAGTGCTAAACAACTAGTAGCTCAGTATTCCAACATCCACAAACAACAATTTTACTGAATCTACATATTATTACTAAAATTACTAAGACCTATTTTAGGAATGTGACACTATTTAGGTTCATTTAATCCACTATTAACTTCCACCTAATTGAGATTTTCCTGATTTTTTTTTTTTTTTTTCTTGAGATCACCCTGAGGACCGATGATATTGATCTTGCGGGCGATCTGGTTCAGTCCCTCGCCTCTTTCCTGGCGATGGAGGACCTGTCGGTGGAAGCAGATTTCCCATCATACTTTGAGGAGCTTCGTACAACGCTCACTGAGGTTCTCACTGAAACTGAGATGGTTTTTTTGAAACATTTTTAGATACAAAAAATCCTAATTCTTTCTAAAAGGCTCAGCTGTTTCTAGTGTCAGCCGCCTATGATGTAAAGTAGAGCCAGACATGACAAATCTCCAAGAGGATTCTGCTGCAGTATTGTTTGGTTTTAATTTTAAAAGTATTTTTTATGTTAGTTCTAGTTTTACTTGTTTACCAGCTGTTTTTGAAACAAATTAAACAAGACAGTGAGATGTTAATGCTGAATGGTGGATGTTTGTGTCACAGGTGGACGAGTTTCACTCTGTGCATCAGAAGTTAACTGCTGACATGGCCGACCACTCCAACCACATCAGACACATGTTGGTCCAGGCAGAGGACGCTCGCCTCATGGCTGACATGTGAGCCACCAAACCCCAAACTTTGTATAAACTTGGCTAAAACCGTTCATCTTAATATTAGAAGTGCTCATTTCTGTCTGAAATAATCAGCAAACATAACCTTCAGCAAACACTGTTGTGCTTTTGTCTGTAGGAAAACAATGAAGAAGCGTTACAGGGAGCTGTTTGATCTGAACAGGGATCTGATCAATGAATACACCATCCGCTCTAACAATCACAACGCCCTTCTGGCTCGCCTCAAGTCAGTCAACCAGGCTATCCAACGGGCCGGCCGACTCCGAGGTATGCTGGGCTGCAACATGAGAAATATAGACCCTTAACTTCTTCACGTCTTATCACATTAGAACCACAAACTTCTATTTGTTCAAGTTTTGTGTGATGATTAGTTCAACACAAAGTTGTGCAAAAGTGGAAAGAAATTTGTCTATAGTTTCAACATTTTTTGTAGTTAAAAATCTGAAGATTTGTGTTTAAATTTTTTTTGACTCTTGTGATTTGGTATTTGAAATCTGATTTTGAGAAAGGGAAGACATGTGGCAAAGGTCATCAAACTAAGCCTCTGAATGCAGTGTTTTTATTGATTTACATTTTATTTTAGGGTATAAAATTATAACTCCTCGCTTTTCAGGCTAAATATGTTGGGAGCTCTAAATTGCTTCCTTCTTATTTCACAGTTTTGCACTAACATTGTGTTGGTTTCTCATATAAAATCTCAATAAAATGAAGCTTGGTGTTTTGGAAACATGATAGAAAAAAAGTGAAAATCTTTTCCAGACAACCTGGTTTGGATTACATTAGCTAGTATGTTAACAGACACAGTTTGGATAATAATCTGCTTACAGTTGTCACATTTTTTAAATATATTTTTGAAACTCTTCTTGTTCCTGCCCAGTGGGTAAACCCAAGAACCAGGTGATCGCCGCCTGCCGAGACGCCATCAAGAGCAACAACATCAACGCGCTCTTCAGGATCATGAGGGCCGGCACGGCTTCTTCTTGAGGACAGAGTGCAGGAATCAGCCAGCTAGCTGGATGTTGATGAGTGCTAGAAAGGAAAGGAAAACACATAACATGTGCAAAAGATTGTAGGCGTTTGGGACAAACATTCACTCAGCCTTAAATGTAACGAGGCAGCACCTCGGGGGAACAGAGAACAAACTTAGAGCTGCAGTTTAGCTGTGTGGCTGGTTAGAAAGCCCTGATGTAGTTCAGCATAGCTTTCCACAGTCTAACCGGGCTCACAGTTCTGTCTTTTAGCGCCGTTTTAGGTGATGGTGCACAAAACATTGAAGCTTCGTGACAGAGCCATCAGAACGTTTTCACCAAACGACTATGCTGGATGTGGTCTCTGTTCATTGGGTCCAGCTGCAGTGAGGCGCGCAGCTGTTGGGTCGGAGCGGGTAGCTCTCCCAGTCATTGTCTTTTTTTTTTTAGCCAAAGGAAATTGTGTGATGTTTCTATTGGAAAGAGTGTGATCGTGTGTATATCTTGTTTACCTTTTGTAGATTGTTTTTGTGATTGCTGCAGCGTTCTTATTAAAATGTATTAATGTTTCAGATGTTTTTGTCATTTAGAATAATAATTTTAATTATTCTAAACTTGAGCGTCATTTATGAAAGTGGAGAGAATCCTGTGCAAAAGTCTGTTGATAGTGTTTCAGCTCCTAATTTTTCCTTCAGTTTTATGTTATTGCACAGAGCTTAGAAAATAAAACAAGCACAGTTTGAATGTAAGGATCGGAGATGGCAGGATTTTTTTTTTCTTCATTGCAACAGTCAATCTTATCAAACAATTGAAAACAAAACTTAATCTATGGAGCAGTTATTGTGTTCTCTGGTCCCTAACAGGCCCTAATGAGCTGAAGGAAGATGATGCACCAATAAGGTATTACCGTCATCCGTTCTGACACTTGCTTTGTCTTTCATTTTTCTGTGGTAATTAGTTAATTGATGAACATGGTCATGAACATGAAAATTAATGAGAAAAACATTTTTCTCGGAGAACTGTTGATCAGAACAACTTGAAAAGATTGATAGATAGTGTGGCTGCTTAATGATACTGTCAGGAATTCAGGGGCTTAAAATGAAGATCCGTTTTTGTTCCTCGTCTGTTTCATCCATGTTGCTTCCTCTGCAGGAGGAGATGTGCAGCAGACCAGCTGAAGCCACGCTCTGGGTTTATTTCTTGCTGACTTGGCATCTGGACTTGTTCCGCTGAAATTTGAACCACATGGTCGAAGCAAGGAATGACGATGCTGCCTTCAAGAACCTGTGATGTTGACTGTTATCTCACTCTTTAAAAAAAAAAACTTACAGCACTGACAAACAGTAGAGCTGCTGTTTAGTGAAGAAGATATTCTCTCTTTAGTTTCTGCTCAGTGATTCTCCATGTCGCCACGCCCCCTGGAAATATTAACCGTTTAATAGTCCAAACGTGTCATGTTGCGTTCAGACGCATGAAAAACAAAATGCGGTCTCTTATTGGACTGATTTCCGGATTTGGGTTCATTTTGTTGCGCAGAATTGTTGAGGCAGAACATTTTTTAGGATCCGTTCCATCAAAATGTTCAACGTCGTTCAAAGCTAATATTTCCCTAATGCACGTGAACGCTTCATGAGCGCAGCACCAGCTCAGACAGAACCAGAGATTTCAGGTTCGGTTCTGCAGAAACCTTTGTGTTTGCAGAATGTCTGAGTCAGACTTTGTGTTTATGCTTTGAGGATGTGGAGCAGGAACAGATGACATGTTTTCTCTGGTGAGTCTGGATGTTTTGCGGTTATTTAACGCATTAAAATATTTGCTTCATGCGTGAATTTTCTTCTGCTTTAGGAAAATCATAAGTTGTCGATTAGTAGCTTACCTGCTATGTTCTTATTTTTTATAATGTAACTCTTTTCCTGGATTCCCCTTAACAGTTTCAACAAAAACGATTTTCTGGCGCTGTTCATTGTTTACAAAGTTGACAGTTATGTAACTTATTGCTTTTTATTCTGTGCTTCTTATGAACTGCGGAGAAAAGTCTGGCATTTCCGATTTTTCTTAACCTTAGTAAAATTAGTCAAGTTTTTTTTGTATAGCGAAGTAAACGCTAAACCTCATCAGTTCAAACCAGAAAAATGGGAATTCAGAATTTATTTTGCAATTTGCATTGCAGGAAAAAAAGTAAAACACGTCTAAAAATAACTTAAAACAAAGATGAAATATGAGCCATTTACTGCTCTATAGAAAAGGCTGATTGTCTTAAATCTTGAGGCAAACAAGAGAGATGTCAACTGAAACACTGGAAAAGAAATCATCCAGGAAAACATTGAATTCATCAGGACAAAACAGAGCAAGATTCAGCTGAACTGCAGAGATCTGAGTGACTGAGGGGAAATTCAGGAGTGAGTAATGACTCTGCACTGGCAAAGAAATGTTACATTTGTTTAAAACGAAGGAAAGAGAAGAAAAGCAGCACATTTCCGCAGTTACTGATGGTTTTTGGATTCTTTCAGCATGTTTGTTCTACTGTTTTTATTTGAATGTTCTCACTATGTAGATAAAACACATTTTCATCCGATCCAAAATAATAAAACGTTTTTTTTTTTTGTTGTAAAAAACCTTTCTTACATTTTCAGAGCAGTTTAGCTTTTCTTTTCAGGAGAAATTAAAATAATGTTAGAGAAAAGGAATAGTTGAAGAAAATAAGAGGTTATGATATAAAATCTGCCATTTTTAACTGATTTTATACTGAAACAATATGGTGCTGCTTTTGGTGGTTTTTTTTAAAGAGTTTTAAATACAGTGATGCGGGAGGGTGGAGAGACCTGTGATGTTTGCAGACTAACATGGCCGACTCCACACGTCTGTTCTGCTGGAACAAATCCTCAGTGATGCAGAAAAAGCAGAGAGAGGAAAACAGGTGCATATTTTTATTAATTTTGATTTATGCTAAGCTACGTTGTTGTTTTTTTTTTGTCTTTATGTTGGTGTGGTCACTAGCAAAGTTCAGTGTGTTTGTGTTTCAGGTCAGAGTTCATCCAGCTGACTAAAGATGCAGCAGAGCTGAGAAAATGCTGAGGAAGGTGGTGATGATGAGGAGGGTCCTCCATGTGAAGGGAGATGTAATGTGCACACTCGTCCTCCTGGTGGCGCTGTGTGTTCTGCTCTACGCTCGTCAGGTGAAGAGGAACAGAAAAGTGGCGGTGTTTTGAGGAGAAAGCGTTCCCCCGTGTTAGTTTTGACCCGGCGGTGTTTCCAGGTCGTCCTCTCCGCTGGGTGGAGCCGATCCGTCTGGAAGCTGCAGATCCACGGATCCACCAGCTCCAGTCGCTCCCTGCTGGGCTCCAGTTCACATACTGGGAGGAAGGAGGCGCTGCAGGCAGGAACTGACACATGCACGCGCACACACACACTCATTCATTCATTCATTCATTCATTCATTCATTCATTCATTCATTCATTCATTCATTTTGAGTCATAATAAAAATAAACCTGAGTTTAATTTTTTGCTGCTCTACCAATCTCTGAACATGACGCTTCTCTCCAACTATAACTACAAACCAAAACAGATTTTTCCTTCTGGGATAATTATCTTAAAAGCAAAGGCAGAAATTTTCATAATTAAACCTTGAGTCAAAAAGATGAATCTTTCATCATTTGTTGTTCTATTTTTCTTCCTTTTTTAAATCCAGGCCCCATTACAGCCACACCTGCCTTCCTGTAAACCTCGACTCAGGTCCAAACCTTCCCAGTCCAAATCCAGCTCTCAGATCAGATCCAGGTCACGAAAGAAGAAAGTTATTCCAACCGTTGCTGCTGGAAAACAGTTACCGACGCTACCGCCGTTTGACTTCGAGACATATCTGAGAGAAAAGGACAAAAGGAACTTTAATCTGCTCATCGACCAGCCTGAGAAATGTCGCATCAGAGAAGAAGAGGAAGGAGGAGGAAGAGGAGGCACTGTTTCTGCTCCCTACATGCTCATTGCTGTGAAATCTACAGCTGCAGATTTCGACAAGCGGCAGGTAGCAAAATTTTTACCATAATTAACTTTTCAGTAAGATATAGGAGCTTGATTTAAGAAAATAATTCCTCAATATTGATTTAAAAGTACTAGTCCGTTTTTGAGACATTGTTTTGCTAACTTATCTTCTACCAGAGCTTTGGACCTTTGGATGCGCTTACCTACCGCTGCCACCAGGGGGCCCCAAGAGCAATTCTTTTTGTCCATAAATTATTTCTACACATATCAGATATATATTATTGTAAAAACAAATCACTTCTAGCCTTGGATCGGCCCTGCTCATCTGTCACTATGTAATGATAACTTTAACAGAAACATGTAAGAAAAATATCTTTTATGACAGCTGCTGCTTTAAATCTATTAATCACATTTCTTTTGTAGCTATTTATTTTTCTCCTCACGCCGTTGCTCCAGGTTGTGCGTCGGACCTGGGGGAGGGAGGGGACGTTCCACCCGGCCCGGTCCATTCGCACCGTGTTCCTGCTGGGGATTCCCAGGAATCGCTCCTCCCTGCCTCTGTGGGATCGGCTGCTGGCCTACGAGAGCCAAGCCTTCCAGGACGTCCTGCTCTGGGATTTCGAGGACACCTTCTTCAACCTGACTCTGAAGGAAACACATTTTCTGGAATGGGTTAACAGCAGCTGTCCTCATGTGAAGTTAGTGTGAATGAAAAAGTCTTAAATGATTATTATTTTAGCCTCATCTGAAGCTATAATCAGCTGCAATTCCATTGACTATGTAACTACTCAATCTGACATTTTCAAAATGCTCAATGGAAATAAAAAAAAACCTCCATCATCTTCCAACTACTTGTTTTTTCTTTGTGGTTTAGACCAGTGGCAACAGAATGTGCCTTGCTTTTTTAACGATTTATCACTTGAACAAACTTATTCAAGTGTGATTATAATTGCATTTCTTCTTTAATGGAAACATATTGATAATGTTTTGCACAAATTTGTGATGGGAATGCAGGCAGTAATATCCTTCTGCTCTCCATCAGGTTCATCTTCAAAGGAGACGCTGACGTCTACGTAAACGTGGAAAACATCCTGGAGATGCTCCAAGGCCGAGAGCCGGAGAAGGATTTGTTCGTGGGGGATATTATTGTGAATGCAAAACCAATCCGCCGTCGCACTTCCAAGTACTACGTTCCGGAGTTTGTGTATGGAGGCGGTCTGTACCCCAGTTATGCTGGAGGAGGAGGGTTTGTGATGTCAGGACACACGGCTCGAAGGCTGAGCTCCGCCTGTCAACAGGTAAGCTAAAGATTAAAACTCTGGCTGAGGTAAACAGGTTTTAGAAACGGCCTGCCTCATTATGCTTCCTTGAACAGGTGGGCGACACAAATGTTCAGTACATTTCCTTTTTTTTGGACGAAATCACTCTTAGATAGTGAGATTTTTGTCTGCTAAGTTCTGGCCTCCACTTATTAAAGAAGACTTCTCCATCTTTTACCACAAATGTTCTATTTTATGAGTTTGTGACTGATTTATAAAACTTCTCCTAGGTGGAGCTGTTCCCGATTGATGATGTTTTTCTAGGAATGTGCCTCCAGCTGATCGGCGTCAAACCTTTACGCCATCAGGGGTTTCGCACCTTCGGGATTCACCGACCGTCCGCGGCGCCGCACCTCCAGACGTTTGACCCCTGCTTTTACAGGGAGCTCATGGTTGTTCACAGCCTGGGCGTCCCACAGATCTGGCTCATGTGGAGCCTGCTACATGACCCCAAACTGAGCTGCCACTACAGAACCGGCCAGACGTCCGGACCCTTTAAATGGAGAGGGAGGGTTGGAGAGATGGCAGCAGATGAGGCGGATTACGACGAGAAGCCAGTGTTTCTCACACATTAGTTCCTGCCAGGCGGGCAGAGCTGGAGCTGCTGGTATCGTGCAGCATTTGAGGACAGTAGGAAACGATTTCATCCAACCAAGCTGATGGTTTACCTGCCAGGAAATGAAAAGGCAAAGGGGGTAAATCTCTCCCAGCTGACTCTGCAGTGAAACTCCAGGAATGCATTGTGACTGTGACCTTAGGGACCCATCTGTCCCCAACTGATTCATCCACTACCAGAGGGAAAGTCTTTGATATGCAGACAGGTTTATGAAAAGTGAAGGATTTTTTTTTTGCACAATTGAATTTGTAAAGCTGCTGTCACGCTAGCAGCGTTTCAATTACAAATGGGTGCAAAACTTTCCCGATTCTGATATCTAATAAAACAAAACTTCACAATTAGTTTGTTACATTAAATAAGAAATGCAATAAAAAAAAAATCACATGAATAAGTTTGTTCACGCAATAAGTCGTTAAAAAACGTCGTCCCATCATCCTCAAACTACTTCCTGTAACCTTTTTCTTCAGGGTTTTTGCCAGTAGTAATATTTAGTTGTTGGTCATGTGATGACAGGAAATAGTTTTGTGAAATAAACCAATTTTGATCGGCCAAAGAAAGCACTTCATCCGAACGTTAAAACGTTTTAGCAAAAGGGTTTTTTTTCTAATATTTGACAATTTTCTAAATGTCAAATTGTGTAAAATGAAATGACAAAAGTTAATTTGATGAATTGGAAACATGGCAATTTTGAAAAAAAAACTTTAGTTTTTCACTAGATCAAAAGTTGCAAGCTGTGCTGACATTAGTTTACTTTGAAAAACTGAAATGATTTTTTTTGCATCACACAAGTCACATGATCAACAACCAGGCGTCACAATCGTAGGACAGTCGAAGACGACAGGAGATAGTTGGAGGATGGTGATGCAAAATTGTGTTTTTCTTTTTCTATCAGTGGAACAATGAAGTTTTATGCACATTTGTAATAGAAACACAGCTATTTTTATGTAGAAATGCATTTTGCATGTAAAATTTGAGCACATTTTGTGAAGCGTTGAGTCTTGTGATGCTTATGTATTTTACTCATGACGTGTCTTTGCTACTACACTGAAGAAGCAGCTGCACTGGTAAAATACTAGTAGCAAGATATGAATTGCAACTCTGCATTTAAAACTGAATGTTGCAAAATATTTCATGCTAAAGTGTCCAACTCACAGGAAGGCATCAGATAACAGATATGACAGTGTGTCAGGACGTTTAAAAACAAAAAAGATCAAATGTTCACCAGAAAATGTTCAGTGTTCACTTTTCTGGTGAACATAGAAGTTCTTTTCTCTAACATTTTAAAGATTTCTGAGTTTTTCAAGCAATTGTTCAACTTTTCAAACTCAGAAAATGTATTGTTTTTTGAGACGAATCTCCAATTTTCTGAGATTTTTGGCAGATAGTTGCTCCCATTTTGATGGAAACATCTGACAAGAACTGCAGTTGTCTGAAAAAACAAAAACAAAAAACAGAAAAACTTTCCATTTCACATCCACATTTTATTTTTCTGTTTTCATATTCTGGTTGTGCAACACAGAAAATAAACTCTGTCAACAAACAAAGTAGCTTTGTTGAAAATTTCAACCACCATCAAAGGATTTCTGCTGCAGCAAAACCTTCAGTCTCATGCGTCTCTTTGCTCTACATGGTTTTATTGCAGTTTATTCATGGGACATGCTGGATGAATTTGCTTATTATTTCATATACAAAGTTATTCAAAATATGAATATCAAAAAAGCCACATTCCAGGGAGTTTCACATCAGTCTGCTTCCAAAAATGGGATTTAAAATATAAAAGTCATCCAGAAAAATATGAGAGCAACATTAGTCGAACTGAGAAGAAAAACTTTAACATCAGATTGCTCAACTGAAGCCTCGGATTACAAATAACAACAAACGGTTAAATTTATTTTAAAAAACAAAGCAAACAAAACAGAATCACACACAGCTTCGGGTCTTCATTTATGTTTTTTTAAATATATTTTAAAAATGTCATATCCACCTGAGTTTGGTGTCTAATTTAATGCTGTAGGAGTAATTTTTGCATTTTTTGCAAGTGTCATAATCTGTTTGGACTTTTCATTGTATAAAACGCAGAACCTTTTATTGTGTTTAGAGAGACCATCACTGAGGGGATTGGACGAAAGAACAACACTGAAACATTTTTACTGATGTAAATTTACCCTTCTTTTTACCCCGTCTACATCAGCCTAAATATGCCGTCGTATTTACTTCTTGTTGCCCCAAATCAACATAAAATAAACAGGATGAAAGTTAAACTTCTTAAGTTCAGTCAAAAGGCTTTGACTTTGGACTGAACACACCTGACAGCTGATGAACAGGTTCTACCTTTTATACAGGAAACAATCCCCAGCACAAATGTTACACCTAGTGGCTAAACTGGGGTATTACATACAACACAAAAATTACTCCCACAAACATTATCCCACAGAAACGAACATCTCAGCACCAAGCAAACAAAAACTGAGCTCATACATTCATTTTCTCAATCTGAATGTTGCACTTGGAAAGATTTCCACCAAAAAGTTAGACAAAAACAACAAATATAAAACTACAACAGGCTATTAAAGTCTCTGGTGAACATATTTAGAAATATGAATATTTAGTATCAGTTAATACAACTAAATAAAATAATAAATAAAAACATTCATTACATTTGTGGAATGTAATAAATGTTTTTTTTTTCATTTATTTGTTAAATGTAATAAAAATGCAGGTTAAAGAACAAATTAGGTCAATTACTTTTGATCCTGTGCACTCCAGATAAGAAAACTCAAGTGCACAAGTATTTTTTCTGCAAGATATGTCCGTTTGTTTTATGTCAATAACATATGAAAAACTACAAGTTCCACTGGCAAATTATTTCACTTACCAGACATTTTTTCCATGTTATAAGTGAAATAATTAGCCAACTTTTCCATCAATATTAATAAATTATTTACTTAAACTCTTATATCCTGAAAGTTACTTTTAAGTTAGTTTCGTCTTAATTCCAGTGTGCCAAGATATAAGATATTCTGTGAATATTTATTGTTTATGAATAACCAAATAAGTAATGGTCCCTGTATTTAAATTTTGTTTTAGATTACTAATTTATTTAATTTCACACAGTAACAGAGGAAGAGACACAACCATATTTTTCAGATGTGGAGGCTGATTTTCAGCCTTTTTATAGTCTTATAAAACTAAGTTGACAAAAAAAAAAAAAAAAAAAAAGCAAGACAAAGAAATAAATGCATATCTTACACTCACACATTTCCCAATGCAATTAAAATGCATTCTCACACTGTATGTCCCACAGAAAATCATTTTTACAGAGGAAAAAAAAAAGATAAAAACAGGCTCAGAGGGAGATGAGGCACAATGTTTCAGACTTTGTTTTTAAACACATTTTCTTCCACCGAAGCGAGTTTTGGGAAAATATTTGACCACGACATGTAAGACAGTTTTCACCAGAAAACATACCAAAACGGAGATCAGATCAACTTTAAATATTGGGAAACCTAACAGAACCCCAAAGAGATATGTTCAAAACCCAAAAGGTTTGTCAAAGCTGAAGAAAGTGAGAACCTGAACATCCAGGCTCACCCCGTCATCCAGATGGGGGCTGCGCCACGCAGTGAAATCAGACAAATATCAAACTTTGTCCAGCAGAGAATGATGTGAAAATGAAGAGTTTATGTGCTTCACAGAGACATCCGTTTGCCGGCAGCCCACTAGAAACACCGACGCTGCCCGGCTGACTGAACCAGCCGAGAGCAGAAACTATTTTCTGATTAACTTTCTTCACAATACAGAAAAGAAGAAACCAAGTCGTAACAAAGGATGCCAGGAACAGCTATTTACAGCGTTTATACAGCTGGGCATTGACTTCACAACAGCTTTTCTTTTGAGAAACACTAAAAAGCATTGGTTAGAAATCTAAACACTAAAATGAGTTTCTGTGCACTGAAAAAATGTTCTTGCTACTTTAAACAGCCTACTTGAAAATTCACTGCTGCCTGAAAAGAAAAGCATGCATTTTATTTAATGGCTTTCAGATTATAGAAGTGTGAAACAAAAAAACAAGCTAGTTTGGGATCCTTCAAAGGAAAAAAATCACAAATAAAAATTTTGTTTGTGTGATGGCTCCACAGTCTAACAAATACCATTTGATCTGTTCCACATTTTGTCTCAGTACAAAAATCAAACTTCTATCATTTTATTTCGCTGAATATGATGTGATAAAATAAGTAAAAAAAAAGATGCATGATTATCAACATTTTTCCAAATAAAATGTAGTTGAAATATTCTCCCTTTACAGTGAGATCCTTAAATATAATCAAGAGCAATAAAATACTTATTTAGTAAGAAGTTGACTAAACACCAACTAAAAATGATGTAATATAATCTATAATCTACAGTTTGAGTCAAAATCCAGCACATTTCAGATTGACCTTCAACGCACTTGGATCAAATGATTAGCTAATTTGTAGAATCTGATTGGATGCTGTGAAGCTAATTTAGCTTTTTGATTCAGATGTGCAGAATGACATTTATGATAGATTTATGAAAATAAATTTGCTTAATGGAAAAGCATCAACTGCAAAGTTTTTGTGATATGATGAGGTGTTTTTTTTTGTCTGTATCAAAATGATTTTTTTTTTCATAAAATTGGCAAACGAGTCGTCTGACCAACGGCCGGATGTTACTACAGACGGAAAAGACGAAGAGGAAGACAGGAAGTGGTAGGAGGATGATGAGGCTTTTTTTAATTACTCGTAGCCTGTACAAACTTCATCACGTGTGATTTTCATTGCGTTTCTTATTTAATGGAAACAACGGAGTAGAGTTTTCCATTAGCGGACTATCAAAGTTTTGCACACATTTGTAACGAAACGCAGCTGTTTTTGAGACATTTGCTTTGGATCAAAGCAAATTCACGTGTTAGAATGGTCCAGTCAAAGTTCAGGTTTAAATCTAATAGATTTGTGGCAAGATTTTAAGACTTATATTCACAGAAGTCGTTTAAAGAAAGAACAGCAGTTTGTGTAGAGGAACAGTAAAGTTTGTGGTTGTATCTTGACAAAATGTGGAAAAATCCAAGGGTAGCGGATTTTTCTGTTAAAGGCACAGTACTTAAAGCGAATATTTTGAAAAGGCGGGAAAACGAAAATACACTTGCATCAAGGAACAATGAGAGAATTTGTCTATTAAAATGAATGCACAGTTTATTAATTAGTTTGTAATTAAAAACAAGGTCAATTTACATGCTGGGAGAAAGAAATGACTGATGCATTTCCAAAACAAGTCGGTTTGACAACCACAGAAATGACGGCTGTTCTCTACGTCACAGTTCACTGAGGACGTCGACCACGGTACGAGCTGACGGTAAACACGATGCGACTTATCCAGAACGGATGAGCTGAGTCGGCTGGTCATGTTGGATCATTACTGAAACACGGATTAAAAGCTGTACCACGTCTTCAAATTAAGATGGAGTTAGGAATATTTGACTCTGCAAGACAAGAAAACACACCGATGAAATGAAGACTTCCTAAAAGGTCTTTGGCTTTAGCATTTGGCAACTAAACAGAGAGATAACTGCAGCTGGATCAGAACGGAAGAAAGCACTGAAGAAAGACGAAACGTCGTACAGAACGCGATGGCGGCGCCGCTCATCTGCACCAACACACACACACACTCACACACACATCCCTCCTACGCTTCAATACATATCCATCTCAAAGGATGGGGCACGATCAAGTAAAAATGTGTCTATTAGTGCAAATGTTAAAAACAAAAATAGGAATCACAATAAATTATTATGATTATTACACAATGGAAATGGTTGTCATGGTGAGGGAGAAATGTGCTTTGGACACCCAGACAGAGCATGCAGGAAGGTTGTTAAAGCTGCAGTACGTAACTTTTACAAGAATATGTTGTTTTTTAACGTAATAATTCAAATTGTCGCCATGTTGTAGCAGTTTAATATGAGATAGATAATCTGTGAAAAGATCCAGCTCCCAATGCTACTACTGTCATCTAAAAATACAACCAATCAGGTGGAGGAGGCTCTTAGTGCTGTCAATACACATCATGTACAAGCTTTAACAACTTACCATTCAGGAAAATCCATTTATCTGCCATCATCTGTGGCTATGCTAACTAGCCTGAGCATTTCTGGCAGGCTAGCAGAGAACAAGCGGAGGATGTGAGGATGATTGACAGCGCTAAGACCCTCCTCCTGGCTCTGATTGGTTGTTTCGCATGGAGCTGTGTGTTCAGGTGACAAAGATCTTAGGCAGAAGTAAGAGAAGTTCAAGTTTCTTTTAGAGATTATCTGCATTATATTGTGCTGTCACAAGCTATTGATAATTTTAACAAATACGTAAAAAAGAACATTCTGAATAAAAGGGACATGCTGTAGCTTTAATCAACCGAACGAAGCGAGAGCACTTCCTGTTGTGCTTTCTGGAGATCGCTTCTCGTTCAGAGTCATGCGGGTTGACCTTTAACCGTCTGAACCGGCCGCCGTTCATCAGAAAGGCGTGACAGTCGGGTTGAAATGATGGGAAGTAAAGTCTGTAGCAATGAGATGAAACGGCTGCAAACGGACTCAGGTGGGTCAAGGAAGTGTTTGGGGAGTGAAGATGGAGATGTTTGGATCGGGTCAGGCTGGGTCTTGTGATTTAAAACAGAAATGGACGCTTAGCTTGAAGTGTGTTTGGGCTCATGGTGCAGGACTGGACGGGTTGGACTGGACCCAGATCCGGAGCGGTCTTGAAGCAGGAAGACGAGCAGGACTGACCGGGATGGCAGTGTGGTTGGCTGATGTAGTTTTATTAGTTTTATGTTTTCCTGCAGCGTCGATGAACCCGAATGCATCACGATGGCATGAAGCTTCTGTCACTGTACAGGCAGCAGAACGGTCTCTGAGGTTCACAGGATGCAGATTTTACAGCTTTCTTTTCGAAGCATGTGAGCTGCTCCCGCAGCAGGACCGCGTCCCTGCAGGACGGGGCGAGTTTGGTACCAACAGAACCCCGCATGCTGGTACCAAACAGGTGGCAGCAGGTCTGGTTTTGATGTCGACTTTTTCACTCTGAAGCACCTGAGCCAGGTTGTAGTGATTCTGCCAGGCCTGTTTAGGTAAAAAAAAAAAAAAAAAAAAATCTGGTTTCGGTTCCAATTCAGTCAGCAAAAGAACTGTTGTTTGGGTCGGCCAGAATGGGGCGTGGTTCTGGTTCAGTGGGAACTCGCGCTGGACTCGGGTCGGGGTTGACTGGTGGTCCGGGGAGCTCCATAGAGGGTGACTGATGCTATGTGATTGTTCTGCATCACCTGTAGAAGAAATCAGGGTCGCGTTAGAGACAGGATGCAGGTTCAGAACCAGCAGAACCATCAGAACCATTTTGGGCTTTTTGTTCCTCCCTAGAAAATAACCGCCATTGGGATAGATGGACTGGAAACAAAATAGACACAAATCTGGAAGGAACAGAAGACAATTAGGGCCACCAAAACATAAATAAAATAAATAAAACTCTGACTTTTTAGTCTAAAACATCTCATTCTGAAAACATCCAGAACTGACCAGATTAATCTCAATGTTTAACAATGACTTTGTGTTAAAAATGTAAAGAACATGTTTTGTATAGGCCATAGATCTATTCTAACCTGTTCAAGGAAGTATAAGTTTTTCTTGAAGACAGTGACTGATTTTAAACTTTTGTTGAGGTACTTAAGAGCGACTTCATATCTAAGTATCGACTGATCACCAGTCTCTCAAGATTAAGGAAATGAGTGCACTCCTAGTTAAATGTGTAGTTTTTAAAAAAACAGGATGCAAGTTGAGCTTCTTTATCTTTGCAACTTGATCCAAGTTGTTTCCAGACAAATTTGTCTGTTGTGAAAATTCTGACCTCAAAAATCATCCTCTGTAGTCCGAAGCAGAAAGTGGAACCGAACGGGTTTGTGTTGTTGGCTGATGAAGACCTGGCAGGAATAAAAAGATGAGATATATATCACAGAATAATATCGACGGAGCGCCATCACTTGACCTTCGATCCGTTTAAATCCTTCCTGTCATCCATAATGACTCTGTTCTGAGAAATTATGATGATCAGAGTGTTTACCTGTGAAGGACGACGGGTTTTTCCATCGGATGACCCAGAAGCTCCTGAATCTGATCCCACTAAACACAAAGACGCCTCATCAAAACAGATTTTAGAAACAAATACAGAAAAGCTGCTGCTTATAATAAATAGAAGAAAATTCAGCAAGCCATCATTGTACCAGATTTAAAAGTTTCTTAACGGACACAGCAGACAGATGCTTTGAAAATAAACTACTTTGCACAAAATCTAATTAATTTAGTTTTGAAGGATTATTAAAAGATAATGGTGATAAAATTTTTACTCAGTTTGGTTATTCTAAGCGTCTATGAAAAAGCATTACGTGAAAATTACAGGTGGCATTATTATCACTGTAGAAACCAGATTATTTTCGCAACAATAATTACTGCTTGTCTGCTTAAATTAAAATAGATCTAATAGTTTTATGCTTATTTCTATAAAATTATGGTGTTAGCACTTCAGGCATTTTTGCAAAAGCTTATCATATCTGTCCAAGACTAACTGGACTCTACATTAAAGATGCTACTCTAAAAACAGAAACAATCTACACTGCAAAAACACAAAACCTTATCACGTATTTTTGGTCTAGTTTCTAGAGCAAATGGTAGTACACAAACAAAACCAACTTACAATAACTTTTGTTTTAGGTCAATAATTCCTCTAATATTGATGGAAAAGTTCCAGTTGTCTTGTTATAGATAAAATGACCCGTAATCACTATTAAGGAATGACTGACTTAAGACCAGCTTTCCAGCCCAATCAGGAACTTCTTAAAAGTACTTATCCGACTTAATGTGTAGTTAAAAAAATAAAACAGGATACAAAGCTTAAAATCAAAATATCCAAACTTTGACAGAAGCCTTTTTAATATTCCAGAGGAGGCATTGTTTAATTTTTCTTCTCATAACTGACCTTGCTGTAGGTGGTTAAGATGCAATCCTCCGCCTGAGAGTCTGTTCCTTCTGAGGAATCAGAAAACAACAACAGGTTGAAGAAAGAAAGCACAAATACAGAGACTAAAACTCAGACCGATCAAGTGACAGCCCACCTTTTTTGATGAGTAGTGGGATCTTAAAGTCACATCGATGGTATCTGGGACAGCAGAAATAATCAGTCGCATCAAACTCCACAACAAAAGGATTAATCTGATTAAAGCCGAGATATAGAAGAGGTGGTAACAAAAAATATTTACATATTAAAGTTGTAATGCCCAGGGAAGTTCGTATGGAGGACGAACTTCTTAACCAGGTGGGTCGTCGAGTCAAACAGGATGTCCTGAAACACAACACAACCCATCGATCAGCTGCAGTCAACCTGTGGCGGAGGGTAAACGGAGATAAACGCAGCCCTGCAGCCTCACACAGAGTCGTGTTGTGCTGCTGTTTTTAGCTCATCTCTACAGTAGCACCGGATGAGTTCAGCTTGTTTACTTTCCCAAACTGCTCCGGGGAATTCAGCCAGTGACCCGCAAAGGTCACCGGATAAACATCTGTTTAACTCCCAAAATGACAGAGAGGAGCAACGCAGGCTCATGTTGTCCAAAAGACACCAGCTGGGATGGTCACGTCTTAAAATGTTTTGTTAATGAATCATTTTAAGGCTAAAACAATGAAACAGATTAATCGATTATTGAAATGACAATAACTGTATTTTTAATATTGTATGAAATAAGTTAAAAGAAAATCTGCAGAATGTGTTAATTTGTTTATGTGAATAATTGTCAAAATAATCTATGGAATAAAATAAGCACAGTATCAAAACCATTAAAGGTTTGGAGCCTGGCTGGGCCCACGTACCACTCCGAGGGTGAAGTAGTTGAAGAAGTAGTCGTTACATTTAGAGGGAACCTGCTTGTGAGGAGACGGAGAGTGGATCTTCATCTGAAACACAGGAAAAGGTGAACATTTTTATTTCAAGTTTCATTTTACTTAGTGAATGCAACACAGATTCAAAAGACTCTCAAAAAGAGAAGCAGCTCTGACCTTATCCTCAGATTTGTAGAAGACTTTGTGCGGCGAGCCCAAAGCGCCCAGAACGTCCTGACAGGAGTCTCCAAAGAAGATGCTCCTCTCCAGATACCGGACCTTTGCATCAGCCATCACACCGAGTCCAGAACCTGCAGCAGGAATGGGAGACACAAGTAAGTCACAAAAATATTCTAGTCCTGTTTTTCTCAAACCTCAGTTTAATGCAGTATTTATCAGTATCATTAGATAATATGTCTATTAGAATATTTAATAAACAAAATATTCACTGAACTCCAATCCAAAACTGCACAGGTAAATGAATCAAGAAGGTTCTGCTACTGTTAATAATCAAAGTTTCATTGAACTTTACTAAAAACTGATTTTATATTTTATAAAATCAATTTTATAAACTTTCATAAACTATAAAACTGAATTCCTGTTGTCTGCGAATCCATTTAACCAAATAAAGGGTCAGTTCTAACTAATAAAATATTCCACATAATATTCCACTAGAAGAGTTTTTGCACTTGGATGCTTCAAAAAGCAGCAGATTGACACAGTCAGTCATTTTCAGAGTCTTTCAGGTGTGTTACCTGCTGTGAGAAGGCGGAGCTTGAGCCCCAGAGGACCCGCCCCATCCCTCAGGACGTCGACACACTCTGCAAAGATGTTGCCCATGAAGCAAGCCAACGGCATCGCAGGAGCTCTGAGGAAACACAGGAAACATTCCAGTCTGAACTGGTTAGAAAACTTATTCTGCTGCTGCCTACAGACTAGATTTAACGTAAACGCTTTAATGTCCTCTAGCAGGAAGGTCACTGGGCCACATGGAAGAGTTGTGGTCATTACGTACTTTGTTTCTTGGAGGTTGTTGCCAGTGTAGATGTGCATCCTCTTGACCATGGCTCCATGTGGAATCTGCAGAAAGGATGAAATAACAACACAGCAGTGAGATGGCGCATGATATAAAATGTTTACGAGCTACGAAAGATTGAATTCGTAGTGATGTAGCAAATAATACATTTTATTTGTCCATTCAGGAGTTATTCTGACATGAAATGTCCATTTTATGACATATCAGAGACAATCAAATTAATTATGATTATTCGATCACAGATGGAATTCATTCATTTTAACTCAAGTATACAGACTTCAAAACGGTCATTTGCAGAAAGAATAAAACACTCAGCAAACTAATTAAGGCAAAACTGTACAGAAATATGTATTTATTGCCTTTAGGTTAGAAAAAAAGAGTACACTAGAAGAATGCTAGTGTACTCTATTTTTTAGACTGTTTTAAAACAGCTTAAACTGTTCTGGCTGAAGGGAACTGGTCCATTCTTACCTCGTATTTTGGAGCTTCATTCCACGAATCCAGTTGAAAGGAGAAGGAAAGTCCTCGAAAGTTGAGATGGAACAATTGTTCTGCAGCATTATAAACTGCACAAAAGGAGCCAATGTTTATTAAACTACATTAAAAGTTGTTTATTTGTGAATAAAACCTTTGTTATTAAGTACCTCCAGGATGAGTCGCTCCAAATGACTGGTCTATTTGCTCTATTGTGGGGGTGATGGCCTGAGAGTTGAAATGGACTCCACTAAAAGACAGCACACACAAACACAGCATGTTAGGTCAGTTAGCATTCATACAGCAAAGAGCTGCATTAGAGAAAGAACGACTGAGAGCAACTGGAAGTGATTCAGCAGGAAGAGACAATAACAGAGGCCTAATCTAACAGATACATTAACACAAGCAGATTCAGTTACTGTGACATGACTGAGCAGCTGTGGGTCTCAGAAGGAGCGATGGCTGAGCTATGAAAGTGGCCTTTTGGATTTTATAGCTCAGACTTATTACCAACCAACGAGAGCGACTTACTTATGGATGTAGGATGAAGCAGAAGTCTAACATTATCATGTTTGTAAAAATCCTTGTACTCACCAGTACTTCAACTTGACTTTGCTCAGGTCGTACACTTCAATCACCTAATATGTAAAAGCATAAATCCAGCCAGGAATAAAGAGGCGGCATGTGACATGGGAGTCTGATATCAGTGCTAAACGAGCCGTTCTCACCTTGAGTCTCTGATTTGTGGCGTCAAACAGCAGTTTAATCCCATCCTGAGTCAGGTTCAATATGAGGTCATGGCTGAGCGGTGTCTGGAGGGATGATGGGAAATCCCAGTCATAGGATGTTCGTTTGTAGTTTAATACAAACATTAACATTTTTCTTGCTTTTTACTTCCCTTGGTCTCTTCCTTTGCATTAACTGCGTTCACAAAAGTAAAACTTTTTGTGATAAACTGTTTTTGTTAGTCGCTTCTTTCATTCAATTGATTGAAATGCCCAAGATGTTTGTTTTTTTCACAGATTTTAGTTACAGAGTCCAAAATGGAAAGCGATGAACAATATAAATACAGGTCACACAACAAAATAACAGCTGCAAATAAACAAGCAATCTAGCTTTAAGCATTATGCCAATTTTGTTCAGCTAAGCTTGATAAACTAGTTATTATCGGGGTTCTTTGTTCACTGTAAACCCTCGACAGAAACACATTTAATTATTTGTTACATGATTATTGCAATGTTCCCCAATATGATCTGTGCAGGTTTGACACATTTAATTGAATGACGGAAAGTAGAAACTGATGTTCTCTGTACCAAAGGGGTATTAAATGCAGGTAACAGTAAAACAATGTTTCCTAAAGCGTAATTTATGTTTCTTAGGCCTAATAACTTAATAGTTTTTTTGCATTCTTGATGTTTCTAAATGAACAGCACAATAAGCCGGGATGTGTCATTTTTTGGCATAGAGTCACACAAGAAGCTTCAACTTAACTGAAATGATTCATAGGTCAGACTAACTAGAATTGGAATGACAATGAAAATGTGGGCATAAACAAAAAGAATGAGAAAGAATAACTGAAAGCTGGACAATGTGGTTTTAACAGTGCAGTAGATGTGGCTTACAGTTGTACCAAAGATTTAGTTTCAAAATAAATCTTTTGAAAATACAGAAACGTCTGCAAGACTTCCAGAGCTGCCAAATTCTTTTGCAAGCTGATTAACATTTTTTAAGGTTACACAACCAACAGAGGCCCTATGAGCAGAGCTGCAGCTGGCTCACCTGCTCGCTGTATAGCACCTGGACATTTTTGATTATACGGCAGTGTTTCTGCAGGATAGAGATGGCCTGGGAAAATGGCATCCCTGTAAAAACAAAGAGATGCACACGTAAGAGGGGAATACTGTCATAAAGTCCTGACAGTGGAGTCATCTGACTGCTGCTGATTCAGGCCATTTATTTCAAAGTAAATGTAATCTCAAGCCACTTAACGAGACCAGCAATTTATACTAAGCTGTATACAGACAGACAGGTACAATTAGGTAAATTAACATAACTGAAAAGTTCATTTCTTCAATTAATTCAATCAAAAAAGCAAAACTTGTACATTATATAGGCTCCTTGGCTGATATGTCAAGTTTTATTACAGGTTTTGGTTAATACAGCTTATAGATTAAAACTCCCAATCCAGTTTTTTTTAAAAACACAAAACAATAGCCAAATACATAAAAAAAAAAAATTAATCTGGTGAATTGCCACCAAACTCCTGAATAGGAACAGCTTTCAATGCTCCAGTTATTCTTGTCGTATTTGCATGTTTTTTGTTGTTTTTTTTAAACAAAATTTTTTTTCTTAACGTTTTGTTCAGCATTCCATGAACAGACATTGACTTTAAAATATCGGTTTACCCACATTCTGGACATAAGCTTGTCTACTACACTAGCATTTCCTAAAGTTGGGGTCGGGTTCCCATTTGGGGTCACAGATAACTGAAGGGTCTATAAATGTTGCGAAAGATTTTTTTTATATTGGTCATGAATAATAATAAGAGCAATTTCTTGATCAATACAATGTCTGCTGATAACAATTTTGTTTATTTTAACTAACTCAGCAAAATATTTTAAATGTACAACCAAGAGTCAGAATCAAGATCCTTTGACATTTTAAATTTGAGGGTCAGAAGCTGAAAACTTTAGGAAATTATATACTAGACAACGTAACATTTTTTCTGCTAAAAACCTTCTACACTTGTTGTCACCTTCCTAAAATAACATCTGAGTCAGTTTTTGACATGAGTGATTTTTCAAAATTTTTTTGGTTAAATCATCTTTTTACAATAAGCAGTTGGCAATTTTCTTTTTTCTGCAAATGTCATTATTTTGGCAAAAATTACATCATTATTTTAGGAAGGCGACTAAATTAAACTTTCTAATTTTTAAGGCAATTATCACAAATTCACAGAAATAAGATGAATCACTCTGTATGTAATAAGACTATTTTAATTTCTCTTTTGAATTAAATTGTGGAAATAAATCTAGTAACATCCTAATTTCTTGAGACAGTGACATTGTCACATGGCTTCATCCTAACTGGTTCTCAGGTTTGACACTCACCTAAGGCGAATTCCCATTGCTCATTTCCTAGTGATCTCTCAGGCACCACTTCCAGATCCAGCATTGGCAAGTAGTGTGGGGGCAGCTCACCTCACCTCAAGACTCTGTGGGACCCTGCCTGTTTCTGCTGGCTCTCCCTGATCACAGCGACTTCCCAATGCACCTTCAGCGTCCTATTTTAAATCATAACTATCAAGCTGCCAAATTCATGAGCATCAAAGCGGCTCCTTCCTTATCTCATGATATTTTTCCTGGGTTGAAAATCAGCTCCAAAGAAGAGGTATAAAAGTGTTTGATATTCTTCTACCTATGGAAAAACTATTTAAAACATAAAAACAGCAAAAATATCCAGCACGGACTGACAGCTTGCGGATAAACAAATGACGCAACCTGCCAGCAAACCTAAAACACACAAGACGAAGCTGTCAGTGAACCAACAGTTTGTTTATGAACTCTAGAAATCAATAAAGACAACCTGACACACGCTGCAGAGCAGAGATCAGTTCAACTTGTTCAACAGATGGAACAGTGAAAAACAAACACATATCAGCTCTGATGATGATTCCCTTTCCAATACAGCCGCAATGTTTAGAGACTGTGAATCTCGGGCGGTTACGAAAGGGGGGAAAAAAAAAAATCAAAAAATGTTTTTAATCTGCACTGCAAGCTAACGTTAGCAAACCAATTAGCTGCCCCTGACGGTGTCCCGGTTTTTAAATATAACTATAAATATAAGTAACGGATATGCAAACAGAAATACTTGAGTCAAGCGAGGGAAAGTTATTATCCTGCTTGGGATTGAAACAAAGAGACGTCGTGGGCTGCCGCTGCTGTTTTTCTCCCTTCAGCTAAGGAGCTAGCTCCGCTGCTGCCCGCCGGGGACGCACGTTCAGACCTCCGAGCGACGTGACGCGTCCCTTCGCCCGGTAAATGGCCGCTGCCGTTCACGTTTCTCAGCGTGTCACCGAGTCCGTTAATGTCGAGGGCCGACGAGAGAGAGACGCAGCGACAACAGCAACTTCAGACATCAACAACAGCCAGCGGGATCAGCTGATAGCTCTACTTCCTGTGCTCAAAGAACGTCCAAGGCTGGCGTGATGACGTCACTCACACGTTTCTAAACAGTCGCTAAGTGTGTGTGTGTGTTTTTTTGCATAGGCAGGAAAGTATGGAAGTAAAAATGTGCCAGAGGCATTTTTTTGTTCAAATCCTGATGGCACATATTTACTTCCATAAAACAAACATATTAATATTCGTAACCCCTGATGTAATATGGAGGGTAAAATGTTCACTATTCTAATTTATAAATACATCTATAAAAACTAATATTAATATTTATACATGTAATAACTTGGGATACCGTTTTATTAAAAAAATAAAAATAATAATTTACTATAACTTGATATATAGAGGGGTCTGTATCTATAAGTTAGATACTTATTTCATTTAAATATTTCAGTAAAATACTGTCTTTATTGAATAAATATTACATAAATAATAAGTTAGATGTAAATGAGGAATGTATCCGTACTTGCTTATTATGTTATGTTATGAAATAAATAATAAAATCTGAAACCTCATAATCAAAAATGATAAATGATTATTTCATTACATTTTCAATAATTTGTGTTTATTACTTATGGATAAATATGCTTACATATTTAATCCAGATAAACGCAATTATATATGTTACATATATAATATTTATAAAATAATTTTCTATGGTTTGTACATAAAAATAAAATAATAAATATATTGGTATTACTTTAAAAAATACGAAGTCCAAGAAGGACATAAAATGCTAAAAGGAAACACCAAACATCAAAGACAAATAGAGGAACTGATACACATTTATTGTGATAAACAATCAACATTTTGAAATGAATATCTCATATTATATGTTAAACTCCTCTGAGAGGACAAGTTCAACATGAAAGTAGATGAAAACACAGAGCACACAAACAGTAAGAGAAATGCAAGAAGGTTTACTCAAGCTACAAAACATCCAAGTTGTTCTAACATATAAATAAGTTAAAAAAGTAACAGATAATGTAGAAAAGAAAATGATATTTTAATGGTTTGACTTAATGCCTGCATTAAGAAAAGGAAAGGATGGATTCGATGCTTTCGTTTTTTTATTCTAGTTCACTTGGTGCAATGGTGGAGAAAAGATTGAGTTTCAAATTTTTCTTAAACCTAAAAGTAATTTTTTTTCCTTTGGAGAGTTCTCAGTTTTCTTCCAGGTTTTATCACTAAATCTCAAAGCTTTAATTCAGAGAATTTGGAAAAATTTTCTTATTCGATTTTATTTTTGTAGAATTCCTCATTGTTCAAATATAAATCAAGTAAATTTCCTTTAAATAGACCAAATCATCACAAGAAAAGATTGCTTATTAAGAACCTTTTCCCTCCTCATTATATTTCTTTTGCGCAACATTATAATTTATTCTCTAAACATGAGATGTTAGAGAATTCGTAATCAACATTCCAGTTTAATTAATGGACTCAGCTTGTATTTCTATACATTTAACTCACGCAATGATATCCACATTCTCTCCTTTACTTCCTTTAAAAACACCACAATCAACCATAAAAGCACTTCTCATCCTGCAGGTTCACGCAGAAAAAAAGATTTTAAAAACATTTGTGACTAATTACTAATTACTGAACCAGCTGAGAATAAATCAGCTGATTGCCAGAAGAAAGAACACAATCGAGCCAATAAGTTTTACCATTTTAAAAGTTAAAGTATTATTATGTCAGATAAAGTTGTTTCTGTTGTGAACCCTGAGATGATTTTATGGCTGTGTTTGCAGAGAGAACCTGAAGAAACTTGGTTGAAAATCCAAACTCCAGCTTATCATGTTTATTTTGTTTAATTTATTTTAAAGCTCATTAAAATGCTGAAAATGTACAAGAACCATGATGAGTCTGCATTTATCTAAATAAGTCAAACTTAAAGGAGCCAAAGGCAATACAACCGTTCATTTCACAAAGTGTAAAACATTTTCTGATTACAGGACTTGACTCGATCCACATTCAGGTGGATTTATTTTAAAAAATAGAATACAAAATCATTAATAAAGAGTACATAAAAAAGCAACAAAAGTCCTCAAACCTCCCAATTCTCTGGAGATGCCTTTTTTTTCTTTTTTTAAAACTTTTTTTTGATTTACATAAAATATTCTGCAGCTGCTTCAGGTCTAAGCAGAGAAAAGAACTAAAAACTCCTAATGACAAGAGAAATATAAAAAGTAAACATCTTGACTTTCACACAACAAAAGGAAGGTGACGACATACAGGAAAACACATGGCTTCAATAGACGAGTGCTGTAACCGAACAGGGGAAAGCAAACTGCATTCAGGCTTTTACGGCCCTGCAAAGACGAGGAGCATCTGGGTGACGTGGCGTCCGGGAACTAAATGCATCTCTGAACTGGTTCATAAGTTCAGTTCTCTGTAGGAGCAAACTGTGATTAATGTGAATATTTTCTCTGAATAGGAGTTGTGATGACTTGATATGAGTAAACAATATTTGAGCTGCAGCTTGGAAGATTTTATTTAATCGGGGACTAAAGGAAATCCTTAATTTATTACCAAAACTGTTAATTATTTAATTCAAGTTACAAACAAAACATAACTTATTAAGTTATGTTATCCAAATATGTTTAGTCTATATTTCTTTTGTGTTATTTACAAAAAGCATCATTTCACCATCAAATTACTAATTTGATGGTTGCATTCTTCAGTACATTGTACATTTATTATACTTTTCAGTGAGGTGGACAAACCTTTTAAAAACTTGATCTGAAGTTGACTTACTGCTCAAGTTAACCAATCAGAGGTGAGAGTCTCTTTGATGGAAAGTTGTCAACATTTCATGATGAACTGCAACACCATAACAAACATTATATAATATTTTAAGTGCTTCAAAGTTTAGGTTTAATTATCATTACAGTATTTATTCCATTACTGTCTCCAAAATATTTGAACATATATCTCTGTATCAAATGCTTGTTTCCAATTTTACATTAATAATTTTAAGATATACAAAAGTGGCACTTATGGCACTCTGTACTTGTAATGCAGAAGTCAGACTAAACATCACTAAGAGCCAAAATTTTTGATTGTGAAAATAAAACCGTGCTTAATTTGAGTAAACTCGATCCAATAAAGTATCAGCTCCTTGTCCTGGTTGGTATTAGAGAGCTGCTGACACTGATAAATACCAATCTCGGGTGTTGACCTATTTAAAACCCGACAGAAAACTTTCCAGCTATACTTGCTAATGTTTACAAGTCGGAACTGGTTTAAAACAGAAAATTATTTTGGTTGGTATTTTCATATTTAGGAGTTTGGGTTTCGCTCAAAGTGCCGTGGAAACAGCTGCACAGCTGAAAGCGGTGAGTTTCTGAAAACAGTTGAGGTGAATCCTTAATGTTTAACCCGAACCCCACCCACCTACCACCCACCTAACCCTGAGAGTTATTAATTTGAGCAAAAACTGCAAGCCAACAACAGTCAACTGAGATTCCTTCCTGCGATTATTCTGACTACCAATAGCTACTCTACATAACCCCACAATAACCGTTAAGTTTTAATTTTGTGTTGAGGTTCTTTTTAATGATTCTGAATACCATAAGGAAGTATTATGCTGCAGCTTTGTTTTTACATTAGAATAATAAAAAGGAAGTAAAAAGATTTTATTTATTGAAACCTTTTTGAAAACCAGAGTTTGAGTCACCCAGTTGTTCCTGATCAAAGAGCAGCAAAGAGCACTCCTAGGATAAAGAGGCTGCGATACAAGCAATGAAGAGCAAAGGAAGCCCCATATTTGTTTTCATGCAATAAAAAGACGAGCAATGTGGAGATCAAGACTGATTGTATCACATAGTGCAAAACCTCTCGGAAGACGAAAGACGTTCAAATCTCCTCCTTGTAGCCGTTTCTATATTTAGAGCCTTCAGGTTGTGGCTACAGAACCTGTGATGTTTTGAACAAATCTAAATTTACACAAAGCAAACACTTCTTAACCCTCCAGCCGAGTAAATATGTCTTTGGTTTGCCTTTCTATATTTTTTAAGTCTCCTATTTTTATCCCTCCCTTCCTTCTTCCAGCAAAGTGAACTTTGGTCTCAGAAAACAGCAGGTTTTAAGAAATTAAGTTGATAAAATGGAAGTTTTTCACAAGCATATCAGCAAACATGAGTTGTTGAAACACTGAAAAAATGCATATATATAGATTTTAACATCATGAACTGTTGAAACCTCATTTTGATTCATGCTGTGAACGTTAGACCTTATTTTATTTTTTGACCGTGACCCTGAGCCACAACGACCTTTTCTCTGCTCCTTCTTGTTCTCACCTCTTCCTCTTTCTCTCATTATCAACGTTTTGCATAAGTTTTCTAAATTAAGTCAAAATCTCAATAACTGCTCTTTTTTCTTCTTCATCCAAACATTCCTGCTTAAGTCTTTGGTTTCTTTTAAATGGTTTTTGTTAATTTTGTATTTCCATTTTTGTCTGATTTCAAAAGTTTGAAATATATATCAGTTTTGAGGAATAATGCAAAACAACTGGCCAATGAGTGTGGTCTCATGCTGACTGCGTTGAAATCAAACAACAAACAAACAAACTGCTTCAGTTTCCATTTTTTTCTTCCTTCTTCCATCCTCAGCGCATCTTGTGTTCCACGTCAGCGTTGGCCATGTTTGAGCCAGGGCTGGGGTCCTGCTGTCGTCTGGACTGGGGAGAGACAGGGATGGAGGGATGAAGGAGGAAAAGAGGAGGAGGAGGGCAAGAAATAAAAGAGGATGATGGCCAAAAAAAAAAAAGGATTAAAGAGAAAAGACAATAAATTAAGTGCAGCATTCAAAAACGGCACACATGTTGACTAATTTATAAAAATACAAAGCATTAAAGCAGCAGTATGTAACTTTTATAATAATTTTTTTATGTTTACTGAAACTGTTCCCCCTTGCTATCTGCGACATGGCAGTTAGCATAGCCTGCACAAATGCTAAGGCTAATTAGCATAGCCTCCAATGACAGCAAATAAACAGCTTTCCTGTAAAAGTAATTTGTTTCTCTTCCTTTAGCACATTAAGCAGAGTGTTCATAAGGTTGATTGACAGCGCTAAGACTCTCCTCTGGGCTCGGACTGGTTGTTTCTGTTGCATTTCTTCAGACAGTAATAGTAGCTCAGGGAGCTATATATTTGAGCTCCAGCAGACATTTTTATATCACAACAGTATGATGAATCTGCGCATCCTAGTTAAAATCAGACATTGTCAAACTCACAGCTGAAGGGTTTCTGTATTTTATGTTTTCTCCTACATATTGTGATGTTTCTAAGTTATTTAAGTGCCCAAAGGTCTGTATTATCATTATTATTATTATTATTGTTTTCATTTGTATAAAAGTTGCATACTGCAGATGTTTCCTGAATTTAAACTAAACTAAGCATAAAAGAATTTGCAGTACCCTCTTTTGCCACTAGATGGAGCCAAAATAGCTTTTAAACGCATCACTTACTCCTGTTTTTACACACTGAAGTTATTTTAGTTAAGGTATTTGGTAGACAGACAAATACAGCAGCAGGCAGACAAACAGACACATAAACTGGCAGACTTGCAGGCCGACACACACACACACACACACACACACACACACACACACACACACACACACACACACACACACACACACACACACACACACACACACACACGCAGCGCACGCACGCACACACACACACACCCACACACACACACACACACACAAAGTTGATCGTTAGGTCATGAACAGAGGCCGTCAGCATGAGAAGACTTTTAAAAATATTTCCTGACTCGGTGTGGTGAGATAGTGTTTGCGAGGCCATGGTATGACCCTCGGCTGCCGTAACAAAAATACTTGTGGTTGTATGTTTACACTGAAGTGACGGCTGGGGGGATTTGGCACGGCTCGGGTGATAGAGGTGAGAAGGTGCGGGAGAAGGTGAAGCCGGGAGCAGACAGAAATGCAGACAGAGATAGTGGAGGGGTTGCTTAGCTCAAGAGGAATGCAGTTTGTGTCATCTCAGTGACTCACCGTAATAGCAACACACTTGCAGTCACATGCACACACAGTAACACACACATTCACACAGACGCGCGCATACGTACAGTATGTCATGCTTCCATTTTCATTGCACAGCCAGACTGGCTCCTCAGTTGTTTAATTAAAACTGCTGCTTTCAGATATTCACATGTGGCTCAGTTACAGTCACATGACTCCTGGATCAAAGCAGAGTTGAAACAAACAACTTGTAATTGTTCAGCAGAGTATTATGTTGATATTTGTTGACTTTTTCTTTTTTGCTGCAGAAGATGGAGAACAAATTGGGGCAATACATAATACATAAGATAAATACAGCAACACTTAGTTAAGAAAACCTAAACCGAGATGCAGAAATGAAGAAAAACGGGGTCATTCTCTGCATCACGCAAATTCTTACCAAGTATTTTTGGTTCATTTTCTAGAAAAAATATCTAACTTACAAGTGACTTTTCAGCAAGATATAGGAGCTTATTTAAAATAAATAATTATTGAACATTTATAAAGTACTGGTACCACTGGAAAAGTTTTTACTTAAAACATCAAGTTAGAAGTGAAACATTCGGCCAGGGGATCCAGAATATTTGATTGATATCCAAGAATTACTAAATTGAATATCAATTCTGTTAAAATAAATTCTTGCATAAAACTTACTTGTAAGGTAGTTTTGTTTTATTTAAAGTGTAATATGCTATTTGCAGTGAAGAGTATTGCGCTAAAACACAAAGCTCTCAATTTATCTCTGTGTTTATGTTTGACCCTCATCTATAGTCCAATGATATTGATCCTTATGAAAAGAAAGACATTCTAGATTCAAACAGTAAAAGTATCTTCCAGATTTCACAGATTTTCACATAAACTGAGGAGAGGTTTGAGCTGCAGCTCCACTGTGTTCAAACTTGAGGCTGTTTGACTGGGATGTCTTTAGGAGCACAGGTTTCATTGGGAAAAGTTCTCAACTTCATAATCTTTTCCATCTTTGCTTAGTAAACACTGACACAATGGAAAGATTTCTACATTTGAAATGAAATGCAGTTAGCTTGAGAACCTGGTTTGAGTTTCAATTTTCCAGACATTCTTCTATAGATTTTCTGGTTGATCCATTTGTACAAAAAATCCCCAGATCTCAAATCATCACCAGTCTACCACAGTACATCCGTAAAAAAGCAAACCAAATCTACTAACTACTGTCTCCATCAGAATAAAAACCCTATTATGGAAAGCAAACACTTCCTATAAAAATGTGACAAAATGTAAAGAAAGAAGCTGAAATATGCTCAAATAAGCCGTGTTGGATCAATTGGAAGGTGTGATTGAACTGAAATTATATTTTTGGGTCTTTATGACTTTAAAATGTCTGAAGGGTTCATGACGTGAACGAACAAAATTGGATTGTCTTCTAAACTTCCAGCTAATGAACTGAAAATGAGAGGAAAAAGTGTCAAACTCAATGAAAGCTGAAAACTTAAATAATGTCTGCAAACCTCTCTGTCTAAAAAGTAAAATACATTCGTACAGAATGGAAACCTCATTCCCAATTGAATTTGGAAAAATAAAACCATGTGGATAGTTTGTAACTTGTGTTTCTGTCTCCAATAAATGCTTTAAAAAGTTGTAAAATTTCAAGTGAACTTTTGTTTTTTTTTGCATCAATAATTCAGCTGTTTTGAACGGTGGTTTCAGGGATCTTTTTTTCTTCAGGATTCATGGAAAGCAGAAGTACTAAAAGCATTAGGTAGAAGCCAATGACATGTGTTTGTCTGCTGAGTTTAGTGAAGCTTTATTAAAATGTGACACAGAGAGTCTGAGTGTTTGTGAAGAAGGGAGTGGTCTGTGCTAATCATCGAGGCCTGAGAGAGCTTTTCATATTGATCCGAACACAAATGGAAGCCTGCAGCCCAACGACGGGCCGCTTAACTGCAGCTCAATACTCACAAAGCTTGTGTATGTATGTGCGTGCGCATCATGACGAGATCGGACTAGATTTGCTGTTTCTGCAGGTTTGTGCACCTGCAAAGCGTTTGAATATGTTTGTGAACTGGAGTGTGTGTGTGTGTGTATGGATGGGGGGGTCTGATAGCAATCAATACTAATGATATATTAATGCTTTCAGTGCCAGCTCATCATTTATGGACAAATCTCTTTCTGCAGAGTGCTTGGAGGTGCGTGTGTGTGTGTTTACATCTGATTATATTCATGTGGATTGAAAATCTACAACACTTCAGGGGGTCCAATAGCTTTTAGGTACCTGACTGCTGAATGTTTAAATAGTTTCAGCCTTAATATTTTAGCAAGAACGACATTTACTGAAGAGGATAAAGTGAAATTAAAAAGCTTTCACCTTAATCTATAGCTTCACCATCTATCACTATGACAGCTACCTTCTGACCTTGGTTGATTGGAACATCACTGCTTTTAGATTAAAAAAAAAGAAAAATCTGCTGAAATGACAAGACTTCTGCTTTAGTAAGCAAAAGTGACATTAATATTTTAATACAAGTCTAAAAAAAGTCAAAGAACTTCTTGAATTTTTCTGCATATTATGCAATCCAACTACTTCAAAGAGAAATGCAAACATTATAATTTGTTTGACCTACATTTTTGAGCTACAGAACAATCAAGCTTATTTTATCAACATAGTCCTGATTCAAACCTTGGACAAAAAAGAGAAATTAAGATTTCAAAATTCTGGGAATGGAAAAGTAGCGCCAGTAATCAGTGAGATTTCCTGGTTGGTATGATGAGCATTTATATTATCAGATGTTGCAATAAAATTTGCATATGAAATGCTATTTGCTGATGGGAATCTGCTGGTTGCAGGAAAGCAGAAAATAAATAAAGACCACATCAATTATTGCCTTTCTGGTCGAAAGCAAATCTGCTTCTCTGTCTTTGACTTTCCTCTGATGGAAAGGGTTACTTTGTCTTTGAATAGCAAACAGCAGAGATAACTCGATCAGCCGCTAACAAGACACAGAGAGTCACAGAGGAACAGAGACGCATAGCGAGGTGGAGCGCAGACCACAGAAATGCAGAGGCCGAATCTGCGCAACTATTCAGCAAAACTCGTCAGTCACACCCAAAGAAGAAACTCAGAGCAGATCTTCCTGCAGAATCTTCCTGTAACACTCTCCGAACCCATCTACTTCGTTTTATTATGTTGGATAACAAATCCTGATGTGATTTAACATTTAAATTCTTCTGTGTCCAGCTTTAGATTTTCTAATGTCAGAGATTATATTGTTATTAGCTTAAAATGTCATATTAATTCCAGCATGTTTAAGTCCAAAAACCAAAAATAGACATTAGTATTTAAACGTTCTTAAAGTTATATGAGATTCTCGTTCCCTTTTTTTTGACACTTGTACCTGATAAAGTTTCTATAACCTTCCTTAGGACTGGTGGCTTCTGGTGCTGACTGCTGTTATAATGAAGGCCTTTGAATGTCTGAGTCATGGGACACATTAAAGCCAAACTCCCACCACCATCTACAGTTTGCTTGTTGTTCCAACTGCTCTATAGATGAAGCGATAAGACATTCCCTGCACACCATCTGTGCAGAAAAAATTCAGAAGGGATTTTTACCCCTTCTGAAGATGAAAATCAGTTTCACCACGATTTCTTTATTTTCTTTTCACGGTATGATCCCACATCTCTCACTTTGTAGCTCGAGTTTGGTTTTCCTGTGAGAAAAAGTCCAGATAGAAGCCAGTAAGATCCAGTGCTCTGTCAGACTGAGCACAGGAGTTCCTCTAGGATGTGTATTCGGTCCTTTAGCCTTTAGCATGCTCACACTTGCTAAGTAATCACAAATAGTTAATAAAGTTAACTGATAAAACAAGAATGCTTATCAGTAAAGAATAAGATACAGAGAAAAGCTGAAACACTTAAAAACTTGAACAAAACCAAAGAATTGATCTTTAAAATGCAGAAACATGTTTACCAATATTTGTCGCTGGTTGGCTCACTCTAAGACACTCGCGTACAAGAGTCCAGGGTGAACTTATGCTACGTTCACACAGCAGGTCTCCATGCTCAGATCAGATTTTTCTTTTTTGCTTAGTTGTTCACATCACAAACAGGTTTGCGAAAAAGTGTCTGAGCTCTGTTTGCAGAAGAAATAATGGTCATTCAGTCTTAAAGTTATTCAGCAATTGGAGCTAGAATTGGACAGTATCGTCACAATCATCATAGAATGAAGCTAAGAAAAACAGAAGCACAACTGCAACTTACTGGAACTTCTGTATAGAACTTTGTTGTAGTTGGAACCAGAAGTGGTGGGATTGTGATGTGATTGACACAGATTTCTTTCATAATTATAATATATAAAATCGCATCTGTTTTTTTCTGTTGCAAAATTATGACTCATGTCTCAGGACAAAAGTCAGAAAAAGGCGACGTGCACATTGAAAAATTATTGGATAAACATCCGATTTAATACCACATCTGAATTTCTGGGGCAGAAAAGATCGGACTCGGTCCGTTCAGACTGCCATGAAAAGTCGGATATGGATCGGATTTGCCTGCTGTGTCGGAAAGATCAGAGAAAAAAATGAAGTACCGGCAACAACATACATAACAACTTTTAGCTGATTTGTTTTCTGTAGGACTTTATCAGCTGTTAACTTAATTGCTGATGATTTTTTACAGTGTTGCCTTAATTCACTGACTTGTCTGGACAACATTCATGAAGTCCCACTGCATCATTTCAGCCAGGTCTGGACTTTCACTTTAAATCTTTTCTTTTTATTTTGAATTTGTTGCTGTGTTTGTATTTATGTTTGTTACAGTTGGGATTACCTTCAGATAATCTCATATTTCACCATAAAACACGTTGGTATACAGAGGGGTTCATGGTGAACTCAACGCTGGGAAAAATGATTTGTTCTCCATTTTGTTTTTTGGCACATTAATGTTTCAGATCAACAAACGAATTTTAATATGAAACAAAATTACATGAGTAAAAAGAAAGAGCTGTTTTAAATGGTGATATGATTTATTCACAGAACCAGTCTGGCCCTATGTTTAAAGCTAATTACCACTGTTGCTAAGTCAATAATTAACTTTTATTCATCACTTCTTTTTGTGCGGTTTGTCTCGCCAAACCCATTCAGTATTACTGCCAGACTTGTAAAATGGTTAACGGATACATTCGATTGGCTGCTACTTTTCCTGTTAAGCCCAAAGAAAGCAAAGAGGGGGTGTTTTTTATGTGGGTGAAGCTGATGTTGCACACACTCAAAGTAATGTAATCACGTGCCACAGGGTAGATAGAGTAGGTGTAGGCTTATAACACTAAGGAATAGCCTGGGGTTAAGTTTTATTTTCAACCGTTGTCTTTACGGCTCCAGTGGGCCTGATGTAAATAGGAAGACCTCTGAGAGCCGTTCTGTCATTTCTCCAGTAATAGCTTTACCCTTTGGGCTCTACAAAGGACACGCCTGTGCTGCACAAGCTAAACCAGAACTAGCTTTACCTCAGTCAGAGTGCAACATCTATCTTTATTGGAGTAATTTAATATTTTTCAGAAGGTCTTCCTCCTCTTGACCTCCATGTTGGCTCAATGTCACCTTAAATCGCTGCATGTCGGCGATGGACGCCATATGCACTCAGGGATGGATGAGAACAGCCTCAATTTAGACACATTATCCATAGTTAGATGCTGAATGTGCATCTAAGCAATTTGTTGCACCAAATCTAAAGATTTTGACACACTGCAGAATTTTTTAGGAGGTGATGCTGCTGGTTTTATGGATTGGTTAGATGTAAGAAAGGTTTTCTTATTCTTTCTGAGCCTCAGGGAAGAAACATGATACCAGTCAGATGAAAAATGACCTTCAGGGAGCAACATCACTTCTTTCATTCGTTAAAACAAAAAAAGTATTGTTTCTCATCAAATGGCCTAATTTTCAGCTAAATTTAATTATTTACAACATAATAAAAAAGCAAATTTTATACACATACATACATAAATGCATGCACAAATTTGAACACAAACAGGCAAACATACAAACACACACATATGGGAAATAACGAACAGAAACATGAATGCAAAGACACGAACAGGGCACTTTGACACACACACACACACACACACACGCACATGCAGACACAGAAGGTGGTTTAGTGCATGACAGTGTGATAGGTGTTGAGAAGTGAAGGACACAGACCCTGTTCTTTTCTGCTGGCTGTCTGTCTTTCTGTGTGTCATCAGTCCCAGATTTTAGAAACCACAGGGTCCTAAAAAAATAAACAATTTGGTGTTCATTCGAAGGGCGTCAGCTTCGCATCGATGCCTCTGATCTCCCCAAAGCCTTGCTGGGAAAGTGAGGTGACTTCAGGTAATCATATGCAGAGAGAGTGGCTTTTAAATCGTACAACATAACACTTTTAACAACACTTCATATTTCAAAACAAATGAAGTTTCACAGTTTTGAATAAAAGAATCCAAATTGTTACATGTTTTTTTTATTTTTTATGTACACTACTTTCCCTTCTGAGGCTTTTGGGGCATCTGACAAAAACTGAATCAGTCATTCAATAGTTCAAAAAATGTAATGAGATTATATAGTCAAACTGATCATGCACTAAACCTACAATTTGGAATAAAAAATATGAATAATTTCATGAAATAAAGCTAAGGCACACAAGCACACATCACACAACTCGGAGCCACCAAAGCGCTAAGCAAAGAAAGGTGTGCTGTAGCTTTATTATTGTCTGGACACATATATAGGCAAAACTATTCAGACCTGAAACACTTTCACATTTTGTCACATTACAATCACTTTAGTGTATTTTAGTGGGATTTTATGAGATAGGTCAACTCAAAGTGGTGCATAATTTATATAGATTACATTAAAATACAAGAACAAGTTTTCATCCAGGATTTTTCTGTATATGGGTACATCCCTCTCCACACAGCATGATGCTGCCACCGCCATGTTTCACTTTGGGTTCAGGGTGAAGTGCAGTTTGTTTTCTGCCACACATATCATCGTCTCTCTGGTGTTGAATGTTCTCAAAGGGCCGTTTGTGGCAGAATTTAGCAATAACATTACGTTTTCTTGGTTAGATAAGTACTTATAAAACGCTTTTCAAATTTACATAATTTAGCAATATGCGGTACAAACTTACTTTGATTTGATAAAGTAATATTTAAGCACACAATTGTTACCTTAAATGTCTATTTATGGCCATCCTGAGTGCAGAGGGCCAGATTTGGCCAGCGGCTGTCGAGTTTTACACAGTTGATTTGACCCAAAATTTAAATCTTGCCTTCATGTGACTGGTGCACCTTCTATCATGTGATTATAGATGAATGCATGATTTTGACATTCAAATAACTTAATTAAGGCACTTTTAATGCAATTTTGTTTTTGCATTAAAGTCTGAGGTTGTTCCGTTCACAGGTTGTTCCTTTGCAAAGCTTTCACAGCCTGATGAAAGCTGGGTTTACTTTTAGTCAAAGTCTTGCAAACCCAACCAGAACACACGAAATGGACCAGAGTTCTGCTACAGATTAGCAAGCTTCATGAGAGTACACACAACGAGAGGGGATTCACAAGACTTTCTAATCTATTTTCATCTTATTTAACTTTCAAATGAAACAAACTTTCTGTATTTTATATTATGTTATTCAAAACAGGATGTAAAACATACTTATGACACTACTCAGCCTTTTTTGTTGGGTGTGGTTACGTGAGTCAACAAACAAAAAGATATTCATGGATATAAATCCAACAGTAATTTACTCGTTTCTTTAATTTCTGTTTGTCTTGGGAGACTCCAGACCTCTGAAAACACACAGACCCTCCTCACCTCTAAATCCTCTCGGTGTGATCGGTCTCTGTCCTCAAAGTCTCTGGTTCTGCGCCGCGCTTCCTCAAATGCTGCCTGAGCCAAAGCGTCCTCGTGCTGGACACAAAACCAACAGGAGGTGATCAAACTTCAAAACAACCAGAGGTCTGGGACAGAAAAACGTAAAAGTGAGGTTGAGGATTTGCTACCTGTGCTCGCTCGTCATCATACTCCAGGTATCCCATCCCGTCCAGCCTCTGTAGGTCAATCCAGCCTCTCCAGATCACACAAACCCCATTCAGGATCATCGGCGCCTTTAAATAGACCTGAGCAGACAGAGACACAGACACCATGTTTTCACTGGTTGTGGTTCTGATCCCTGGTTTGGTTTATGATATTTGAGAGAATATGAGAAAAGATTTTCTGAAAGTAAACAACCAAGAAAGTCTGAGAAAACGCAAGAAAACTTGCGTTTTCTTGCAATAATCTCTTGTCAAAGCGGTTGTAAAACACGGGGCTGGAAACCGACTCGTGTTTGGTGGGAAACCAAACAAGCCAGAACAAACTATTTTATTTCCAACAAAATTTTTTAGACATGTTTCTTGTGTTGATGCTTATTTTTTTACAACCATTGCTCCAGGAAAGGAGAGAAACGGAGCATTAATCTATCCAGCACGTTCTCCTCCAGTTTCCAGGCTCTTCTCTGCTCGTTAAAAACCAAAACTGTGGTGTTGCCTCAGGTTTCAGATTTTAGAAAAATATCAAAACAAAAAAATCAGCTGCTCTTGTTTGACCCTGTGCTGCCTTGCTTTGTCTTCATCTGGATTAAATAAGGACAGCAAGAGGAAAAACTCAGATAATGATGGATTTTGTTTTTATAAAGTGTTTTTTTGTTGATTCAGCAGTGCTGTGAGGTCAGTTCAGACTATGTCTGTCTTTGCTCTCCAGGTTGTATTACTCACTCTATGGCTCAATTCCAGAGGGAAAGCAAAGTAAATATACAGTATGTGTGTGTTTACATGAGGAGGAGGAGAAGCCCCACACACATCTGCACCATCACAGAACCATTTCTTTGTTTGGATTTGCTTGAATTTCTCAGCTTCAGTAAAAACAACCAAACTGTGTCCCAACATTTCGCAAAACACAGAGAAAATATTCAGTCAAGAACAGTCAGAGAAAAACTGTAGAAAGGCATTTAAAAAAAAGTTAACCTCATCAAAAGATGCTCAAATTTGAGTTTAATGATGACTTGCCTTCTGTGGGAGAATCTAAAAACAAAATAAGATGTAATACTGCCTTCTGAAGCAGAAATATTCAAGTACATGCTGAATCCTCCTAAGCGTTAGGATCACAACTAAACATATGTAAACGCTAATCAGATGTTTCAACAATAATCAAAGTTGACATCCATTAATCTCACAGCATGCAGACGCTCTGTCTGCACTGATGGAGATCCACTCAATTCAGTCTGTTGTTTTTGAATATTATTATTTGAGCCTGAAATAGTCGGGCAACCACAAAGTATCGAACACCAATCTAAGAAAACATCACCCACTCTGTGCATGCAGATATGATAGGCTTGTATATATTTAATATGATTTTATTTGTACTTATATAATTAAAATTCTGAATGTTTGTGATTTTGTACACTTCAGATCCAGCCTACATGCAGCTGACCACCACATGTTCACGGTTCAGTATTTATGGATTTGTGGCTGGAACATAACTCCAAATTATTTGCAGAAAATCGTCCTATTTGCGGAAAATTTAAATATTCAAAAAACAATTACAGCTTAGAAAGTTGAAATACTTTGGCACAATGTTACTTGATGCACTATCAGCTGACTTTTGCCTTGCAAAAGTCAGCTGATAGGCATTTATTTTCCTTGATATTGATTAGCTGTGAGTGAAGACAGATATTAGCTTCGGTGCTAAAAGAGTTTCCACTTTGTGTATCAGGGGAAAATTTGGTGTTTAACCTATTAAAACTGGTTACAAGCCTTTTTAAAGCAGAAAGTATTTATGGAGCTAAGCTAGCAGTCAGCTGTGGTCCCTAAAGCCTGCAAATACCAAGAAGGCCCAGATCAGTCATGTGTTGAAACCCTGGAGTTTACTGTGACTGTCCAACAGATTTGAGATGGAGGATGCAGAACGGCTGATCAGCTCAATGTTCCGCTTACATCTGAGCATCACGCATAAAAATTAGATACAAGAAGAAGTCATCAATAAGTTCAAAGTCACATTATGTCCTAACTTGCCAGAATGGAGCCAGACAGTCTGTCAGAAGCAAAACACACAAGTTGCATAAGAAATGGCAAATGTATTTGAACGTAAATCTGCAAACTGTGACAGAGCAGCTCAGTTTTTCTCAGGCCTCAACAGTTTATAGATAATATTTTTATCTGTGTAAACACATATTTAGGACTGAATTACCGAAACCAAACACTCCTCCTGAAAAACACACACAAACACAGATTATCAGATTTTTATGCACAGCATGAGAAGAACTCCACGTTCCTGCATTTTAGGTCCGGCTATATTTGGACAGCCTCTCACAGGACCTCTTTTACCACAGCTACCCACAGTGCACCGGGGCTGCAGGGGAGACCGCACCCCAAGAGACTGTGGGTTTTGTGTTTATTCGAATGAATGTTTTTCTGTGTGTGTGTGTGTGTGTGTAAAAGCAGGAGAAATGGCTTCCACATCTGTGAGGCTGAACGATGCTTTTAAAGAAAAGCTTCATTTGCTCTGACAAGGAAAATGCGTTCATGTGTATGTGGCTGTGTGCACGTGTACGTGTGTGTGTGCTCATAAGGGGAAAATATGTAGAAACGGCCCAACCACAGACTTCCTCCTCTGAGAGAACCATGTCAACCCCCACATCTCCATTCGCTGAGAGAAACATACAAAGACGTTGGAGCTCTCACACACTGCAGCACAGAAAGAAAAACAAGTCGAGTGAAATCGAAGGCAAAAGCTCCGCTGTTCTTTTTGGTTTCGAAAAAATTCTGCACCTATTTGAATATTCGGGTCACTCACTCAGATTTACAGCCTCAAGTGAACTCAAAGGCCTTCGAACAATGATTTCATTTACGTTTTTATCCACTTCCTACAGAACTAAACGAAAAATCCACGTGAATCCATCAAATCTTCGTTTTCTGAAATTCATACCCACTCATCATGCACTTCAAGTCTGTGTTCATTTTGGGCTTTAATTGATAAAACATCCAACAACGTTACACTTCAACTACATCTAGTTTTACTCTAGACATGATTTTGCTTTTGGCAAAATTCTTGTTAAATATTTGATGCCTCTTTAGGGAGAATCACTAGAATTCATTCAAACTGGTTTGTTGACTGGTTTTTGTTTATTTATTTTGAATATACAAAAATTAAAAACAGGAAAAAAAAATCAAATGATTGTATCCATTGACGTACAATTTTACATAATCATAAGATACAAGACCTTATGATTCCCTGCTCCTCTCATACTCATCAACTTACAAAAATAAACTAAATCATTCCACATCAAATGATGCATAAACCTCACATTATCATCCTTAAATATACCATCATTTATTCCTTTTTCACATCAGCAATCACATTTTTTTTCTTTTAGACAGGTATATTATTTCCTAATAAGCTTCTTTTTGAACAGTTTTTAAGATGGTTTATATTTGTGCTTTGTTTAAGCTCATCATCCACACATTGATTTACAAAACTCTTTTAAAATAAAATACCCATTCTCTGTCAGCAAACATTTTGTCTTTGTATACTGAATGGCATTTAGTGGTTTCTTACTTTAGGCACAAATTGTACAAGTATGTTTGAAGTATGTGTGGAGGACTCAAGGCAAAAAACCAAAAACACACAATGGAGCATCTGTCAGGCATGGTGGTGGCAGTGTCATGCTTAGAGGCTGTTTCAATTCTCCAACTATAGCAACAAATAAAAAGCTAAACGGCAGGTACTCCATAAGAACAACTATTTCAAGCATAAATTCAAACAATACAGACAATAAAGCTAAAAAGTGTAACAATATTTTTATGCTGAAGTTAGGATGAAGGTATGAGGAGTTTGTCCTCCCCCTTTTCCCACTTATGCCACTGTGACCACATCATCTTCACCATCCTGGTTTTCTGCTTTCGGCATGTCGATCACATCGTTGTGTCTCATGTTCAGGATGAATTTCCTGCCTAATCCCATTTTCTTGGACATCAGCGTAGAACAGCGTACTCTGATTGCTGAGCTTTTTGCTACATTCAGGACTTCCCAGACGCTGTGTGTGTGGGTGTGTTTGTGTGACGCAGATTCACTGGGATCTGTTGGCAAATAGCCTTTCATTCAGCAAAATATCAACCATAAAGTGAGCACAATCACCATCATTGCACACAGACAGACAGACAGGCAGGCCAGTGCCCACGAGGTGTGCAAACACAACGGCTCTCTGTCTGTTTCTTAGCCTTGTGAGTTGTGGCAATTTGCCTGTCCTGCTCTGCACACTGACAAACACACATTCAGATCAACACTAAGGACGTCAAACGATCCAAAACCTTTTAAAAACCTGTTCCCCTCCTCACCTATGGGGGCGCTGGACTAAGAACCACTGAAGGAAACAAAATGAAAATTTCTGAAGAAGACACAAAGATGCAGTCCTTATAGCGACTTTATCTTTGGTAAAGAACCTTAAACATTTTCTCCCACCAGTGCAAAGCTCTTGTGTTTATTTTGGCTCTATTTTGATTAAAATTTCAATAATGTTTCACTGCATGACAGGAAGACTAGACATCCACAAAGATAACTCTTATGGGTGTTTGCATGCATGCGTGTTGTGTGTGTGTGTGTGTGTGTGTGTGTGTGTGTGTGTGTGTGTGCATATGACATGTCTGAGGCTGGAGGCGTTCGCTGATTTCGCGCTATAATTATGTTATTATCCAGAGGAATGTTACATCAGAGAGAGTCATCAGAGTGACTGCGAAGCTGTTTGACTCCATGACAAAGATTCACACCAGCATCAGTGGGCATGTGTGTGTGTGTGTGTGTGTCTGTGTGTGTCACAGAGAGAGAGGGACAGATAAAGAGAGAGAGAGATTAAAGATGAGCTTTAAACACTGGCTAGAAAAGTGTATCTGTGTTATTCACCCAATGAATGCGTGTGCCTGAGTCAGCATTCAGCTGCTTTCTTTCTTTCTTTCTTTCTTTCTTTCTTTCTTTCTTTCTTTCTTTCTTTCTTTCTTTCTTTCTTCCTTTCTTTCTTTCTTTCTTTCTTTCTTTCTTTCTTTCTTTCTTTCTTTCTTTCTTTCTTTCTTTCTTTCTTTCTTTCTTTCTTTCTTTCTTTCTTTCTTTCTTTCTTTCTTTCTTTCTTTCTTTCCTCCTGTCTTTCTTTCCTCCTGTCTTTCTGTTAGCTGTCAAAGGCTATCACTGGATTCTCATAACAGAAGAGGTTTTTCCAGTAAAACTGTGTCGGGAACGCTGCCAGAACAATAACGCACAGAAGTGCATTTCACATTAATCACTCCTGATTCATGTTGTGCTTCCACGGCACACATGGCGGTCCTTTCACATCCTGCAACAAAGACATAATAACTCCTCTGATGCTCTGAACATAGATGTGCCTTGGACATTATGTTGTCAGAGTGAATCAAGCAGAAGCTGGAAGAATAAAGGAGCGAACTCAACACAAGCAGACGGGGTGAAGAATTCAGTTTTACACAAACAGAAACTGTTCGTTCTGGTGAGAAAAAGTACTGATCTTTTCAGATATTCATAGCACAAACACCAATACAACAAGATGTGCACATTAAAGAAACCTAAACTAATGGATTGAGTGTCAAATTCTTCATTCATTCCTCAGGTTCCTTTATAAGAAAACTGAAAAAATTGATGGTATCCCACCATAAAAGCTGGGTTTGAAATAAACTATTACAGATTAGATGTTGGTTAGTTAACTTTAAGCATAAAGTCAGATCTTTAATCATTTTGTATTGTTTTAAAACATTTCAGAATAAGTTGGTCAGGTATCATGATGGAACAATATCAAGGTCCTGTAGCAGGAGTGTTGCATGATATTCTGCTTTCTTCGTAATTACATGGTGTGAATAGACAATAAGAGAGAGTGATCATAAGAAAGGAGATCACTCCTTTCTTATGATCACTCATAAGAACTCTTGTACTTAGATTTTAAGCATACTCAGAGATCCTAGCTTTATAAAAACACCCACAACTCCAAATTGCACCTACGCTGAGCTACACATTGGATAATAAATTGTACTATAATTTATTTTATATTAGATAAAGACTCAACATTCTTTTCAATTGAGAATGATGATAAAAAAGTACAAGCAATGACTCATGAATTAATATTACATTAGTCACAGTTTGACTCATAACATGGCAGATTCAAACTTTAGTCCGTCAGTTAAATTTCCCGCAATAAATTCACTTGACTCTGGATTTCTAAGTGCATGATAAGTTCTGCCTATAATTGGTGCTGCATGTTTTTACACAATTTGTCATGTGAACAAAGCTATTAATGTGTGATTTTAATTTCCTATTTAATGAAAATACAGCAATTGTGAAATTGTGCTTTTTCAACATCAGCTGAATATCAACAGATGAGAGCAACTGCATGTCCTGAGACTCATCAGAACATCCAGTACCAAACTATAAGTTCCTCTTAGTTTGGGTTTAGTTTTGGCTGATTAACGAATACTTTTTTGTGTGTTATACAGGGAAAGTCCAGATGATTCAGAAATGTCTGGCAGTTGTGCTGTGTGTGTGTGTGTGTGTGTGTGTGTGTGTGTGTGTGTGTGTGTGTGTGTGTGTGTGTGTGTGTGTTGTTTTGCAGCAGCTGTGGCGGCAGCAGGTGGAGATAAAAACGTTATTAAGCCTTCTGCTCCAGATCCCAGATTGAAGCCAACCAAACGTCCTCAGACTTCTATCTTTCAAAGCAAACACACACACACACACACACACACACACACACACACACACACACACACACACACACACACACACACACACACACACACCTGTTGAAACAACAGAAGAACAACAGCACAGTGGTCTCTTCTTATGATCACTCTCTCTTATTGTCTATTCACACCATGTAATTACGAAGAAAGCAGAATATCATGCAGCAAACACCCACGCAGCGTCACATGACACACCGCGACTCCTGGGTCATCTGAGATGATGACTAAAATGTTGTTGCATCTGAAGGAAGAAGGAAAAAGGCAAAAACATCACATCACAAGACGTCTTTAAATCTGACCTGCAAGAACATGAAGAGAACAAAGAGACGCATCTTATTGGACACGTTTTGTTCAAGTTGACTTGTGTTTACGTTCAGAGAAAAGACTTTCTCAAGTTATTTTTGTTCTGTTGTCTGATGATGATTAAAGTTCCCTTTGTCAGCAGGTTTATCACCAAAACAAATAAAATGAATCATGAAGCTTCATGATTCATTTTATTTGTTGTTTAGGGTTAAGACTTAAGTCTGTAAAAGTAATTACTCTCCAGAACAAAAAGTTGAGACCAAAACACCAGAACTTTTGTCATCCAGCTTCTGGTAGAAAGAGAAAAATGATAAATCATGCAAATGGAAATTAATGAGTGTGTTTTAATTTATCATGCGATTTATTGCTTATTGTATTAATTGATTTAATACAATCACTCAGAATTCATCGCAGGTCCGTCTGAGTTTTTAGCTTCTGGTTTAAAGCATTTACAGGCCGAGTCATGCAACAAGTGAAAGTCCCTTTGGTTTTACATGTGCATGGAAATAATATGCAAATCCTGACACATGGCGGAGGAAGAGTTACTGAACAAAAAGTCCAGGGAAGGGAAGATGGTTAAACTGAAACAAATAAGTCAACAAGCCATGACAACAATTCACAAATTAGTTAAGGTGCATGGCATAAATGACATTTCAGCGATTGTGTGGGAAAAATAAAGTTTTTGTAAGTAATAAGAATTATTTAAATTCTTTTTCAAATCCTATCATAATTTATGTATTTTTTGAGTCAAAAAGTATTTTAAAATTGTCCTCTATTTGCACAACTTATATCTTATTTATGAGATCAAATGTAACACGAGTGTAAAAGTTTCGAATAAAAAGTTTCCTTTACGTCATCTACCAGCACAGAAGCTGCATGAAAAATGATCTGAAAACACAGCAATTATCTTGCTCCAGATGTTGGGGTCCAACATTCCTGACCTTCCCTTTATTCGTTATTCAAATTGTAACATAACTGCTGACAGAGGATCAGAATGCACAAATGTTGAAGTACTTTCTCTGTACTTCAACAGTACTTCTGGCCTCCACAGAAACAGGAACACACACTTTCAGGTCCAGGTGAGACGAGTTTGCAGACGGTCACTGGAGCTCAAGAACCGACACACAAGTGTTGGATTTCACACCGGGATGAAATCAGTTTTCTCTCTGACTTTCAGCACCTCCAATCATGTGTGCACAAAATTTACTCAAACACAAAGACAGCGAGTCACACAAAGAGATCACGAGCAGGGACCAGCAGATGGGACCGGGCATTGTGGGAGAGGGTGTGGTCATCGATTGAAGGCCTGAAGGAGGCAATCTGATACGCCGTGGGAGGAGGAGGAGTGTGTGCGAGTGTGTGTGAGTGTTTGGGTGTGGAGAAAAGATTGTTTAGGTACATTGATGTCTGGGTGACTCGTAGGTAGATTCACTTTAACGGATTTAAGCGAAACAAGACTCATTAAAACCCAGTAAACACCCGCCGCCCCCTGCTGTGGACGCAGGCCTCACATCACACTCATTCACAGGAGAAAACGTGCAGACGGAGAGCAGCAGTCGCAGAGGGAACCAATTAGTGGTCTGGCTTTGATGATGTCACTTCCGCTCAGAGGGAAACGTGATCCTGCACCCTCGCCCGCAAACACACACAGGCTTGATGTTGCTGTGACAGGAGAGTCCTTCAGGCCTGGAGCTGATGAATAAATTAGAGGGCTGCAGAGGTGAAACCTGAAACGTGATTTTAGGGGGTTTCTGAGAGCGACTGAGATCACTGCCAACTGCAAGGACGCAATAAATCTGACAAAACAAGCTGAATGAGCCGTAATTCGATCTCATTTTCTTGATTTGGCCGATGGGATAGAAGGAGGAATAAATAACGCAATTTTCCACATTCACTAATTTTATCGTTATTTACAGCTTCACCTCAGAGTTTCTGAGCATGTGAACCAAAGAATCTGCTAATTCGGTCATGTTTATCTGTGTAGCACATTTCAGCAACAGCTCAGTTCAGAGTAAAACCTGCTTGTTTCAAATATGAAACAAGCAACAAGCATCACATTTTGTCTCATACTATCATGAAAATCATCAATATATATCCAGGTATATATCTGTGATCAATGTTCCAGTTATTATTAATCAGAAGCAGCTGAGTTTTTACTCAGGTTTCAGAGGAACTTTGTGTTTTGCAGTTTTCTGGATGTTTGGTCCAGATCTGTGGTGCATAGAAGCTGAAAGCTGCTTCTCCATGTTTGGTTCTGGTTGTAATTCAGAGCAGAACCAGAAGACCCGAGACGTCTGGAAGGTTGCTGCGACAACAGCAAATCTTTAATGAGGCAGTATTTTGTGTTTTCCAGGAATCACCAGAATTATTTTATAGCACAATCAAATAAGCGTGTTTCCTTCCAGTGAGATAAAAAGTGATTTAAAGGAAATTTAACTTTGTAATTTAACACTGAAATTGGGTCTCTGTCTCTTTAAAAACTCCTGCTCTGTCTAAAACTCCACCTTCAGGAAGTCATCACAACATGGCTCCTCCATTAACCCTTTAACAACACTTTACCAGCGTTGCACTGAGCAGAAGCTCCGTCCCATCAGGTGTTTGCTAATTCCCGCTGGCTAGTCTGAAGGAGCAGAGTGAGGGAGTAGAGGGGAAGAAGTGTTCAGTGAGACGTAACCTCTGAAGCTGGAGGAGGAGCTGAGCCTCGGAGGCGGAGCTAGGTCCAACCAGGCGTTTTGCACAGGTGGATGGTTGCCATGCAGATTAAAAGGAGAGCATACACAAACAAGTTTCATGTTTTCCGACAGATTGTCACTTAGGTCTCGACTTTGACTAGGCCATTCTGACACATGTATCTGCTTTTGATCTAAACCATCATTCTTAGCAACCATGCAGTATCAGTAGAGAGGAACCAGAACCAGAACCAGAACCAGAACCAGGCTAACCTCCTGAGTGTTGAGAGGACAGACTAAGAAAGACACCGACGCATTGAACCAGGAGTACTTTCCATAGATAAATAAATTTAACAAATACTGTATAAAGTTAATGGCAGCAGTTTCTCCTTTGTCCAGAATCGACACATTCGCTGCATTTCCTGGTAAGAAGGAAAATTGATAACCCTAACCCTAGCCCTAAAATGTCAAAGTAATGGAGAGTAGTAGGAGAAACGAGTGGTAAAAAGTGATTGGTGTGTCCATCAGTTGCCTCAGCCTCTTGTGAGATTTTAAAAGAGGAAAAAGGAAACTGAAATGAGCTTCTCATGTTCATTAAAACAATGAAAGAAATCAGGCTTTTGGAAATTTGCTTAAGCATAAATCCATCATTTCTATGCAACATTCATATCTCATAATCTTATATTTGGTTTAAAACAAATTTAAAACCTAACTCCTACAATTGTAATAAACCAGAGAATTATGTGAGAGTCATTTCCTTTGGCTTTATTATCAGGGCAAAGTGAACAACTCTCAGCTCACAGCTTAAGCTTCAGAAAGTTTCTCAAATTTAATGAGACGTTGATAAACAATGTTGAGCTTCTCATTTTCGGTCTGCCCCTCCATCACCCACTAAACTCTAACCACAAATCTGTCTTTACACCTCCCTTCAGCCTCTGCTTCAGGTTTATTCTGCAGTTTGTGTCACCCTGCAGACACACCGTGCACACACACTCAAATCAGAGTTCTTGCTCTCTGAATCTGCCTCAGACTTTATTTGCAACAGATGGTCTATTAAAGCCTCTTTGTCTCGATGCTTCAGTGAAAATGCAGAATCAGTCGTTCTCTTTTTACAACCGGTACCACCTCAATAAATACCAAATAGATCCGGTAGATCCGGCTTGATACACATTACTGCGCACAGTCTGTAACTTTATAGTTTGTTGTGCTATGTCACATAAAAAACAGCAACAGAAGAAGTATGGTGGACCCCCAGCATATGTGGGAGTTAAGAACCACAACCAGCCGCTAATAGCTGAAATCCACAAATACTTGAGACTCCCTCTAAAACACATATAACTGCCCATTTTAATAGTTCAAACATCAAATAAACCTCAATATGCATTAACGCATACGGTGGAAGCCATCTTGGTGCTACAACAGAAGCTAACAGCTACAGTGTTGAACTTTATATTTCAGCTTCTCAAATTTTATTAAAAATATTTAAAACACGCTTGTCAAAAAAAGTGCTTGACGTAAAAATTAAAGTATATAAATCTTGACTTTTTTAGGTCTACACTTTGTGTTCTTGTCATTGACAAGAATTTAAATATTCTTTGTTTACTTTTCTTTTCTATGTTTTTTAAAATTTGTGTATTTTTTTCTTTCTTTTTTTGATCTGTGTAAGAAAAGTTTAACATTTAAATGGAGTTGCATTCTCCAGAAAACTCAACTGCACTGGATGCACTGTGAAACATTTACTTCTTGCTCTCACAACGTTGTCGGGTCAGTAATAATAGTTTGACAAAGCTTTCCATTTTCACTCAAAAGCTGAAACTTTCAGTTTTACAGTTGAAAAATAACAAAAATGTTCCTGAGAGTTGGAATTCTGACAGGAAAAAGTCAGAGTTTTATTCCCGACCTTGCAAAAATCCAATATGGCTGCCTTCCATGTACGCTACAGATCATGTGTTTTATTACATCTTCCATGCACTCAATAATAAATACTTTTTAAATGTATTTAGCATTTAGTGAACATTCAGATGCATGGTTGATCTTAGTTAAAATTTTGGAACTAGGACATGAAACGATCATAAATAGTTCATCTATTGGCTCCTGGTGGCCATTAGAGATGCATCCCAGTACTTTTCATTGTATTTACCTTGGAAATAATTGAAACCAAATTTTCCAGTGCATGTACCCAAATGAAATTTGAAGCAAAGTTTGAGATTCTTGGTGGTTGATGAGCAATCAGCTTTACATGCTCCACTATTTAACTTCAACGCCTTGTTTTAAAAAAGTTGTTAATTGAATTAACTTATGACATTAAAAACCTTTGGGGATGCATTAAGTGCAGCTTCACATAAATCCAACCTTCATCCACTCAAAGAAAAACCAAAATGACGCCAGAAAAGGATTTTTAAAAAGGCACTAAATGAAGCTGAAAACATGTAAACATTTAAATTTACCATGTTTTACTTGCTATGGTTTCCACCGTCGTCCAATAAATGCAGCAGAAGCAGATCTTATGTCTCAGAGACAAACAGCCACGATCATCACATTCCTTTTCCTCGACTCTCATTTTCTTTTAGGAATGAAAAACATTTTTCCTCGGAAAACATTAAAAACCACAGAAATCATAAGCAAAATAACAAGTTGGACTATTTAATGGAGTGATTTTAGGACGGATTAATAAATCTCTGTCTTAATGGAAGATATTAGTTACAAGCCTTTATTGTTTTTTGAGAAAAATTGCTTAATTTTATTTGTGTACGTCATTGGGAACTGATTTCCCACTGGGATGCTAGTGTGACTTTTTTAAAACTGAAAGTGTAGCAGAGAGTCATTATTAGAGCGCCGGTTTGATTCCGTAAAGTCTCTCTGATTCTCTAAAGGTGAGCGAAACGCTGCAGGTCAGCTTCTGGTGCCTCAGTTCATGTCCTCTGCAGTTGTAAGGTTGAGTTGCCCGTTAGCAGCGAGCTCTGAGTGAACCACAGCTGGCTCCCATTAGCTGCAACAACACAAGGAGCCAGAGCTCACACACACACACACACACACACACACACACACACACACACACACACACACACACACACACACACACACACACACACACACACACACACACACACACTTTATATTCAGTCGCCAAGTCTAACCTGGCTGGGTTGCCCGTCTGGTTTGGCACCATCTGTGTTTGGAAATGCAGGCGGGGAGAAGGGGAGCGGATGGAGGGATGGAGGGATGACTGAGAGAAAGAGGGAGTGGGGGATGTACGGCGGGAACAGGAACAAATCAGAGAAAAGATCGCAGTAGAAAGACGGGAAGAGCAAACACACACGAGGCGTGGATGTTTATGCAAAATCACAAAATCATCGTCTAGTTTCTAGTGGAAATATCTTTGTCAACTTAAATTAAGACAGAACTAACTTACCAGAATCTCTTCAACAAGATATAGGAGCTTGTTTTAGGTCAATAATTCCTTAATATTTATACAAAAAAAATTCTAGTTCCAGAAGATTATTTCATTTATAACATGTGAAAAATGTCTTGAATTAATCTTCCACTTTTTCCATAAATATTAAGGAATTATTGACTTACATAAGCTCCTATATCTTGCTGAAGAAATACTTGTAAGTTAGTTTTGTCTTATTTTATGTGTACTAAGATATTTGCACTAGAAACCAAACCAAAAATACTAAAGATTTAGTGTTTTTTGCAATGTGTTTATGCAAAATATGTTGTAGAAAGTATTCTTTAAAAATACATTTTAAAACAAAATAAAAGAAAAATAAAAACGATGCAAAAATGAAGCTTATTTAATGTTCATTTCATTTTAGTTTGTATGAAAAGAAGAACAGAAAGAAGTATAAAGTTATAATATCTGCCCCCTAGTCAAATATAAACTCTTTCTCCAACTGAGATTCATAAAAACACAAAAAACGTTTTGTTCTCTGCACATTTCCAAATTTCCTCTGCAGAGTCTGCTGTTCAATAATATACATGTTAGATCGAACTGAAATCAGATAGTCACACTACGAAACATTTGCTGGCCTGAAACAGTCTAAATAAACGGAGTTACACATGTTGATTAATTTGATGGAATCACACGAATGCCTCCTGATGAGACATTCATTGTATTTCTAATGGATTAAAACAAAACTCCATAGACACACACAGCACAAAGTTATTTAAGTGCAACTTGTAAAGTAAGTAATGTCCAGCATCCGAGGTGTGAGCATCAGTTAACGAGTTCAAGTTGTGACGTTAATTAAGCGAAGAAGCTGCAGACGAACACAGTATCTGTTCCTGGGCCTGTCAGTAGCTTCCTGCAGGAGGTCCACAGGGATCATGATCAGTGTGTGTGAAACCAGATCCCGATAGAGCAGCGCTGCAGAAAATCTACACAATTAAAGGCTCTTCTAAACAGCATCGCCCAACTCCACCCACCCAGCAGATCTTTGCTTTCAGGAATCCACATTGTCGCTTTTGTGAAGTGGAATATGAACAATAGTAATGAAAAAGATGGAAATGGATGCAACTCTCAGTACACTTATGAAAGGTGGAAGTTAGTGTGAGTAACAGAAGCAGGAACTTTAGTCTACTTCAGCAGAAGGAGTCGTAAACGTCTTGGTATTGACGTCTCCTGGCCTCATTAAAACTTTATGCATCTGTGAGCAGCGTTAACGTGACAAAAACAAACCGCCTTCAAACACATGCATTCTTTCTGCGTTTTGTCTGACACAGGTAAACACCAGCAATGCCCAGCACACATTCATACACACTCACACACACACTGGTATTAAATAATTAACAGTTTGAGATTAGTCAGTCAGCCTCGGGCCATGGAGGTCCATCGATTCCTCAGAATGCATTTTTAATGAGCCGCCAGTCGGCATTCATTTCAGCTGGCCAGTGTCCGTGGACGTGGCGCATTCACACACACACACACACACACACACACACACACACACACACACACACACACACACACACACACACACACACACACACACACACACACACACACACACACACACACACACACACACACACACACACACACACACGTTGGGGAGACAATTACCATGCAAATGAATGCAACATCTCTGATCTACTGAATAGTGGGCGTCACCCTGAGCAACCTTTACGTTGCTCAAGCTTTTGAAACAGAAACAAAATCTTACTCTGTATTTTTACTAGTGCAAATATCTTAGAACACCTGAAAAAATATAAGACGCACTTACAAGGACATTTCAGAAAGATGTAGGGGCTTAAGCTACTTTTGGTGTCTGAAGAAATGCACAGCTTTCAGTCAAAAACAACCAATCAGAATTAGGGGGAGGGTCTTAACGCTGTCAATAAAGCTTGTGTACACTGCTAACAAATATGTAAAAAAACAAGGGTGACCCCGCCTCTCGCCCGAAGTTCGCTGGATATAGGCACCAGCATCCCTCCCAACCCCATTAGGGTCAAAGAAAATGGATGGATGTAAAAAACATATATTCTTTTAATAAAACTTACATACTGCACCTGTAATCTTGCTGAAAAGTTGTTTGTAAGTTTTGTCTTATTTCAAGTCTACTAATATAGTGGCACTAGAAAGGTGACCAAAAATACTTGGAAAGAGTTTGTGTTTTTGCAGTGAGGCTTTGTGTTTGTGATCTGGGTCTGAAATCAGGAGGAACCACAGAAATCCCCCCATAAAGTCTCATGTGTCCAAAACCCGATGCAGACCACAAACAGCCTGGACCGTCCTCATTCAACGTGAATGATGTGCAGTGAAAAAGTTAATGATGTGCAGTGAAGTCCAACATCTTCAATCATATTCATGTTTTGTTTCCAGTTAGACTGGACTCCTTTGCAATCTTTTAAATTAATTTTGAGAGCTCTTCTTCCTAATTTGATTTGAAACTATTAAAAATCTCCAGTGCAACGCAGTCTGACAGAAAATATGACGGCAGTGCCAACAAGGTGATTCCCAAAGCGCTGCTAGCTGGAAACTTGGCACAGCATTGCTAATCAGAAGAAGATTGATGCATCAAGTCCTGTTCTAGATTTATTTATATTCCTTCACTAAATGAATTTCAGATTCTGTTTATCTGTTGGAGAAAATACTTTAAGCTGACACTTCTTTTATTGTGACTCACTACAAAAACTATAAAACCTTACTACGTATTTTTGGTCTAGTTTCTACTGTAAATATCTTGGAACATTTGAATTAAGACAAAACTAACAAAATATAGGAGTTGCGTTCACATGGATAATTCCTTAATATTGAAGCAATAAGTGGAATTAAAATGTTTTCAACAATATTAAGTAATTATTGACTTACAACAAGCTTTGATACCTTGCTGAAAAGTTACTTGCAAGTTAGTTTTGTCTTATTTCAAGTGTACTGAGATATTTTCACTAGAAACTAGACCAAAAATACCATTTAACATTTTTGCAGTGTACGCACACAGCGTGAAGTCCAGAAGATCAGATTTGATTCCCTAACAGGGGATTTTTCATGCTCTTTCTGAATATGCACCGATTTTCTCCAGTTTTGCCCTCAACATTCAAAAACTTGCTTGCTATGTGTGTTGCGAGTTCTGCGTTGCTTTTTGATGTGAACGATTGTCTGTTTCTGGTGTTGCGTCTGTGCTGGAGTGACGATTCCTCCAAGACCTGCACAACCTTTCACCCACTAGCTGCTGGAGATCCGAACCAACCCAGAACGCCGCTGTCACTGTCAGGTCCAAGGACTGGACTTACAAACACTGACCGGGTGTCAGAAAAGCTGAAGAACTTTTGAAAACGATTAAAACGCCAAGAAAATTTGGCACCTTAGAAACTAAATATCACAGAGGTTAGGAGATGGTCTGAAACTTTTGCAAAGTACTCTCTGCTCGGACAGTTTGTGACATTTTCATTTCTTTGAAAACAGGAAATGAAAGCAAAGTTGCAAATAGAAAATAATGCTTTTTGTCTCAGCAACTTCAAAATATTCCAGTGTGAGAAAGTTTGACATGCAGAACCGAGCAGAGGGAGTTTTTGGTGTTTCACTCATCCTACCTTTCCCGTCTCTCTCTCGAAGTCGACGTATTCCCGCGATGGCACCTGCCTCTGGTCGCCATGAAGATTGGCTGGGAAAAACTGCAGGGAGAGGTTTGTTCCTGTCGCCACGAAGGCCTGCAGACAGAGAGAGGAACCGGAATGATTCCTCACATCTGGGATTCATCTAGAAATAATAACTCATGAATGATCTGGAAATGATGGATTTTATTGTTTATCAGTTATTTTGAAAACTTGACCAGGACAAGAATTTTGATTTATTGCCCAATAAATCAAATATAATGAAAAAGAGTATTACCACAGGTGATGATTTTACTATATTACCCTCAGTTTGTTTCACAAGAGCATCACTAAATACCAGTAAATTCAAAAATATGATTAAATACAGCTACTGTGTGACGTTTAGTGACATAAATAATGCTTCTTTAGTGAAAGTCATCCTGAAGAAGCTGATTTCAAATGTGAATGTTTGTGGCACTGTGCAGCCACTCTATCTGTTAAACATCTTTCTCATCTTTTTAATTATTCTCATAATAACATGGATGAGAATGAGGAACACTGAAAAAACATATTCTGACTTCAATCTTAAAATTAGTGTGACTAGTTTTGAAAGGCGGAGCGTTGTTGAGAAAAAAAGCAACGTGTCCAGTCGTGGTTCTGGCTGCTCACAAAATGAAACTGTTGCTTTCGTTCCTCAACACTCACACATACAAACATATAATCCAATCATACAGCAGCTTTCGCCATTCCTTTCATTTCTTTACGATGGCTTTGTGCCATGATGAGATGCATCTCTCTCCAGATGCTCAGAGCAGAAAGGCAACAGAAAGCATGTCTGTCCGCCAGTCAAGAAGCGATAAATTACAGAGAAGCAGCAAATCCAATTAGAGAATTTGAGTTTTTCTCGGTCTCGCTGTGTCTGTATGTCTTTTGTCTTTGCGTGTGATATATGTTGCTGAGACGGATCGATACTAAGGGCATTAGAGATGGGACTGAAGATGGAAGCATATGAATTATGCACCCTGTCAAATGTGGAAGACTGAGAGGATGAGAAGGAAAAAGTGAATAAAACAGAGGAAGGACAGAACAACACTGAACAGAGGAGAAGAAATTAAAGGGTTCGAATTCAAAGAACGCCCGAGTCATCATTTCTGCTGGATTTTAAGTATTGGATTACAACCATCTGATTCTAATTTGCTGCCTACTACTGCTGGCAAGAATGAGACGGAGCAGAGAGCCAGGAAAGAGAGAGGAGAGATGGAGGGAAAATGAAGGGAATAAAAATAAAGGGGATGAAATGAAGCAGGACGAAGGTTGGAAAATAAAGTCAACTGGATCTGAGGAAGGGTGAATAGGAACAGAAAGAGGAAATGGAAAGAAAAAGACGAAGAGAGGAAAGGAAATGAAATAAAAGAAGGGCAGCAGGCGCGAGTGAGCACAGAATCATGGCAATCAATAATAGTTTAGAAAGCGACTCATCTCTAATGAGCTGAGCTGAAGATAATTTAGTTCAAATTATTGTTCAATTTATTAAATCAATCCTGAACGCTTAGAGCCAGGCTGTGAGTCCCGACACTCAAGTCTTCCTGTGTGCGTCTGGAGCAGGAAAACTGTTTAAAACACAAACCTGCAAATACAGCAAACCAATTTCACATCAATAGTTCTGCTTTATTCTGATTTCATTTCACTTCTATCCAGTCAAATTCTTCATATTAGAATGATTTATTTCAGTAACTCCTTAACAAACTGAAACACGTTACAGTGTAACACGAGTTTCAAACTTTATATTTCTGAGATCATAACAAACAAATAAAAAAAAATACATTTTAAAGCTCAATAAAAAGTATGTTTAATATTGAATCGTACTTGCATGCAATTTCAACCCATAATCCAATTATCTATTATAACTAAAATCAGTCGTGTTTATATTTAAGCTGATTGAAGCATTTAGAGAGTTATATATTTATGCTGCCATGTAGTTATGAACATGTAATAAACAATTTTCATGTCAACACAACATTTTGTTAACCTGATTTCTGTTTTTAAGCCATTGTTAAATATCAAAACTTCGGTATAACTTCTCATCATATCAGTATATAAAACCTCAGTGAATCTTGATATCATTGGGATGGAAGAAGAATCAAAAAGTAATAATTATGCTACTTTTGAATGAGCTGATTTACACTGACAGTGACCAGTTCTGCATGACTCGGCTTCTCTTTCCACCTAAAAGATGAAATTGATCACATAAAAAGACAATCAGTTTTGAAATTTTTTTTATTCTATTTAAAGATTTTCATTAAACCTGAGAAAAATATTTCTCATTTTCTTTCACATCCAAGTCATCATCAATATTTCGTCCAATCAGAAAAAAAATGTTTGGAAAATTAAAAATGACTTTAAGCCTAAACCTGCAGTGGATAATTTTGTAACTTTATGGATCCCACATTTCCACAAAGTTTTCTTTGCTCTGTTTAACTGCTCCAAATATTTCACTGGGAGAAATTATCCAGTAAAAACTGCCACTAAATATGTCACTGCTTATTTATACAGCGGTTAAACTGATGCTATTTTAGATTTTACTATCTGATATTTTTACAATATTTAACAATTGTATATTTAGTCTTTGTGATTCGAATGCTTTCATTTTAAATGATGAATCACTCCTGTATTTTTATTAACTATGTAGAGCATCATTTTCATTCAAACAGTTAATTTGCCTCCTTAGCATTCAGAGCCGTGCTAACAAGCTAACAGTTTGAGTCAGACGTGTTGAAGTGAAAAACATCCTAAAGCTGCTGGAAAGAATTTGAGTTTGAGATGCAGAGCTTCGTCATTGATCTTTATTTTGTTTTCTTTTCTGGACGTTTATTGTCATTATCATTATGATTGTTGCTCCATATCTTTGAATGAAGTGACGGATGTTGCAGAGGAGCAGATCTGTACGTTACTGTTGCTGTTACAGTACCTGAGCATTAAGTGGGAATGTTAGTCATTATGACTCGACTGCTGCAGTCACTGTTGTCCAAGGTTACTTCACTTTGACTCAAGTTTTCTCAGCAGTTTATTCCGTTATAAACTGCTGAGGAATCCATTATGTTGAGATGTTGGATTTATAAGCTTAGTGATTTGTTGAGAAGTTGAGTTGATGTCTCTGTGGGATTTAAAAACTCAGACAAGGATTAAAAATAAAAATCTAAAAGATTCCAGTAAAACATATTTTTGGGTGAAGTTTATTAGAACATTTTTGTTTGAATAATGCATAATTTGTTTACTTTGTCTTGACTTGTTAACCTTAGAAAACCTCTTTAAAGGGTAAATTATAGAGCTGCTGCTGCTGCTGTCAAATAATGATGATAATAATCAAAGACACGTCCAAGTAATTTAACAGCATCAAGTTAGTTTATAGGTGACAGTGTAAATAACAACTAGAATTTGTTACAAACCTAATATTTTGTGTAAATAAATAACAGAAATGAATCCTATCTAACAAAACACTTGATCAAACAAATAACTGATAAAACCAACAGTTTAAATCAAATACATTTTTTGTCTTGACTAAATATGATCATCAAACCTTTCAGGCAGAACTGCTGGTGCAATTGGGTCAAAATAAATGAAAAAAAAAAAAATCTATTACGACGTTGAAATTTTCACCACATTTGTTTTGAAATCAGTAAATAAAGCCCCGATATTGTCCAGATAAATTGATCCTTCACAGACTTTTTGTCTGACTATAATTAATATTGACCGTGTTTACTTCACAGATAAATCTGCAGCATGATGTCACAGCTGGAGGTTTATAAATACAGACAAGCAGACGCATCATGTCCCTCTAAAAAATGGTGCAAGCCCCCCCGCTCCACCTTAAACGCCCCGCTGACCCGTCCTGCAGCAGGTCGGTGACTCTGTGTTTATTTTATAAACTATGACATTCTCTCAGTAAGTAAACAAAAATTTAAACTATTTGAAACTTTAAATCAAAATTCTATCATATGAATTCAATTTAAAGCAGAAATGCAATTATTAGAATTAGAGAATTATAATTATTTTATTGTTATTGCACAAGAAAGCACAATGAAATTTTAAAAATAGCAGCTATAGAGGGAAAAAATACAGCAAAAAGAAATGTTATTAACCATTTCTTAATGGTTAATTAAGAAACGGTTAATTTCTTAATTAAGTATAAACTATTTCCATTTATATTGGAAATAAAGATGCACAGATCTGACATTAATATCTGTAAATTTCTGTGAATTTATGTGCATCAGTAAATTTGTAATTTAGTATATTTATATGTGTGTTTAAAAAAAATAAACAGTTTAAGTCAAGAATGTTTTTCTTTATAGGTATCGGCTGATACTAAACGGTATCTTATTTAAAAATATAGCACTTCATATGTATTGATATTGCACTAAAAATATGTATAATTGTTCAGAGTTTGGATGAATTTTATGGCAGAAACTATTTTTTAAATTTAGTGTAAATGGGTTAATAATTATTTGTTAAACATGATGTCAAATCTAACATTTAATCACTTTGATTTTTAACACAAACTTCAGCAAACATTCAGAACAACCCTATTAAATTTCTCTTTTAGCTTTTAGCATATTGCTGTATACATGATAAGGAAACTAAGGTCTGATATTAGCTGGTTAGTTAGCCAGGCTACCTGCTCTGCTAGAACCTGCAGTCAGCTGGAAACAGACATGCTGCTTCTTCTCATTTGATTCACTTAAACAGTGATGGAGGGCGCTCCCTTAGGAAAATATTTCTCCTGGTGCCGAACGTTCAGACCGAGCAGAGCATCCATCTTTTCGTATCGGCGTCATGTGAAACCAGAGAGAACTGTGGTTTTTAAATGGTGGAGGCAGATTCAGCCCAGATGTGTCTCTCCTGCCACTAAATATTTCTCTGCAACGACAGCAGCTATCTGCTGGCTGCAAAGTGAAAATAAAAAGCACCAATATTCTGGTGAAGCACCCTCAAACCAAAGAACTGGATTCGCCTCCAATATGCAGCATTTACGAAGTTACATTTTCAGAAATGGTCACATAAAGCAGAGAAAGTGCTTGATAGATAAAGATGATGGGGTAAAGCCACATTAGCTTTAAAATAAAACATGTTAGTGTGTGATCATACATGTTTACATGTTCCACCAACTGCATTATGATGAGGATGATGATGAGGATGATGAGCACCACAGGAGAAGATGAAGATAAGAAGCTAAAGCTGGAGGGAATCCCTCCTTCCTCCTGGTTCAAGGTTCTGACAGAAGTTTGTTTAATTTAAATAAAACAAAGTATTTGCTGCTTCTCAAAGTGATATGAAAAAGGTTTTACCTTCAAGCCATTAAAATCATTTATTTTCTAATTTAATACATTAGTTTGTGGACGGATGCTCAAAACGCTGCCGGAATAGTTTTGTTAACATTTTACCAAAGGTGTTGGTTGAGCCAGCTGTCATCCTCCCAGCGCAGGAATGAGTTGTACTATAAATAATATAAGTTTAATAAAAGCTAATAGCTGTCAGAGTTGTGGTTGAGAATATTTCAGTGCTGGAGCAAGATCTCAAGTTTGTATCCAGCTTCAACTTGTTTAGCAACAGTATAAAACAAACTTTGCCTTCTTTACGCCTCTGGCAGTCTTTGACGATGGATGGATGGCATCCGTGTTTGCCAGGGAAAAAACACGCACTCGCCACCGTGTTGGAACATTTTAAAGATTTCACTGCAGCAGTTTTTATTTCAAGATAAGAAAAATTATCTTCATAATCTGTTGAGGTTAGCTAATATAGTTTGGTGTCTTTTCGTGGTTAAACTGATGTGTTACTCAGAAATACTGATTAAAATCTACACAAAATGAAAGCAATCAGTTTTATTCTGACAGGGTATTTTATCAGCGTGTGCTGTAATCTCAGAACCATTTTACAGGAAACTTCCTGATCAAATTTGAAGAAGAAGCAGCCTCATTTGTAGTCTGAAAAGATTATTATTAGATCAGGTGTTTGAATGAACAAGAACTAAAGAATTATACACTGGACTGTTTATCCAGAAAAGGTACAGTTTTGAGGCAATATCTTTTTAAACTTAAAATTCAGATTTCATTCCAAATTCAACTGGATTATGCCGTATTTTCAGTCTGCAACTAAAGCAAGCAATCCCAGTTCATACTGATTTTTTAAACAGCAGAATATGAACGGTTTTCATTGTAAAAATTCTGAATTATGTGGAATATCTGTGATGTTCAGTCAGTTTTGCATCAGTTTTTCCCTCTGCTGTTTGGCTCAGGCTTTATCAGAAGTACAACGCTGTATTCCCGTGTTGGAATTCAATTCAAGTAAATTAAAACTCAGGAAAATTATGTTCATAAAGGCTGTAAATTCATTAGAAAGGCAGATTACATGTAATATTTGAATTTTAAATGCCAGTTTTTATTGGCTGGACTGAGTCCATTTATGTTTATGTTAAATCATATTTAACATAAACAAAGGCTTGAAAACGCCACTGAAAACGCCAAAGTGTTTCACTTTGCGACTGAGTTGCTGGAATATATTCACTTTTTAATAATATTGTAACTTATTGACTGCAAGTAAATGAGAGCCTGGACTTGATTGGCCCCAGTACTTTGTGTCTAGCACCGCCTCTGCAGGCTCCAAATCCAAACATGCAGAGTTGCTTCCTCTTTGCTGGCTGTCATAAATGGCGCTCAGTCACCAGAACCATCCAGCTCCGTCTTTACTTGATTGCACTGAATTAAATGAAAGTAGTTTTGGACTCACGACTTCTGATCGTCCGTCCCTGCAGGCGTTCTGGAAGCGGGCTTGCCTCTCCTCGTGGGGCCGGTCCCTGAAGCCAGTGTATTTAATCTGCACAACAAACGACACATTCATCCCCAAACATGCAAAATTTAACTCACAAATCCTTATTTATGGGAGGAGAATTAACAATTTAATGTAAAAATGTGGATACATCTTGGGTTTTGTGTTTTTATGTTCAGCGAAAATTTTAAAATAAAAAAGTTCAAGCTGTACAAAAAATAAAACACTGAACCTGAAAATTGAATTAAAAAAGAACTTATAAGAGTGAAGAAATGTGAAAAATGTAATCTATAACTGAGAAATCATAAATCCAGCCACCGTTTGTGAAGCATCTGTGAGTTAATACCTGTCCCTGACTTTATGTGCAGAGATGAAATAAAGGCAGATGAGATGAAGCGGAGCTCTGCCCGCCGCTTTCAGCCTTTCTTCTCTTTATTTCCGCCGTCTCACTCACCTCACACTCTCTGCTTAACTTGCGGAAAAACTCCTCATTCTCAAACTTGCTCCTCTGGTCCGGGACAACCCGCGGCATCTTCTCCGACCCTGCGCGGCCACTCGAGCCTGTTTCCTCCTGATCCCGCACACTTTAAACTTCCACAGTGCGTTTTTTTTTTTTTTTTGCCGATCGTCGCGCACTCAGTCTCTCTCTCTCTTTCTCTCACTTCTCTTCCGTGTCTGTTTGTCTGTTTTTTCCCCTCTCTCTCTCTCTTCCCAATGTGGAGCAATGTGCTCCCTGCTGCTGGCCTCAGTGATTGGGACTGATGGTCTGCCTCAGTTTGATGCGGCTCCTGCGCGCTCCGGGTCGCCTCTGGCTCCAAATGGCTCGCAGAAAGTGACCCGCTGCGGCACATAAAGCTGACTTTGGCCTTTAGGCTCCCCCTCCACCTCCTCCTCCCTCCTTTCCTCTTGTCTCTGACGAGCGCCTGATCTTGAGCCGCAAACGAGCGCTCTCTCTCAGGTCTACCTGCAGCTTTCCGGGTGATTCTCTTCTCCTTTGGATTCGCGCGTAAAAATGGTTTTTACGCACGAATAAACGACTAATTAAGGATTAACTGTCAACCTCAATTAAAGTAATAAACTTTACGCCTGAAAGATTTTTCAGGTTATCATGGAAGAGAAAAACAAAAGTTAAACATTTATTCGTCCTGTATCACAGCAGCAATTGTTTAAAATACTTTATCGAAGAAAAATAAACAAAATGAATAATTTATGTTGCACATGACTGAGAGCAACAAGAACAAGAGCATTTCTTCTTTGTTATCAGCCTGAGCCACAAAGTTCCTCTGCCTGTTTCCTTTGTGGCACCTTCTCCGCAGCTGTCAGTGTTGAAAATTACGACACTTTTGCCGGAGCTTGAAGGCGTCATCAGTCTACTTCCTGGCTCCGCCGAGTCGCTCTTGTGACTGTACAACCAAAATACCGCCCCCACCCCACCTCCACCCCTCCTCATTCACAATACTATCACAACCACACGCTGCAGCCACTGCGCATGCGCGCTTCCGACCAGACCGCAGGAACTTTATGGGAACCGTATGTGTGAAGTGAAACAGAGAGGAGGAAGCAGACGGACTGAGTTTGAATTAAAAAAAAGATAAATCCCGTAATAATCCTAAAATCTTACGGAAAATACACAAAATGTCTTTTTTTATGTCTTGTTGTCGCTGTGGGTCATAAATGAGTTTTCAAACTTTGTGATGACAAACAGAGATGTAATCACAAAGATCCAGATTTCCTGTAAATAAATCAATCACTTTACAAAGTCAAAATGAACTTTTTAGAGAATAGTAACCTTTGGATCACATTGAAATGGACTCATAAAATCATAACAACAGGCAACCAAAAAGTAAAGATACGCTCATAAAGATTCATAATGAATCTCTGGGGTTTTTGTACTTTATCCAAGATTACTATTCCTTTAGACAAATGAGGATAACCCAGATGATGATGTAATTCCTTTGAAATCTTCTGATTAGTTCCTAGCCTTGAAGGTAAACAGAGGCACACCTGTGGATGAATTGTAAGGCAACACCTCAAATAGATGCAACATCATGGAAAAGGCCAGGCTCAATCAGCTCAGAGTGTCATCATCCACAAGAAAATGAGTTCTGGATCAGAAAGGAAGCAAGAAGCCGTAATTCAGTGAGTAATCTAAGAACACAAATTAAAAGTTGCACATAAATGCTTTAATGTTTTGAGGCGTAACCAAGGCAGAACGCATGCAGGCCGAATATGGACAAGGTGTCCATGTGGATCTGTTGTATCTTCAGCTTTTCTTTGAGTTTCTGGTCTTAATCTATTTATCCGTTATTATTTTTGAACACAATTCTTTTGCAAGCTAACTGTCCCGGCGCACTTTGAGCTCACGCTCCCCTGCGGACCTGAAGGCGGCGCCCGCGGGCCAACAGTGGTCTGTGAACCACAGTTTGAGAAAGACTGGAGATTGTATGGACACAAAAAATCTAGAAGCACAATTACTGGAAATAGGGTGAAATATATAATCTGCAAAAAAAAAAATCTGATTTTGAACAATTTCATAAATTATTTTATAAATTCCATAAACAGATTTACTTTCAGGAGAAGCAAGCCGACAGTGGCTGAGGGACAATGTGGAAGTAGTTCTGGACAAAATGGACTAATGGGTTCAGAAAGCATATTTTTATCTAGCATTAAAAACTCTAAACATTCATGACTTTTTAAAATTGCTTCAAAAGTTTTAAATAATCTGGTCACATTATTCAAATCGTATCAACTTTACATCACGGTAAGATGCAGCAGACCAGATAGTTTTATTCAGATGTACAAAGTTCCAAACTGGGGCTCAAAGGTGATCCAGATTTTTCTGCTGAATAAACTCAATATTTTTACACCACAAAATGCTGATTTGGTCAAATATGATCAATATGTAAGTCTAAACATTCCTGCATGCATGTTATGTTTTCCAGTCTGCTGATGTGGTGCAGTAACACCAGTGAGGAATGATTGTTTGATCCTGCAGTAAGCAGACAGATAAAAACATGTTTCCGTCACTCAGAGTAAAAGTGACTGTGAGACTCCCAGACATTTTTTTGTTTCTTAATCTCACTCAGAAATCTTTATTAAACCATGAACATGAGCCAGCAGGCTTTTCAAAGTGTGTGTTCACATTCTGGTGCTGCGTTTCTTTGTCGTGACATGTTGTGTTGTTTGTTTTGAAGGTGTTTGTCAGGCTGTCTGCCTCAGTGTGCTGGCAGATCAGAGAAACCTGCGTTCGGATCAAAGCGGAGAACTTCTGATGAAGCTCTGACTGCGTGGAGGTTTGAGAGTTTGAGGGTTTCTTCTAATTTTAACTGCGGCAGAATTAGCGGGGCTCTAAAACTTTTGGCCTAGTTGTGGTGCGTCTGTGCTGAATGTTTTAGTGATGACTTTTCACGCTCAGAAACAAGGCCTCAGGCAGCAGCATATGCTCTCAAACCTTTTTATGGAAAGAAACGCTCCTTTTATGACGCCCGTGTCATTGATTTCTACCAAAGCTCAGCCATTTAGATAGCCTGGAGAATACTCCCTCCCTCACACAGAGCTCGCTTTTTTACTGCCATGTGTGTGTGTGTGTGTGTGTGTGTTCTGGGTGGAGAGTCAGGGGTGATTAAAAATGGTAGCTGATGTTGTAAAAGGTTTCATTAATTAATCAGAAAGTCTGTGGTTGCCATGGAAAACAGTTCTGACATCCAGTCTGGTCCAATCGTTACAGGACGGTGGATTCGGCCTGGAAAGTTTTCTCTTCCATGTTCTGTGTTTAGTTGAGCAAAGCGTAACTCAGTTCACATTGGTTTACACGTCAGACTGTTTTGAGACGTCTGTACTTTGTTTCATCAAAGTACAACAAACGCACCATAAAATTATATTAGTTTTATTGAACTGCATACATTTTAGCTATTTCTAAAACAGTCAAATTAACCTTATAAAGCTGAATGGCTAAATAACTTACATACTTTTCATTAAACTCATATTTCTTTTTTTTGTGAAAATAAAGTCTGATGTAACATTCTAATTTTAAACTTCATGTTTTCATTATCTGAAAGTGGAAAATCATCATAATTAGCCTTTAAACATCAATCTGTGTGTGTAATTAATCTATTAAATGTGTTTCACTTGGTGATAAAGTTTGTAAAATAAATGCGCTTTTCAAAAATATCATAATTTACTGAATTGGACTGTTGTGCCATGACTAAAATTTAATCTGATTAACTATTTTAAAAAGTGAGACTTTTAGCTTCTTCCATTCACTTTTTGCTGCATTTTTTTATACATAACATTAAGCAGGTTATTCTGGTACAACAGTGTGACATGTTGCCATGTTTTTCTGTTTAGGTTGGAAATGTTCTGATTTATTGCATAAAAATTTCTTCAAACCCTAAAACACGTCTCATATAGTGTTCATACTGTTATATGAAGCATTTCAATGTTGATAATTAAAAACAGATCTGCATCTTATTTTAGAAAAGTAAATCATATTTGTCTCATACTGATTCCTATTTGTATTAAAACAAGTGTTGAAACATTCTTTATTTTCTTCCTACCAGCTGATCTCATATCTTAAAATTAATTTGCTAACTGAGGTTCTCAATTTTGATGGTCTGTTAACTTTTTCTGTTCTTCTAAATTTACTGTAACCGAATAGTGAATGCCTCGTCCGCGGAGGCGGAGCGTCAGAGTTGATTTCAGTGAAATGACATTAATAAAGAATGACTTCACGGTAAGAGTGTCGGCTCGTCGTCTCCTCTGAGTGAAACATTCCAACTGCGCGACTCTCTGTGATGGACGTCCAGCTTTAAGCTCCGGCTGGTTTAGAAAAAATATAATTTTGACTCAGTTTTAGCACGTTTCTTTGCTACAGAGTACAAAATTCAAACCATGATTCACCGTAATTGTAGAAACACCCTAAAATTATTTCCTGGTAACAATGAAAGATTCACATTTGTATAGAAATAATAATAATAACAATAGCTTAATCAAAATATCAAAAATACCAACACTTTTTGTTTTTAAGGATGACTTATTATATTTCTTTGAACAGGTTAGGATAGGTCAATAGTCTATGCAGAATATGTTCATTACATTTTTGCACAAAATCACTTTAACATGATGAGATTTTAATCTGCTGATTCTGCCTATTTTGATTGAGATGTATTCGGGTCTCAAATGTGAAATTATGCAGCCGTATGTCTTTGAAAAGCAGAAGCAGGGCCTCCTGCACAACTAACAAGAATGCAGGAAGCGGTATCTAGATGGAAAGTCAACAGCAAAACATTTGTGTTTTCCAGCAGCCTTTGCGCAGCGCATACAGCGGTAAGAACAGCTGTCTAATGTGTTGCAGCTCTATAAAGAAAGACTGAGATTTGCCCCTAACTGCCCCACCAGCCTGATTCAGACCATTAGTCATAACTGAATAAATTAAATGTATCCATGAAACTTAATGTTTAGGTCGAAACAAAATGATAATGTCTGCAGTCCTCCACATCACCTGGTTTTGTTTCTTTTCTTGTTTCTCATTGTTATTCAAGCATCCTAACAGAAAAAAAACCTTTGTTCACTGGGTGAGAAGATGCTGCTGCAGCCTAATAAATATTTAAAATGCAGCAATAAGGCAGAAGCAGAGAGAAGCTTGTGATGCCACAGCGACACAAAGCTGACTCCAGTGTTTGCCATCTGCTTGATGTTTGAGAAGAACAAAGTTCCTCCTCATCCGACCTGCTGCTGGATGGCGTCGCCTCCATTTTAACAAAATTCTGTCACAGAAATGAGCCGTTTGCAACTTTCTGAACTGTCAGCTTCTCTGTAAAAGACACCGAGTCTGGAAACTGAACCAGAAAAGTAGCAAATGCATTCTGTTTGAGTTTTTTGTTCTCATCTCCATGTGATTTATTTTATTTAGGGTGGGACTCTGATGATCCCATCATGAAGCCAGCTGCTTCTTTTAACGAAATGACCTGCACACTGTGTTCACTGAGACGCTGCTCCGACTGTCTGCTTACATCAGTGACTGAGAATCAGCCTGAACCTCCCATCATGGTCACTGGGACCCTCTTCACACAGACACACACCTACACACACTGATGTACAGTATGGAAGCGTGCAGACGCTTCTGCATGCATGTGTGTGTGTTTATTCCTGGTCAGACGACGGGATCCCGTGGCTGAAAGACAAATTTGGAACGGCGCAGGGTCCAGTATAGAGTTATAGAGTTACGGTCAGCCAGTCTGTCTATCTGACTGACTGTTTGTCTGTCTGCAGAAGAGACGTCTGCAGGACCTGCAGAGGACTCCTCCTCAGCAGAAAATAACAAACATGGTGCCATGAGTAGCTGAGATGATTAACAGGTTTATCCGTCTTCACTCTGGGCTTTAGGGGATGATTTCCACTCTTATTTAGAAGAGGCATAAATTATATAGAAAGAGATTAAAGAACAAATTGTTTTGGTGCCATCTACTGGAACCACTCAGAAAACGCTGGTTTTTAATCTTCCTTGAAATGGATCCACAGAAACAGACTCACTTTCCTTTTCACAAGACTTTCTGTTCTTTTGTGCTTTTATGGACTTTACCTCTTTTATATATCAACAAAAATATCTTTGATTTGCAACACTGTTATTTAAATCAAGCACTTTATTCTTAACATTTTTCATATTAATTGTTTTCATAGAAAATAGCTCATTTATTTGTATAAATGTTATTCTTATAGTCATGTTGTATTTAACAATATTTAACATTTTGGATGGAGTAATTTGTGAACAAATAAGAAATGATACAATGGAGATGAAAAAAGTCTGTTCTATTCTATTTCTCAATTTGATTTAATCTGTGACAAAAATCATTCAAATTAATAAATTTTACATTATAGTTCTCGTTCTATTTTATTGAATAAAAGTTTTGTTAGACTGTACTGTATCAGTAGTTTATATTGATTTTAAATAGCTTTGCAGAGTGATCAAATGTACAATTATTAGCTGCAACAATTTTAATATTTACTTATTTCACAAATAATCGTTACTGTAAATTTGACCTGAACAGCTCACTTCCTTGGAGTATTTCCCAAAAATATTGTTTGTTTTGTGATGGCTCTGTTTGTCTTTTTCACTTAATGATTTATTTTCTTGTTATTGTTAAATTATATGTACTACGTTTTGTCTGTAAATAAAGACAAAAAAAGTTTTCTATCTATCTATCTATCTATCTATCTATCTATCTATCTATCTATCTATCTATCTATCTATCTATCTATCTATCTATCTATCTATCTATCTATCTATCTATCTATCTATCTATCTATCTATCTATCTATATCTATCTATCTATCTATCTATCTATCTATCTATCTATCTATCTATCTATCTATCTATCTATCTATCTATCTATCTATCTATCCATCCATCCATCCATCCATCCATCCATCCATCCATCCATCCATCCATCCATCCATCCATCCAGGGTGTGGTGGTGCAGTGACTCCATCCCACCACTAGGTGGCTCACCAGTTCCACTTCAAATCCAGAAAATAAGAGGAACTTTCCAGTATTTCATCCAAAAAGAAGATCTTCAGGGGATTTCTCTGTCTCTGTGCTGCCACTGTGGAAAATAAGTGCAGCTAAAGCCTCGAATATTTCTAATGTTGTGTAATGTTCTCACCCACAGAAACCTCCAGGGATTGAGCAAAACTGAGCGTCTGTACTTCCTCTTCTGACATCCTGACAGTTTGCAAATGGTGTCTGTAAACTTTAAGCGGAAAGAGTTTGTCTCTTCAAAATAGGAAGCATTGCTACATCTAATCATGTATTTATTGCCATAAAATGATTCTCATTTTTATGTCTTCTATGAATTTTATGTCACATCATGTTTTCAACTTTGTTTATCCTATTACTTCCTGTTACAATTCAGAATGCTCTATTATGTACCGCATATATTTCTTTGGAATTGAACAAAAGCTTAGCTTCATTCATGGACATTCTGTGTGTGAAGCCAGAAACAAATCAATATTTTCATAGCAAAGCAGCATTTTAAAATCATTTCTTTCTTTTCTTTTGTAAAGCACACGTTCCAAATCAAACAGATGGTGTAAATATAAAAAGCTCACTAGGAAAGATTTTCCTGTTTTAAATCAAACATTGAGTTACTGACCAGACAGTTGGACTTGGCAGTTATTGAAGCAATTTAAATGTCTTCTTCTACAAAAGCCAGTCAATTGAGAAGGTTTCGTTTTACCAAAGATTTTCTTAGAATACTCACGAATGCAAAATCTCCACTCAGGAATATTTTTGTGTGTAACTGTGTTTTTTCCCAGCGGTTGCTATGAAAGGGTGGTCAATGTGTGCAGCTTAGATTCCAGTAAGTAAGCCAAACATTTTACCCATTTTCCAGATTTGAAAACAAACCACATGAGCTGAAGTGTTGCAGAGCTGGTGGGGATCATGTGCACGGCACACAGAGGGTCAGAGGGGCAGTCAGGTGATGTGCACAAGGTGGAGGCTGGCTGAGAACAACTTCTAGGGCGGAATATAAATTCAACAAGCTCACATAAAAACCACAGGCTGGAGCAGAGGGTGATGGTGGAGGAGGAGTTTGTGTGTTGAACCGTGGAGGCAGACAGATGCTCAGTGATAGATGATGACATCCAGGTGCTCACACTCAGCGGACGAAAGAGGGGGAGATTATGATTAGTATAATGCCGGTGTCATCGCACAGTCTGGACATCTGTGCTTGCACAATAACCTCATCAGAAGTTTGAATCACTGTTTTCTTCGCAGACATTTTAATTTCATTGTGTCAAGGCTGCACCCTATATCTGCACTGCAGCATATGCAAAGAAAGTTACTTACTATGAATCTGACAAGATGCTGCTGGTTTCTGGCTCCAGTCTGAAGGTCAAACCTGAGGAGAAAAAACAGCTGATTTAGTTTGTGTCCTGAAAGGCTGAATCTTTCATAGCCTGATAAATACAAATGTATGACAATAGCAATAACTAATTAATAACAGATAATCACAACTTTTTTCTTTTGCATTGGTCAACAGGTGCAACTGCAAAGGTCAAAACGAGCTACAAATACGTCATTGATGCAAACTCACTCATGTCAAGTCATTTCAATTCACCATTTTCTGCGCATGTGTACCTGTGCAAAGTAATTTTTCATCATGGACATTTGATTCAGCTGAAAAGGAGTTTACTTACTCAAGTCTCCTTTGATTTGCTTAGTAATTAAATTGCTTAAAGTCTTGGGCAACAATCAAAAAACATGTTTTTTCTGTAACGATAACATATGATAAGGTCTGAAAAAGAGATTTTGACTCCAGAAAAAATTACACCAAAACCAAGACAGTTTAGATCGTGAGAGAATTTTTTTATTTTAACTTTTAAAGAGTCTGAAACAATGTCTGCAGAAGCTGCACTCACATTTTCCAGACACCAATTAAAAGTTGGTGCTATGAATCTTCAGTCAGAGTTGCTGCTTCTTGAATCCAGACGGCGTCGCAGGTCTTTCAGTAGATTAACACTGGCAGTGGGTCGGGCTCATTAAATCAGCAGTCCTCCGACTAAACATCTCAAGGTGAATAATGATTATTTATTCTGCTTGATCTCCACCCTTAAAGCTTCTTTCTGTTTCTTCTTTTTCTCACAAACCTCTTTAAACTTTCAGTCGAATCCACATAAGATGCTGGAACTCAGACTATAACTTCTGAAGCAGCATCTTGTCGCTGATGTGTTTCTTAGTGATGTGTTATTTTGGATTTGAGAGAAATAAAAACAACACAAAGCTTACGAATAGTTTATATAATCCTAACCTCTCTCACTTATAAAGTTTGAAATTAAATGATCTCCATCTCAAATGCGAGATCAAAAGCTGATAATCTGTAGGACATTTGAGCAGAGAGGAGGAGCAAGTCTGGAAAAATGATGTTTGAGGCCAGTTGAAGATCTTACAAACCGACACTCTATCCTAGGATTTAAAAGCCCTCTGCAGCAAGTCAAATACAGTGATAAATGACCACTTATGACAAAAACTGCAACAAAAAATTATATAAAGGAGTCTCACAGCATTTATGAAAACATTGTTACACTCAAGTGTACAAGTGTAATAAACCGGTAAGCAGACATCAGATGGCTAACTGCAGCGGTTGTGTAAAACATTGACATTGGATAGAAGCAGCAAAAAGTCTCACTTTGCACATAATCAGAGCGGAAGACTCTACTGTGATGCCAAAACATTACTAATAAAATACTTTTATTTACAACACTCAAACTCTATAAATCCCTCCACGTTAGTCATCATCAACGTGAAGTAAAAGCATTACCTCAACCATACTTTCAACATACGTTGTACTATGAGGTTCATAGTAACATTAAAGGAAGAGCCTTTTTGTTCTTGAGACCCACAGTCCCAACTGCTGAAGACTATTTAGTTTTTTTCTGGTTCTAAAATATATTTCCTCCAGGTTATTGATGCAGAAGCAGAACATTAAACTAATTAAAGTTGTTGTTTGTAACTTAAAAAAAAAATCTTTTTTCTACATGTTTGTTGAAACTATCACTAAGTCATGACAGTATGCTAACTAGCACTGTCAATCACCTCTCTGTGTGGTGCTGCTCATACCTCCTCTTTCTGCTAAAACACAGTAACACAGCCTGTCATAAATGTTTTCATGTAAGGGTAAGTTCTTTCTCTGCCATTAGCGTATTTAGCAGCAAGTACATAAGATTGATTGACAGCGTTAAGCCCTTCCTCCTGACTCTAATTGGCTGTTTTTGTTGTTTTCGTCAGACACCAATGGGAGCTCAGAGAGGAGTTAGAGGAGAACGATCTTTTCACACATTACCTGTCTCATAACATGCATGTTAACAAATATGCCTTTTCTTTTTTTTTTCTTTTTTTTTTACAATAGTTATATACTGCAGCTTTAAAATCGAAAGGGAATTAAAATCCTCAAATCCACCTTTGGCCTTTTTTAATAACTTTAAAAATATTTGAAAAACGTTTTTCAGAGATCAACTAAAACTTGTGTGTTATGGATCTTCATTTATAGTATTATTATATTTACATTGTATCCAGAATATCATGTTTCTGAAATCTAACACTAGTAGTAAAGTTTATATCTCTGAATCGAAGCGACTTAAAACAGATGCCGCTTTCTTTTTGCTGCTCGTCAGCTTTTTTTCATGAAAAGCTCTGAGTTGGCTCTGTTACTTAATGATGCAGCGCTGCAGGCAGGGAATTCGTCCTCTGAGAACCATAAGGACCAGAACGCTCCAGCTCCATTAAAATGGGAGTGTGAGACCTGTCGGCCAGATTTATGACAACACAAAGCAAACATTCAGCACAACAACAAAGTAACAGGATACTGATGGCTTTTAGTTTGAGGTTCCACACCAGCATAATGAATATGAGAGGGAGAAATGGCTGCAGTGTCTGTACTGTAATTTATGTTAACAACCTCTAAATGCAACACATTTTTCTAAAGCAAACTGACTGCTTTAATCCAGAGTACTTATCTGAAACCTTGACTGCTCAGATTTACTTATAGGAAGGAAGAAATGCGGCTGCACAAAAGATGCATAAAAACTGTTTTCAGCTTTGTATCTGCAAAAATATAGCTTTTGAAACAAATTCACAGCGTAGATAATATCTCAGACGAGAATGAAACCAAATAAACTTAATAGAACAAAAAAAAAACAAAAGCAAGCAAAGATGGAAAATGAACACAAGTAGAAGGTGTGGAGGTGGAGGGCTGATGACTGGGCTTTCTTTGCACCTTTCAGTCACTGTCAACCTTTGGCTCCTGTTGAAAATTTTAAATATTCCTTATATCAATAAAGAAATGGTATTTTTCTTTTAAAAAGTACAGGATTAAAAAGGGATCTTGAAAGTGTTGATTTTATAAGAGATTTCACATAAAAACAACTATTTTTCCTTAACAGATCTCTGTTTTAAATTATTATTATAGGTAAAAATAGAAATATCCCTTGTGGCAAATTCTTGTGCAACAGCAGCAAAGTGATGCAATAAAAGCAAAGAGATTCACAAAAAGATAATAAAATCTATAAAAACAGAATAAAGAACAATCTGTTGTAAAGAAGGAACCTTTTTCAACATGAATACTCTGCAGTTATTGAAAATAATATATTCCAGTTCCTCAGTTAAACGTGGCTAACTCAACAGCAATAACAACAACATGGTACATTTTTAACTTCCTTTTCTTTGTGTTGTCAGATTTAATCTGAAAAGGTTTTCAGATAACCAGGGAAAGCTTGACACATCCAGAGAGAAAAGGATTTTTAAATCCTCACAAAGCAACTAAATTAAATCCGACAGAGTTTTTTCCTTTTAAGTCCAGCCTGTCTTTTTCTTTTTTAAGTTTCTTTTTTAAAAAAGAGATCAAGGTGAGACAAATTCCTCGATCAAATTCTAAAAAATGTTTAGCAGCATAAATTTTGCTCAACAGCAGCATTTCTGTTACCTCATTGCTTCTGTTTTCTTTTCAGTTCATTTAAAAAATGAATAAATAAAATCTCCCAGCATTCATAAACACCTCTCAGGTTGAAAGGCGCAAAACTTTTCTGATATTCCATTAATGTTGAACAAAAACAATTTTGCAACATTGTTTTCCGTTAAATAAGAAACACTGAAATTAAAGTCATGCATGAATAAGTTTGTTCACACAAGTTATTAAACATTTCAGCCTTCATCCTCCTAACAGTTCTTGCTGTCTTTTTCAATGTTTCTGCCAGAAGTAACATCCAATTGTTGATCACATGACTTGAATGATACACAAAAGGTTTCCTTTGCAGATTTGCAAAGTTCACTCATTTTGATATGGCTGAAGAGTCACCCCAACTTCTTATCAAAAAAAGTGATTTTTTTTAAAAAATTGGTGTGTTTCCATTAAGCAAGTTTATTTTTGTATTTCAAATTTGCACGATTTCATAGTCGATGAAATTGTGACTACTGTCTCTTTCATTTTCTTTTCATTTCATGGGTGAAATCCCACATGTTGACGCTTAATCATGAAGAAAAACCAACATTATAAGCAGGCCAATGCGTTTTGGGTTGTGGTTTCTGCAAGGTCATAACAAAACACTGAGGAGGAGAAAAGGTGGAAAAATCTAAATATTTGGGTTGAATCACTTCAGAGTAAATGTCCTAACCAGGCCATGTGATCAGGCCACTCAACTACCAACCTCTTCTCTTTCTGCTACTTTCCAGGCTTAAACACTGTAAATAAAAGTCAGGGATTTATCATGCAACATTGATTTAAGGCACTAAGGTCACATTAGGGAAAAAAATAGGATTTGAGTCACTTCAGGCCATAGTTTGAATATAAACATTGACAACACTGCAGCCAGCTTTAGCGTTTTAGCTAATTTCAGCTCCTTCCTCTGGATGACTGAAAGCTGGAGATAAACACACATGAAACTGACTCCACATTGTTTCAGCATCTTGATAAATTTGGCACGCTGCAGAATTTACATAAGTGAAAAGTGCAGAGTCACTTCCAGGGTTAGTGGTTAATTTGTCCCCTTACCAATGCATGCCACAGTTCATGCCTATTCATTACCATTTCATCACTTCCTATTTCTATTTGGTTCCTGTAAATCAACTTTATACTGAAATTTCAGACTCATACGAAACGATTTTACTATACTTATCTTTGTAGTAAAGTATTTTCACAAATTCTGGACATTTTACAAATAATTCTTGAATCTTAATTGAGATTTAGTAATTCACTGAACATATCACATTGCATCCTTTTTTCATATATTTCAGGTGGGAACCTTGTTTATTCTGATCAAATCAGAATAACATTAATAAACCTCCTGCTGGGACACTATAACCTTAAACTGTCAGTCGATGAAGTGAATAAAAACCAATAAACTTTGATAGGAAAAGAGTAAATCTACAAAAAGACGAATAAATTTATCACTCCAATGTTTCTGTTTTTATTTTGTTCTTGATTTGATGAAAAACTACAAAATTCTCTGTTGCTGCTGCAACGTCCAACGGCTGCAAACACATCTCCACTAAATGCAAACATCTTTGCCCTGAAAAAAATATAGGCGATGTATATTTTATAAAGCAGTGGGAAAGACATAAAAAGCAAAGTAAAGCAAAGCAAAAAACTGTATATTTCTTGCAGATGTATGAGGCTCTGTTTCCTGCTCTTCTCTGTTATTATGTGTGAACTCGGTGAACCAGGCTGGTCCTTGCAGCAGCAGTGAGGATGAAAGCAGTTGCTCTCTGCCTCAAAGCTCCACTTACATCGACTTTCCCATCTACAGTGACAAGGATGCTTTGTATTATGCTTCATGTCAGGATAAGTACTAGATGTGTAGGACATTTTCTCTGTGCTATATCTGAGGAAATCCAGTTATCGAAATGTGTATTCATGTTGCAGAATTACAGATAGATATCCGTGTACATGTAATAAATCCCACTGGAAGAGGTTAAGTGTATTTTGTGGGACATTCCTGTAAATGCACCAACAGAGGAGGAGAAAGTGAATCCAATTTCCTGTTGAGTGTAAGAGTGTGCAGAACAAGAAGCACTTTGGGAATTTGTGTGGAGAAGGCCAGAAGATGTAAGGATACAATCACTAATTTAATGGCAGGAAGCCGTTAAACGAGTCAGATGTTTCAAAGTCAGTCCCAACTATAAAGCAAGTGAAGTTTCACCTCTTTATCCCCAAACTCCACAGTTTCTGTGCCAGAAGGACAGAGAAACGACATGGGATGCCATGATGCTGTGACTGACCTTAACCAAATTGTTCGTTTCTGACAGTTCTGGTTCTGACAGTAAAACAATCAAGGCTCGTTCTAAATTGCAGTTTTATTCACCCGTTATCTTGTTTTTCCACTCTTAGCTGAGAAAGTTTTGACAAAAAATCTTATTTATAAGCCATGTGACTGCAATCTACTCTAAAACTTAGTTGAAGGTAAAGATACATTTTTGACTCTTCAACCTCAGGATGGAATTAACATCCCAATAAAACCTGTAACTTTTAACATTTGTTCCAAATAGTTCACTCAGATAAAACATTTAAATCTAGTTTCCAACCCTGAGCTGCAAAAAGCCATGTGGAGCAGTTAGGAAGCGCTGCAGTAAATTAGAGGGATGCATCTCTGTCTCTGCAGAGGAAGCTTCCAGCACCAGCGCTGATTTCATTTCATGAAGGGCAATAAATGCTGAGAGAGTTCGCTCCGCCATAAAAAGTCTCCTTGCCGTTTCTCACTGTTAAAAGGAAATGTGATCACTGTCTTCACAAACGGGAGAAAGTCCAGGGTGTGAAAAGCTTTTGTACCTCATGGTTGCAATTAAATTTTATCTATAAAGATATTTTTAGAAAACACCACAGGATGTATTGCTGTGAAAGGGGACCTATTATGCTAAATTCAAGTTTTGAACACTTTTGTACTTCGATTTGGGTTCCTGCTGTCTCTAAAAACAGACCAAGTTTTGTTTTTAAACAATAATTAGATGTTTTTTGTTGTCTAGAAAATGAATTGTTTGTAAAAACCTCCTGAATGCCCGTTACCTAGCAACCCCAGTGAAGCCTAGCCCGTTACCTAGCAACCCAGGCAGAGCTCCAACATGTTTGGTCAGCTGGTTTTACTGCTGAATGCGCTGCACAATGGCTACTGGAAACACAAGTGTTTTGTTGTTGACTTACCATCCAGAAACCATTTACTGGTCCCAACTCCAGCTGCTTTAACCTGATCGGTTCAGTAAGTTTTATTCTGAATCAGATTTTGATGACTCATATGTTGTTCTTGCTGACGATGCTTTTTTTTCCCCAGCAGAGCTCAAACTTTGTTTCAAACTGGATGCCTTCTTTTTAAACAAGATAAATATTATTAACTGATCTATAATAATTGTCCTACACAAAAATATAACTTCTTCTTTTTAAATATTATAGTTATTGCTAATAAAGTGAACAAGAAATCACATTTTGGGATTTTAGAAAATCAAATAAAAATACTTTTGACTTGTGAAATTAGATCCCGTTTGTCATTCTGGTGCTACTTAAATTTATTCAGTCTTTCACTATTTTTTTGTTTTATATTTGATCAAAAACAAAAGTAAACTGCAGATCTTTATACATGGTGCACGGCTGCATATTAATGGAGATATATTTTGTTATGCATGTTTACAGAGAGTCTCAGGGGTTCACTGTAATTTAACAGAAGTGTAACAAATGGATGAGCAGATATTTGTCCAGAATGGTCTTGTTTTGTTCTTTTCTTTGAGATGAAACGAGAAAAATAATAGTCTTTTAAAAAGTGTTGCTGCCATACCTTCTACAATGATCCACCCTGAAAAAAGAAGGTTTAAGTATTAAATGTTCATGATGGAAACTTTTGATCACATCTGTACATGTAGAACTTTTTAGTCACTTGAAGGTTGAATAGAAAACAAACAGCGATGTGTTTCACTTCTTGCAGCCGAAAGTCAGAAAATCAGAGACAAGAAGGTATTTTTTCTGTAGTCATGAAAACAGTGGCTTTTTAATGTAAACACTACATTCGATTGGTTTTTCCAGCACGGACATCCCACATGAAATAACAACCATTCACTAAAGAAGAGTAGAGGGAGAGAAAGAGAGAAAAAAGCTGCACAGAAAAAAAGCATTCACTGGGTAAAGAACAGAACGTAGGTAAGAAAAAAATAAATCATGAGGATAACAGGAACAGAATGCAAAAATAACAGCTTCATTGTGTCATTATACACAGTATTTTCTTTTTTAAAAACTAGAAATGAAGAAGGCAAGAAAGAGGTTTCTATAGATAGATTGATGAGGGGGAAACATAGATCAGGTATGAATAAATAAATTTCCAAATCTACTCATTGTGTCTGTGTGAGTGTGAGCGAGTGTGTATGTGTGAGGTGAGAACTGTGCTTTTCATTATAGACCTGGAAGGTGTGCACTAAACTGAAAAGAGATAGAGAAGAAGAAGAAGTAGGAGCATGACTTTATACAGCGCCGATGTGTTAACATGCGGCATCCCTAACTAGCGGATGCAGCCAGAAACGTGCTCTCCCCCACAAAAAGAGTGTTTTTCTTTTATCCCCCCAGAAATAATAAAAAATAGATATTGTTATAATATTATATTTAATCGTTCTGAGTCAGGCTAAAGTGAGGAGATGGATCTAATGCAGGGAAACAGGCAGAGGAGGCGGAGCTTGGGCCTGGGGGCAGGGCTTGGGGGCGGGGCACATATCGGAGCGTTACAGCAACACCGGGTTCTCCGTGGTTCCTCGTCAGCTCACCGTCCGACCGGAACCGTCCTCCGAACGTCGGCTCATGTGAAATGGAGAAAGAAAACGTTCCGTAGCTACAAATCACGAGAAATCGTCATGATGCCGGTAAGTGTGGTGGTGAAGGCGGTTTTTCTCTGGGAGATTTTTGCCCTTTGTGTCGCTGCAGGAAAAATCTAAACTTTTCTTCACGTCGAAGCTTCACATGTGAGCTGTTCCTGCTCAGAAACTTCAACTCACATTTTTCTGACATATTCTCATAATTCATCCCTCAACCCCCCATTCAGAAACCAATCAGCTTTCCCCTTCAGTTGCTGCTTCCACATGTTTTTATTTTTTTTTTTTGTTTTTCCATTTAATTTTCACTTTTTATTAAGTGTTTTTTCCCTCGTAAGCAGCTTTATGTTATAAGTTTTAACAATTAACTGGTCTTTTTTATACAAAGTTGAGTAACTCATGCTATTTGTGTTGGGAATGGAAAAGAAGAGAATGAAAAGGACAGGAGGGGGGAAGGGTCAAATCTTGACGCCTGGGCGCCATGCAAGAGTCGACAGCGAGGAAAGAGAGGATGGCGGGCAATTGGTCAATAAATAAATTAATAAATTAATTTGCTTTCTTAAATGGAGAATGTTATTAGGTTATTATGGGGAGGAAGGCAGAGTTTTACCTGCTTCTAAAAGCGCAGCTATCTACAGCGCAGTGCCTCTGTTACACGGCACAGACGATTCAGTCAGTAAGCAAGTTTCCTGTTGGCTCTCGAGCCCGACTGGTCGGCGGCTGGCCAATGACAAAGACCAGATTATGGGAACAGGAAACTGGGGATCCTGGGTGGAAACTGGGTTTTGAATGTGAAGATGTCAAAAGTTACTCAAAAAGAAAAAAGGACATCAAATGTAAACATCAAAAATAATCAAGTCAGTTTTAGCAGATTTTTTTTAACGTTCTTATCCAACTTGTCAGGTGCATTTTAGTGCTGCTCACATATACACATATTTCTGCAAATAAAAAAGTATTAATAATCCGCAAAACAGCCCAAAACAACCAGGATTAAACATGAAGTGCAGGTGAGAAGTGAGAAAAATCAGTGTACAGACTCAATAAATATACACACGATCATCAAAGAAATAAAACAGCATCATCATCGTCAAAGTAACAACACATAAAAAAGTATGCAAGAAAAAAAAAAGTACAGGCTTCGGTTTTGTTAACAAAAAAAAGAAAGAAAAAAATCACACAGTCGACCACTGACAGAGCGGGAACGGAGGCTTTCCTCAACTTTGTTCAAGATGTTTCAAGGCTGCAGGTTTGGGTTTTTTTTCTACTAAAACTAATTTTGTTTGCTTGGCAACAAACCCAAAAAACAAAAAACATCAGGGGGGAATCAGAGCAGAGAGGACACAAGAACCAAAAACATTAGATAGATTTATATATATATTTATATTTATATGCATGTATGCCTATTTTGTTTTTAAATCATCCTCATTATTAATATGTACCTAGTTGGATTTTTTTTTTTGTTTTTCTTTAGAGAATCATCATCATCGCCATCATCATTTCCACAGCAGTGCCAAAGGAACAAGACAGAGGATCAGGAGGAAGAGGAGGAGGACAGGAAGGATGGGAGAAAAGTGGAGGAAGGGTGATGGTGGGTGGAGGGAGGGGGGTCCAGGGTGTGTGTGGGCGCGCTCAGTACAAGCCACACCCTCGGAGGTTGTTGGCGATGATGATATCGGTCACAGCGTCAAACACGACCTGGATGTTCCCCGTATCCGTGGCACAGGTCATGTGACAGTAGATTTCCTTATTTGGAGAGCGGTTCTTGCTCTCGAACTGTGCTTGGATGTAAGCTGCCGCGTCTTCGTAGGTGTTGGGTCCTGAATGAGCAGAAAACAGAGCAGGTTAGGATAAGTCTATGGTCTTTATGAAACATCGTCTTTAAATTTGTTTGCTTAAAAACATTCTGGGATAATAAGATTTTAGTCTGCTCAGTTCTACCCATTTTGAGCTCATTTACGGCCCCTTGTCATTTTAAATCCAAATAAGCTGCTGCTGGCCACGCCCCTCAAATCAACTTAAAAAAAGCTGTACAACTGTACATCTTTGAGAAGCAGAAGTGGAGCCTACTGCACAACCAACATGAATGCAGCAAGTGGTTTCTGGATGAGTCAACAAGTCAACAAAACATTTTGTCTTTTCCAGCAGTCATTGTACAAAGCACAGCAGTAAAACCAGCTCAACAAATGCGGTGGAGCTCTGCTTGGGTTGCTCGGTTGCAGAGCAGTTCCTGCTGATTTGTGATGTTTCATTCTGGGGTTTTTTGAAACCAGACACCAAAAAGCATCAACTTATTTCCAGATTGGTTTGTTTTTAGAAGCGGTAGAAACCCAAAAGAAAGTAAAGCATGCAATATGCATGCATAAAGCATGCAATATGTGAATTTTCCATAATACTTTTCCTTTAAGGATGCAAAGCTGCAAAACCCTCCAAATCCACCCAAGCATTTCTGTCATATTAAATGAAATCAGACAATGTGTTTCCAGTGATGAGAATGAGGAGTGTTCAGACATTTGGCTGGACAGAGAGGGAGAACCAGACGCAGCAAAAAGAAAAGGTGGAACCTGTCAGAAAGGCTGAGTGTGACTATCAGAGCAGCGTGAGAGACGGGTGAGTGTGTGAAGAGGCTTATCATAGCGTACCACGCACGTCTATTCCTTTTATCTGTCACCGCTACATCTGGCTCTCACTTCCACGTCAAGAAGTCTTTCTGCTTCCCTCTGCTGTTTCTGCAGACTCTCACTGTCAACAACTTTCCTCTCCTCCCTGCACTTGATATCATTTCTCCACTTGTGGAAATGCAGTAAAGTAAATCTCCTCTTGAAGTGAGGTTTTATGTTCCTCCAACCATCTCGATCTTCCTCTGTCTGCTGCAGACTAACTTGCAGCTGTAATCATACCGCAAGATTTAAAGTGGCACATTTTTCAGACGGTTTATAATGCAGAGACAGTAAATCCACATCTGAAGGTCTCATGCACAACTAATGCCCTCAATCAGGCAGCTGTTAATCAGAGGACAGACCTGAGGTTTTTAATTTCCAGGAAATCTCACTCAGACAGTAAAGATCAATCATTCGTGCTTTCGTATCCAGTTTTAAATGGAAGCAGGACGTCCACACGGCTCTCTGACAGAACAATCTTAAGGTTAAGGCTTCAGGTCAAGAGTTTGATCTCCAGAGTACGTCCAGCTGGATGAGCTCGTTTGCATTTCTGCCAAAAGCTGTTGGAGAAAATTGATTTTCTGTCCCAACAGGAAATATAAAACCATCACTGGCAGTCAGAACAGCTGAAACATAAAAACAGCTCTGACCAAAGGCAACTCAAAGTTTGTGTTCATCACAGTTTTCAATTGCAAATGAAACTGCAATTTATTTAGCAGTTTTAAGCAGGTATAGATAAAAAAAAGAAAAGTTTGAATCAGAATAAAATTTTGAGAAGTTCTACTGGACCAACACTGCAGATACAGCATGTATTTCTTGGATGAATCACTAAAACGGTGATTTTAGTTAAAAATCATCAATTTCTATTGTAAAACAGAGATCATCATTAAAAAAGTAAATAACTGATCTACATTCCTAAGCCATTCAGACATATTTTTTCTCCTTTGCCAAACTGGGACGATTCTTCCTGAGGTCATTTCACCTCCTGCTGTCTTTAAAATAAATGTGTGAGTGGCGTTTCCAGGGCTGGATAAGCATGAAGCCCTTCTGCCCCCATAAAACCGAATCTGGAAAACAGCTTGTTCCACCAGAGTCTGAAACATAGTCTTGTTTTCTAAAGCAAAAAGAAGACTTTACAAGGTAAATGCTCAGAAAAAGTCCTTCTAACCACACAACAGACAGGATAAAAAACAGATACTAATAATATTGATGAGACCAATTTTAGAATCAAGGACTTGATCGTTTGGGAAGGTAAAAGTGGTGATTAAGGTGCAAAATACCCCCAAAGGTTCTTGTTTCAGATCCCCAACAGGAGATTAGGGATAACCTGGGAATGTGAAGCTTTAATGTTTGCAGCTTCAAACAGCTGACAGCAGAAATTTATGCTTGAAATAAAGATATTGTTTCAACAATTCAAGCCTCGATGTCTCCAGATCAGGAGATAATGAAATGAGTTTCTCATGAAAGAAAGCTTGAGGTCTCATTTTTTTCAGCGGATTAATAGGATAATAAAGCTGCTGCCTCAAGAAAAAAACCCGCAAACAAACAAAAAAACCTTGATCTTGTTTTTTATAATGAGAAAATGGAGCTGTTATTGAAAAAATAATAAGTTTGACAGTTACAATGGAGATTGAAAGATTTCTCAAAAATGCATGAAAGAACCAAGGTAACACTGCAAGTATGTTTTTGATGAAGGAATAACATTATAATAATGTGATGCTGCCTCTTTAAGTGAACCAAATCTCACCTGTGTACTCTGGGAAACAGATGCTGAGTGGAGACTTCTTAATCTTCTCTGCAAACAGATCCTTCTTGTTGAGGAAGAGGATGATGGAGGTGTCGATGAAGAACTTGTTGTTGCAGATGGAGTCAAACAGCATCAAAGACTCGTGCATGCGATTCTGCGGACGAGGAAGGAAAGGAGCGGGGAAACGGTGAGAGGAGCGGGAGCAGACAGGAAAACGGGATGATGAGGACGGATGACAGGAAGATGAGAAAAAAGAGGGAATTATTAAAGTTAATAGCAACTCAACAAAAGTGAAGATTTACACAATAACATGTTACTATTAAAAGTTGAGCGAAAGAGTGATGGGAGAACAAAGAGGGAAACTTTTGTCTAGAATTAATGCTTCAACGTTTTCCTAAGCCTTTATGCTGCTCTCATTTGACTCGCACTCAAACGAGCGGCTGTTTTACTTGTTTACAGAAATCCTTTGTTGATAAATAATTACAGCTGTGGAAAAAAAGACAAACCCAGAAAAAGAAATCGGAGGAAGAGAAGCGAAGAACGAGAGCAACACTAATAAACTTCTTGATATCCAGGAAAAACATTTTAGGAGGGAAAATAATCACACATCTCCGGTTGCTCATGTGGTGCTTTATTATCACTGTCTCATGTATAAATACAATGTTCAATAAATTATCAACAGAGAGGGAGTTACAGCACAAACAGTTTAGCACTTGCACACATACAGTATATACACATCCATCTACAGTTTGTGCAGGTTTGCAGTACCTGGACAGTGTTTACAGTGTTGGTTGGCATGGACACAGAGTTAACTTATGGTAAGAGGAGAGCTGGGTTATGGGTGTGATGAGAAAAGGCACAGTTGATGCTCCGGAGTTCAATCTGCAGCCGGGAGGCTTCCTGCAGGAGAGCGAGCGACTCCTCGGCTTAAGTGCTCATTACGGCAAAGTGGGACTGAAAATCAGAAGACCGCTCATACTGTAAGGACGTGCAAGCAAGGTCACGGTGGGAGCTGCTCTGGAGCTAATAAGGAAAATATTTGGCACTTTGGTTTAGTTCTTCATCTGCAGCACTGAGACACATCAGCAGCTTGTTATGCTGCCGTTGTAGGGCAAAAACAAACAAACAAACACGGCACAAATGCAACCAATTCTCCGTGCTGCAGCCATCCAGCATTTTTTATCTGAATTTAAGATCCACACAGATAAACTACATTACCCACAAATCCCTATTTTATGCAGCCAACACAGATTAGATAAGTACTAATAAAGACCAAGTTTTGGTCTTGGCTGTTTGGCCCCGACACACACATCCACACACTGATTGGCTCATTGTTCTTCTCTCAGGGCTGTTTCCATCCTATCAACCCCTAACTGCTTTAGTGCTACAGTGCGGTACTTTATGTCTAAGAAACAATTGGATGTTCTGGAAGGTCAAGCTGAATGAGCAGATCACACTGTTCAATCAATACAAACACTATAAGTTGCACAGAAATGTTGGCTCTTCACTGTGTATTAAAGAAAAAACTTTCTACATGTTCAGTAATGTATAGATGAGCAAAACTCAAGGCTTGTATTTCTTATAAAGACATACATTTCAGTTATGTTTTTAAAAAAAAACCTGACTAAATAAACCGTAAGAAGAGAACTTCCAAAAGGTTTTACTAATACATTTTTAATTGGAAACTTTGGGATGTTTTGGTCCATTTCCTCATGTAATGTGGCTTTTGGTAAATCTTAAACTGCTTAAGCTGTTGTTGCTAAAGACAGTAAAAGGCATCAGGTCTTGACTTGTCTTTCAGGTTTCATTTTAACATGTCATTTTTTTTCCAATTAAAACAATAGGAAGGCTTTTTTCCAATTAGAAATAGTCATAATAATTACTGAACCTGATTGAAGAGGTAAAACTAACAATGAAAATATCTGAACTTTTGTGAATTCTGACAGGGACATTCAGTACAGCCAGAATCAAGGAGCTGGAGCTCAAACTGATATCGCAAGACTGCCTCACAGCAGAAAGTTCTCACTTTCTGCTGTGAGGCAAATAAAAATGAAGACTTTTATTTTATCACTGTGAACTGGAGCTTACAGAACGTCACGCAAATGGAAAATTCAGCAGGATGTCTTCCTCCAACTGGTGACAGATCTTTCTGTTAGGCACTAGAAACAAAAAACTAACAAAACTAGTAAACTGCGCTCATTTGCTACTATCCTATTTGAAAGCTTTTTCTGGCTTAATTCAGTGAAATTAAAAAACAACCAAAAATTAAGGCAAAATTTAACAAGATCAATGTTTGTTGATGAAAAATGTTGACAGTAAGGTGCATTCTTTGGATTTGGAGACCTAAGAATTTAGTTTTCATTAAAAATAATGAAACAAACAAAAAAGAATATGCAACTTCTGCGGATTTAGATGGAAAGTACCTTCCATATAAAAGGAAGGAGAACTTTATTACTAAATAACTTTAATGCACAGAATTAAGTCATTTTAATTACTTGATTGTGCATTAAAATAAACCAGAATAAACAACAAAAAAATAATAAAAAACAAGAATATAATCATTGTTGCACTACCTATCCTACCAAGAGATTTTAAGGACACATTGCATCATCACTCTTACACAAACGGCAGATTTTCTGTTTGCCAAATCAACCAGAATCCATCTGATGCTTTTAGCTACGAACGATGGGAACATTTTGGCAAAGGAAGGTGTGGCGACATTTTAAAAACCAAAGGGCCGTTCTGTGCGTTCAGTGCCTGTGCTGCTGTGTGAGTTTGTGTTGGCGTAAAGGGTAGACAGGTGCCTTGCGGGTAATTAATCCACAGATACTGACTCCACCATTGCACCCCTGAGCTGATGCTGCCTCCCAACACAACACGTACACACATGTTTGTGAGCTGACCTTTCCTATTCTGTTAAATGACACACACACTATTAACTGTACGCAATCTGCAAACACACAGAAAATCCACAAGCAGAATCATGCACAGCAGGCCGATCAACAGCCTCGGGGAGCGCTCCGTCGCTAATTAGAAAATTTGGCGCAGATGTGGAAAGATGAGCTAATGATGTCATCTACCTGTTTAAAAGTGAGGCAGAGGATGGGAGTGATGAAGCACGAAACACAGCAGTAAATCCACTCACATCAGACACATTTTGTTACTGCAGAGTTTCCATAAAAAAAAAACAATTAAAATTACGTGAATGAGTTTGTTTGTGATAAGTTATTAAAAACATGGCTGCCCCATTATTCTCCAACTACTTCCTGTCGTCTTTTTTTGTGCCAGTGGCAACATCTGATTGTTCGTCATGTGAGTCATGATGCATAAAAAGTTTTCCCATTACAGTTTGGAAAAATAAACCAGTTTTGATCTCCGCTTCATAGCGCCAAATCCTTTCATTGAAAGTTGAGTTTTTGCAGAAGTGGTGTTTTTATTAAAATTTTTTAATTTTGACATCTTGTTTGGTTGATAAAAAGCACGGGTAAATAGACATCAATTGGAATTTTATCACAATAAATGATATGATAAACAGCCACTCCTATCTTACATTAACATGTAATAATCTTCAGTCTGAACCCAAATCCCAGCCATCTACTCGCTCCAGGTTTCAGTCTTCCAAAGCTCAGCTCTGGGTTTTTTCGGCGGACAGTAGGAGTGTTACAGAGAGCAGCCTCAGATAATGGCTGTAGTCTCAGGGCGGGGTGAAATCGATGCATCCATCCAGCCACTATCTGTAGCTGCCTGGCTGAGTCAGCTTTCCTAGCCCTTTGTTTTAAGTGGTTTCATAATGGAGTCGTTCACACTGCAACATGAGGCAATGATGCAACCTCCTCCCAGCTCAGATCCTGTTTTCCTCCATATACATCCTAGTTGTTTACAAATACAAAACAAAAGCACACAATTGATAAATATGTAAAAAGGAATATTAGAGTTGAAAGTATTTACTTTCGGTTAAAACGGGGAGATTTTAAATAATAATGTTCTCTGTTTAAAATAGGGTTGATTCTCAGATCTCTTGCAAGATCCTATGTCTCATATCAGAAGCCAGAGGAAAACTAGTCTAAAATGGTGTTCATTATTTAGAAATGATAAAAAATACTCCATGTCCAGACAGAACATTACTGGTCACCATGCAGAAAACAGTGTAGAGAAACGTGTGACGTTCCTGTTATTCATAGGAGATATGGACAACAGCCACCAACGAACAGCTAAAACATCCCCTGAAATGTTTATAACTCCCTACTTTAAACACTAAATACACCATAATATATATTATCAATCTTTACTAATAATATCAGATGTTTTCATCATTTCCGCTCTCAGGAGTTACAGCTACTCTAGGAAAAATAGGATTGGCTGCTTTGCAAACGATGTCAATGAGCATCACGTTTAGGTATTTTAGCTTCTCAAGCTACATTTTGTTTTGAATAATTTGCAGTCACGTTCCACAAAAAATCTATAAATACAAAGACATAGCTAATGCGGGAGTGTTCAGTTATAACCGCAGACATTAGCTTACGTTTGTCTTCAGAGAGCAGCTAACTGTGGTAGCAAAACAACCCAATTTTCTGGTTGCTATTGTGTTCAGTCACCATGACAAAGATCACAGAGTATTGTGTGTGTGTGATTGATTCAATGAAATGCAAACTCAGCAATGCAAAAAAATCAGGTAATTATAGGAGCTACGAATACACATGCAGCAGCCATGTTGGATTCTGAACGAGGTTGGTGAGGAATCTCGTGATATTTGGCCAAATAGAATGAAGCATTAAGCAATGGAAATTTCTTACAACACTATGTATGCATTAACAAACTTGTTAAGCTTTTCTCACAATTGCCCCTTTACAGAATGAACCAAGACACCATTGTGTGGTATGAAGGCCTGAGACAGAGGGGCTGGGACAGGGAACTGGGGTCAGGTAAGGTCAGAAACATAGCAGTACACAGCGGGAGTGGTTCAGGACTAAACAAGCAGAAATTTCAGCCAACCAACCAACCGAGTTAAATCAAGCTGGACCAACAGTCTGCTCTGTAGTAAAGGAGGACAGCATTTGACCAACTCTCACAGGACGACCAATCGAATTGGCCCAAAACACGTGACATAACAAGGTACCACAGAAGTAAAAGCATCCGGTCAGTACAAGCCGCAGCCCCGCAGGTTGGTGCCTATGATGACGTCTGTGACAGAATCAAAGACGAACTGGATGTTGTTGGTGTCCGTGGCGCAGGTCACGTGAGAATACACCTCCTTGTTGGGCGACTTGTTCTTGCCTTCGTACTGAGACTTGATGTAAGCAATCCCGTCTTCGTAATTATCTGGACCTGGAGATGGGACCCAGAGAGAACAAGAAGCAGGAGTTACGACCAGTTTCACAGATTTTTAATTTGTTCAGTTTTATTTTGTTTTGACTTTTTGTTTGTTTAATTCAGTTAGTTTTAATTGAAACAAACTGAAGTAGTTCAATTAAGTTAGTTTCTAGTTTTTATTAGTTTGGTTTCAGTTTAGTTTATATTACTTTTAGTTATTTCCTACTTTGGTTAATTTTCAGGTGAAGAAGTCAGAAAGGTTGCAGTATTATGTTGTGGTACATCGATAGGGTAATGAGTACGCAACAGAAGATACTGTTTTCATAAAATGTAGTTGAATGCCGTTTTATCCCAACTTTTGCTTTGGCCATTTTTCAGACCAGCCGTCATTTTGTGAACTGGTGTAATCGCCGCCAGGAAGACCAGGAGTGTTGTCATTTCCTGACAATTAACATAAACCACTTGTACGGGGAAAAAAAATCACTTTGAACGACTAATGAATAAATTCAGAAACAAAAAACATTATAATTCCAATTTCAGCTTATTTTCATAATATATGCAGAATATACTTCCAGCTAGTTCCCCCTATTAATTACTGTTTTTCTTTACTTCTGTTAATGAAAATGTTTCAGATTTTATTAGTTTGTTTTGATACTGTGGTTACGACGGGGCTTTTGATGCATTTTTCATCTGAAGCGTTTAGATCTGTGAACTGCCTCCTACTTCCCATTATCCCCGTTTTTTCCTCCATCAGCGCTATTTTGTGATTTTCTTTCTGAAAACCGAACCTCTGACTCTTGAGCTCAGCAAACATTGTGCTGAGGTGTGCTGAGCTCACTGCCAGCGCGCTTTAATAAACGTGATGCCTGGACAACTTTCTGAGACAAACTGCAGCTGTGAGTTTGCTCCAATAAATGGAAAGTGATGGACATTAATACGTCCCGTTGTTGTTGCCGCAGTGCGCCGCTTTCTCCTGGATTACTATGATAAACCAGCAGCTACAGAACAAAACTCTGGCAGTTCTGACAACCTGAAGCTAAAAACACTGGAGTCATTATTTGCACAGTGAGTGTGGTGATAAGTTTGACGCCGGAGCCAAATCCACGGTGGCTCCCTTCAGGTCCAGTTCATAATTAGCTGTTGGGGCGAGCGCCGCCTTCTGCCAGCTCTTGGCTTGCTTTGCTTTATTCTCATGCTCTTAAGACGAGTCTGATCTCAGTGAGTGGAGTCATTTTTGGTCCAAGCGTCGCCGACGTCTCGGTGGCTCTCGGCCATCAGCAGGCGCTGCCTGTCTGCTCCGGCAGGAAGTTGGTTGGAACCGGCGAGTCGGAAGGGATGGAGAGGGGAAGGGACAGCTTTGGAATCCTAATCTCTTCTTTCTCACAGCTCTGCTGCTTTTTGTCTTTCTGGACCCTTTTTTCCCACAGTTTTTTTTCTTCCTGATTTTCCTCCCACTCTCAGGCGATTTCATGTTTAGTTGTTTTGTCTCGTGTTTTCTCTTGTCTCACACACTCAGGCCCTGGCAGTTTGGACCCTGGGAGCCCTGATTTCATCCTCTTCTGCGGTTTTCCTTTTTTTACTCTTGTAGCTCATCCCTCATAGGATTCATAGTCCCCAGTTGATCTGTTTTGGTTGATACCATGAACCTGCAGCTCTGTTGTCTAAAATGTAGCAGAATATTTCCTCCTTTTTGTGTAAAATGGCCACTGTGATTCCTCAACTCTTACTAGTTGTAGAAAAATAAGAAAAATAGAGAATTCTAATTTAATTTCAATATATAAAGGTTTTGCTTTCAGAAAAAATTATATTTAAGTATATTATTTAGCGAAATGTTACTTCTCAGAACATCCTGCTCAAGTAGATTGTTTTTCATTTGGGCTCTTTGTACTTTGAGTCTTAATTTATTATGACTAATGTTGTTGTAAATGTGTGCATGTCATCAAGAAAAATTATTTAAGCATCCAAAAACACATAAATAAATCTGCAAATAAATTGTGGGTAAACTTTTTAAAGTGAACTGAAATATTAAATTAAAATCCATAAAGAAATAAAGGTCTTGTTTCCAGGACGGAGAGCCATCTAGTGGTTCAAACTGAAAACTGCAGGCAACTTAAAAGCTCATTTCTTTAAAAAAATTGGATTTCAGAATAAAATCCAATTTTTAATAACGGGGAACTAATGTCAATAAAAAAAGAAATAATTCACTTGATTAACATATTTTCTTTGTCTTTATAGCAAAGCAATATTGCGAATATGTTATTCCTTTTGTCTTTTATCTTTATCCGTCATCGATTTTTGATTCATATCTGTACACTGAGTGTGTGAAACGGAAGTCAGATTCCTTATTTGAGCTCCGAAACCAACAGATGCTAAGATGGCTCAAAAAATATCCCCAAAAGAAACGTTTTTTTTTTTCGACAAGTTGGTGACTTTCTAATGTTTTAACGAGAAACCAGCATAAAGGGAACCGTCACTGTGAAGGATGTACCGGTGTATTCTGGGAAGCAGATGGTCAGCGGAGACTTGACGATCTTGTTTTCAAACAGGTCCTTCTTGTTAAGGAAGAGGATGATGGAAGTGTCGTTAAACCACTTGTTGTTACAAATTGAGTCGAAGAGCTTCAGCGACTCGTGCATGCGGTTCTGCAGGAGAGAGATCAGAACATGTCAAACGGGACAGAACTCAACGAGAAGAAACTCCAAACTGCAGAATATGATGACGTGTGCAAAGGACACATAATCTGAGCAAAAGGAGGAACTGTGATGAAAACTAAAACCAAAAAGCAGAACAGAAGTTTGGGGGAGTTCCTCGTAAAACCACAGTTTGCGATCTGAGTTTGTGTGTTAACGTTTTATATAAGCATGCAACATTCAGAAATGATAAGTAAGACTCACTGGCAGTGAGCTTAATGAAGCCATGCATGTTGAGATGTTAGCTGTGTGTTAGAGTCTGCTCTAACGGCATCATGTTAAACTAAAACAAACCCTGTGAAGTTTTTCACCAGTAGGGGCGCTACTGAGCAGTTTGATTAAACCTGACTTGTCAACTGAAGACGAATCAGCCCAGTAATTAGTGAAGGGCTTTAAACAATAAAAACTTTTTAAATTTTGTTTATATCAAAACTAGTTACTGGGAGGAAGAAGATGAGTTTCCAGCTTCTGGAAATGTCTTCCCAAAGCTTGAACCTTTGGGAAGGTTAATGCTTTTGGATTATTTTGAAACGCTCCAATTAAAAATGAGAGAGCTGGAAATCCCTTCTTGACTACAAAAACAGTGCAACTTTATAGGAGCCTGAATCTGATTGGGGCTTTGTGTATAATTTTGACCTTCTGTTGTAATAAATCCAACTGGTGGGGCCAGGATATGTTGCCTAATCACATCAATTTGAAACAGGAACAATTTAGTAAATCAAACATCATCATAAAATGACGGTGATGATGAGTGGGTGAAAACATCAAACCAGAACTGTATGTAGTTAAACGATCACAACAATAACTCCACAGGGTTCTAATGTAGAAATAAGTAGAAACATTAAGAGCAGATGTAAAAGCTGCTAAATTAACGTTGCAGCTGCTTTGGTTATGAAGCATCAAATATTGTTTATTACATTAAGCCAGAATACGTGATAATTTTTTCTTTCACAAAATTTCCCATGCTTAATTTGTGTTTTCTGTGAATCATTGCCACCGAATTATTCACATCTCCTCAATCCACAAGAAATGGTGGATTGAGGAGAAAACTAACTAGATGTTTCAGTGGTTATTTATATGACAGGTAATAAAAACAGACAGATTCCTTCAAACTGTGAGCTGAAAGCAGTTTCTCTCTGGTTCTGATCCAACATTAACTTGAGGAGACAGAGATCGATGAGATCCATCGACCAGATTCACGAGAAACGACTGTTAGAGTTTCACCAACGAGGAAAAGGAAGAAGAAAGATCTATTAATAGAGATGCACCTTTTCATTTCCGATACCAATATCTGAGGTTTACCGATCTGGTAAAAGAAAAAAATCAAACAGCTGAATTGACTCAAAACATTTATTTATTTATTTATTTTTTTAAAATGCAGACATATACGTACTAAATTAGGAATTTATTTGATAATTCGGCCCGAGTACAGCTCACTTAAATACACCAACAGCTGCACAAGCTTGGTCAGAAATGTAAAAACAGCTTTAGTTTGTTCGGTCAGTGCAACTAGGAGTAAAACAGCCAATGCAAAATAAATAATGAAGAAACTGAAAAACAACACAATGACCACCTTGGTCAAACGTAAAAATAAACTGCAGCAAATCAACTTTCAAATGGCTCAGAAAGTACAACTAGGAATTGTAAACATAATGTAAAATAAATAATAAACATAGAATTAGGCTGAATAGATCTGCCTTCATGAATCGGGAACATTGTCGCCGATACTCGATCTAGAATGTCTGTCAATATCGGGACCGATACCGATATTAATAAGGGATCGGTGCATCTCTAGCTATAAAACAGAGGAAACAACAAACACAGAGAGGACCTGCTTCCAGCCGCTAAGGTGAGTGTGTCGACCTATTTGGAGGTTTTCATACCTGGCTGTGGGTGGAGCATCTGCATCTGACAGCTGATTGGTTAGAGAGGACAGTCGGTGGCGACAGTGACAAGAGGAGTAGAAGGAGCCAGAGATGCTGCAGGGCGGAGCTTAGAGAAGGAACAGAAAAACGCAAGGGACCCGCCCCCCGCGTCCGCGTCCCCTCCCCTCCTCAACCCGACATGCTAATGCCAACACACATCCGGTGCTGCAGAGAGAGTGTTCACAGGGCAGGAAGGCAGCGTTCACAACCAGCAGTCGTCATTTCAGAGAACACGATGAAGAGGAGCAACGACCAAACACAGTACATGCGCATCTGAAGAAGAAGGAAGGGAGTGACAGAGAGTAAGTGGTGCAGGGCGTGTTTGTACCAACAGACACCGATTGGAAACCAGTCAGAAGCTGGGAGGCGGAGCCTATCAGGAGCTTTTCCTGTTTTTACCAGCAGAGAAAACATAAACCAAGCCGCTCAAAACTTTCCTGGAGCAAAAGGTTTTAATATCTGATGGTAAAACAAAACAAGGATCCTCCAACAACGGAAACATAAAAGAAATTTACAAAATGGATAAGATTCAATTAATTAACATATGAAGAATTTTATAAGTAAGTTTAGATGAAATAAAAAATTTTTGTGATACTGACGTGACCATAAATTTGTTATGAAAGTATTACTGCTTACACTTTAAAAACTATATCGCTTTATGTTATCAAATCTAAAGTTTAATCACTTTTATAACAAATTTATGTCAGATCATAATTTCTTGGTTAATGACAAGTTGTCATAACGAAGACATTTTGAATAATGGGAACTTTGTATTAAAAGTGTCATGATTTACCGAATGACACTTTATGACATGTCATAAATATTCATGAACATGTCATGACAGTGTTATGACATGTTTATGACGGTGTTATGACATGTTTATGACGGTGTTATGACATGTTTATGATGGTGTTATGACAGTCTTATTCACACCCCGTCAAATAAAGTGTTACCCATTTTTGTGAGCAAAACTTTCCACTTAAGAACTTAAGAGTTTTATGGTTTTTAGTGTTTTTCTTTTGCTCTCTGGTAGCAAAGAAACAACATTTTGCAACCAAATTCACTGTTGTTTAAGTCTCATCTAATACAGTAAGGAGGCAAATACTTTTGCTCTGCACAGCAGATGACTAATCCACTAAGTTAATATTCAGCTTGCTTTCCAGTGCTGTGACACACATCAGCTCTGTTACCTGCTACCCACAGGTCCTTTCACAGGTATTTTGACATTATAAAACTACACTCCTCCCTTTTATCAAAGTTCAGCCTGTTTGCATGCAAATGTTCCTTTTATGAGTCCAATTATTGAAATACAGAGACAGGAGGCTCTGTATTTCTCTGCTTCAGCTCATGAAGCAGGTTATATGCGCTGGTGCTAAAATCTAACATTCTGGTTCAAGATTTAAATGGTTTATAGGTTATTACTGTCTTGACATATCGCTTTTAGCTGATCCCAAACTGTTTTGGGAAAGAGAGACTGTTAACCTGAAAAGTTCAGCGTATTGCAATACAATATCAATTCCTTCACATTTTGTCATCGTATGACCAAAAACTACACCAGTAAAACACTGGGTTTTACTGGGAGCTGAAGAGGTGAAAGCCATGTATAAATTCTGATGTAGGAGAAATATTATTAAAATAAAAATCTGAAAAGTCTGCATTTGCATTCAGCTGCATTTACTCTGAAAAAGGAAATGCTGTGCAGCTTAACTAGCAAACAGAATCAGAAATCCAGCTGTCCCATGAAGGCATCATAGTTTACCAGAAGCCATGTGACGGTAAGTTCTCACATCACAAGACCAAAAATCAGCTGTGGCGTTGAAACGAAAACATCAGAGCGCAATTTGCTTCTTCATAAAATATAAACATAGACCAGATTTTAGCGGTTATAGGATTTACTTTTTGTCTTTGGTAAAAGACCACAAACCATTTTTCTTGCAGGCATTAAACTTTTGCATGCTTTTAGGTCGCGTTTACCCAGAATGCCTTGTGCTGTAGTGGTCTCTGGTTCACTTTGTGTTCACATATGTATTCAAATCGCAGCAGAGTTTTTTGTTGGGCTTCAGAGTGTGATTAGCATTCACACTTCACCAAACAAACTGGTCTATTCAGACAAACAGACTGGAGTTGAATTGAAGTGGACTGAACACGGCTGGAAATAAATGCAGACAAAACTTTTCAGAATTTATCTGTTAAAAAAAAAAAAAAAAGGAAACCAAAATAAATAATTTTCAAATCAATATAATTGTCTGGTTGGAAAACACCTGAACCAGAATAACAAAATAAAATCATAAAATCACTGAATAATAGCCAGGAGTGAAGATGGATTCAAATCCATTTTCCGCTGCTTCTTTGCCGCTACAGGCAGATTAGCATCATAAGAAAAGTTGCTTGCTAATTAAAACTCCAGCAGAGCAGTGAGTTTAACAAGCTGCAGGATCGGGTTATGTGTTGCTTCCTCGGTCCAATTACTGGGAGGTCCTTCGCTTTTTCTTCCAAGTTGTGGAAATTTTTGCTGGACTGGAGGCTTTCGGTAGTAAAAACAGAGAGAAGGTTGGAGCCAGGAGGAGAAACATTTGTCTGCTAATTAGAACTCCTACATAATTTGTAGCTTAGCGATAATAAAAATGGATAACAGAAGATCAGGTCTGTACAAAGCATCCCTGGGTTTCTGTGAAAACTTCCCAGTTTTGTCTCACTGCAAGTGCCTCAGTTTACTGATGTCTAACAATTACAGAAACGGCTGTGTTAAATGAGTCACTAAAGTTCCTCCATTTATTTCTTCCATGATGGATTGTTTCTCCCTGTGTGGTTATGAACCAATCCTGGGGATTCTAGTGATGCTGACTGCAGGCGAAGATTCTCTCGTATTCACAACATTGGCTGCATTTCCACTCACCTTAAAATTGTGCAAAATAGGTTTAAAGAAATAAACTGGTTTAATGGAGACACACTAACTTAAGGCAGCTTCTCTGCTGTATCAAAATTGCAGTATTGCAGTCCGTTGCAATATTGCATATTTGTTATCAAAACTGCAACGGAAATTCTTTATGTGCTTCATGAGTCACATGATCAACAGCAAGATGTTGCTATTGGCAGAAAAGCTGAAGGCAACAACAGGAAGTAGAGGGAGGATGATTGAGCTGGATTTTTTAAAATGACTTATTGCATGAACAAACTTATTAAAATGTGATTTTAATCACAAATGTCATCGTTTAATTGTTGAAACAATTTTGTAATTGTTTCAACAATTGCAAAAATGAAAAATTATGAGTAGAAACATAAAAAACTAGTCACATATTATTTGTATTTCCATTAATGGATATTGAGAATCGTATAAATATAACTGGTCCGACACATTGTCTTCCAGGAGTATAAATAGTTATTTTTTTTGTTTTTCACAGCCTTTTGCATCATTTCAGACGTACTAAACGGAGATCTGGGCGGCTTGGCCCATTGACTTTGTCAAAGTATGCAGGTTGTTTAATAAAATATGATCCTGTGTTTGTATGACTTTAAACTTTCGGATGATTTTGTGGGCGTGATTAAGATCATGTGTTTGACCTTAATGAAACCTGATGTATTTGTTGCCATTTCTAAAATGCTCAGACATCCGTTGTTTCCTGTTGTGCATAAATAAAAAAAATTCTGCACAGATTCCTCAGTTTGCTGTTATGATCTAAGAGAATATTTCAAATGTATTGCAAATGAAAAATGTAAAAATATGTGAACATTTTGGATTCAGTTGACCATATCAGAGTGTACAGTGATGTACACGAACTGCGGCCTGATTTAGGATTGAGAATCACTGGGTTAGTGAAAAATGAGGGCACAAACTGGCAAAGAGCTGAAATTATCCTGGGATTTATTGGTCAAATATTATTTCTGAATGCAGACTATGATGCTTTAGGTCAGTAATGACGTATTTCACCTTCAAGATACTCAGCAAATCCAAATGAAGGTAAAAAGGATTTTGAGCGGTGTTTACTCTGTGATCTGATGACTTGTTGCAGCGCTGAATGAACTTTGATCATTTTTCAAAGCTTTCTCTAAATGAAATGCTTATTCCTGAATTCTGCAGACATTTATCCTTTCCTGTCTGAAGCCTTTCCACAGGCCGACTGCTTACTGTCGGCTTACTCAACACTTTCTACGTTTAAAACACACATGGCGTCTATTTTCAGAAACTTTCCCTTCTTCTGGAATAACTGAAAAGTACCAGATGCTCAAATATATATGGATAGAAAATCTGAGTTTTTATCTTAATGTAAATCTTTCAGATAAATTAATTACACAATGTAAAGTTCTATAATATTTATTATACACGTTTATGTAATCCTTAATTTATTTCTGACTTACTGAATAAGTCAAATACAGGAGGATTTTCACATAAGCCTTTTTATTTACCAATAATATTTATATTTTTAAGGTTTGTCACAGATGACAATAAGGCTACATGTCGCTAACATAAAAACATATCAACTATTAGAAATAGTAGAAGTACAAGAAGTTCTGACTTCTCAGGTGTTTAGGCTGTTACAGCTCACTAAGTTACAAACAGCTGTTTGGTCCAAAGGGATTTATTTGACCTCAAACCAGATTTATAAATGATAAAGCAGCTATATATAAATCTATAATGTAAAATGTTGGTCGGGTTCTTACCGTGGTTTCGTCCTCATGCAGAACCTGGTCGTAACCACTCAGAGCCACGCAGAAAATGATGGCCGTCACATCTTCAAAACAGTGGATCCACTTCTTCCTCTCCGACCTCTGACCTCCCACATCAAACAGCCTGCAGGACAGCAGAAACAAACACATACAGCTAAATAAAAGCTTGTGTAGCTGCAACACTGTCTGTCTTCCCATTTTGGCTTCTAAAAACTCAGTTCCACTCTGGAACCTGTTTACACTGATTATTTGTGCTGTAAATACGTTAATGGACTGAAACACCTGAAGGATCTGCTCCAATGTGAACATAAAGTGTCAGGAACATGGAGCTAATTCTCCATTAGCAAGTTGCACATCAACTAAATTCACATGACTGCTGGAGAAGTTGGACAAAACACTAAATTGTTAAACAGCAATTCCAAAAGCAACATTAAGCAAACAAAGTTAAGCTGTCTTAATTTGAATAATGCAGCAGACAGAATTACTGAAACTCAAGTAGAGTAGAGAATAAAAACACAGTTGACCTGTTCATCTGGACAGCTGAGTTTAAAGATTTTTGAGACTTTTGGAGTCTTTGCTCTCGTCTCAGTCAACACTGGAGTTCCAGCATGAAACCCCAACTATTCTGCCTTCATCTCAAGCTGATGGTTAGGCTCAGTATATCTGATGCTTTCACAGTCAGGTGTTCCACATTAAAACATTAAGGGGAGGCACAAACAAGAATCCTTAAAAGCCGAACCATTAAAGGCAACATTAATGGAGGTGTATGCATTTCTTTGAGCCTGAATGCATATATTTGACTGTATGTGGTTAAGAAAAAAAATCTCCTGTAAATTTAAGGCTCTGAACAAAATCGCTGCCATGATTTATTTTCTGCAGAAAGAATTGAATTATAGAGCAATTATAATTTTATTATAACTTTTTTCCCTCATTTTAAATGTTCTTGTAAAACCTGTAAAACAGATACGCATATTTTTATAGGGACTAAAGCTTTGCAGTCCTGCAACTTTGAGCTGGAAAAACCAAAACCTGGTTGGGTTGCTGGTGAATCCAACTATGAAGTGTTTGAACCCAGAGGAAAATGTCTAAACAACAGATGTTATCCATTACGTCATTTTGCCCCAGCAGAAAATCACCCAGCCTCACTGTGTTGTGTTTTTGCGGTGTTGGGAATGAGAGGCCTGAGTCCGGAGAGAAACGGAGCCAGCCATGTGTGTGACGGGTCCCACCCGTTACAGGAACAGAGGAGCCTCCCACTCCCCGCATGACTACCAATAATAGCAGCCCAGCTGGAAATCTGCAGGATGAACCTCAGAGACGCAGCGACGGCGCATCAGTGGAAACCTCCAACCAGCAGCACAAAGATGCTTCTAAGCCTTTCGTGGTAAATCAACTCATCGCATGACAAATTAGAAATGCTCCCCTTTAAAATATTTGAAAAGTCGACATTTTAAGAAATGCTGCAAACATTTGACAACCAGTTTGAAGTTTGCACTACTTGTTAAAGCCCAATGATGATGATGATGATGATGATATTTTGTGAAATGCAATTTTAGTTTGAAAGACTTCATTATCCGTCTTACTTATTGTGGTTTCAGTGTTTTTGTGTCTATTTTGGATATTTAAAGTGTTTTCCAGTGTTAAATATTCTTTAGAAATTAAAATGTATTCTTATTTTTATTATATTAGTTGAAATGGTCTGAAAATCTAAATATCTTTAATCACAATCATTTCTGTATGAAAGAGGATGAAGGCCACTGTAAAAAAAAAGAAAGAAAAAAGAATTTTGACTTTAATTTTCTGCCATAAAAAGTCAAAATTCTGAGATCAAATTCTGAATTTTGAGATTAAAGTCCAAATTTAAGATTAAAGTCCAAATTATGAGGATACATGTCAGAATAATGACATTAATACCATTTTATTGGTCCTAATTCTCTTCCATATTTCAGCAAATATGGAAGAAGATGTGTTATTGTGACTGGCCTCCGTGCATCTTTAACTTCGATTTGTTGATGAAAACAGCAAGAAAGAGACATAATGATGCATCCATCCAGATAAACAATGATCCTTTAACAGTTTACTAACCCGCCACTCTAAATGTTTGAGTTGCTTTAGAGAATATGCAGCCGAATTATGACAAAATCTCATCCTCTCCATTTCTCGCCTGGCCTCTCGCTCCCTCCGCTCCGTGCTCTAATTGAATCTGACCTCGTTAAAGAGCCAGAGAATCATAAATATAGATACTTGTTTAAACCATCGGATCTAATTAATTACAGAGCGGAGTTTCTGTGGTGTGAGTGGAGTGGGGAGCAGGGGGACTTGCTCTGGGCCATCCCAACCTGAAGTGAAGGTTTTTGAAGGTGAAGTGCGTCTCGACGATGCCTGTGGTCTTCACTCGGGTCCGGAGGATGTCCTGCTCTGTGGGCTGGTAGTCGGCCGCACCGATCCGATCTAGGCTGTCGAGGTAGCTGCACACACACACACGCACACACACACAGAGGAAATGTTAAACAGCAGCAGAAGATCAAACTACTCTGAACACAAAACTTACACAAAACACATCCCAAATATTAGGCAAATTCAACATCGACAGACTTTGTTAACACATTATTTTGACTTTATTGTCACATGACTTTATTCTTGTATTACTTGTAATAAGGCTTTACTCTCATCTTTAAAAGAGAAATATTATCGGGTTGACATGAATTCAAAATCTAAATAAATAGAAGCTGTGAAACAAGATGGTGGACGTTTTTACTCTGAGTTGTGGAGACACAATGAGGGCACTGGTGAAAAAAATTCAGATATTCCAAAAATCAAATCTTCAAAAACTATAAAATCAACTCATCGCCCAGCCCAATGTGTACATCATGGTCATTCTGTTGTAACATAAAGCCATAAACTTTTGTGTATTTCAGAGTTCTCTGTAATGTCTCTACATTGTCTTGATCAAAACATATGCAGACTTTCTGAAGCTCTTTGAAAAATGTTCTTTGTTTTTCTACAAATTGTTTTAGTCCAGTCAAAGTCCTTCTAAAAAAAAAAAGATAATATTCAAAATGACTTCATTATGTTCACTGTACAGATGCTGGTCGATCGGATGCAGATAAAACAGAAAGAACGACTCTGGGTGGTCTGACCTACTTTCCATGACATCAGAATGCTGGTGATGAATATTAGTGGCTCAGGTGGTTTATAGGTAACATTACATAACAGTGATAATATCACTCCTACCTACTACATTACTGTCACTGTAAGTGTAGTTAATGTGCTTCTTTCAGAGGTTCTGCAACATGCCGGGAAAATCCTCTCAGTAGTAAAACAGATGGGCTGATCTTACCTGAAAAAGCTTCATCATCTTTATTGTATTTCTCACAAAGGAAAAGCAGTGTTTTTCAAATTTAAAGTGCAAAGCATTATTTATATGTACCGCTCCTGCAGGTGCTGAGCTATCTGAATGTCTAAATTACATCCTTGCCAGTGAGCAAAGTGAGCAGCTGCTTGTTTAGAAGAGAAGAAGAAGAAAGGCAGGGAGGATGAGATGATTCTGTTGACTTGTGCAAAGGCATATCCCTGGAAGTGCACCTTTATTTTTACTGCAAATCAAATGATCCTGAACAGAGGCATGCAGAGAAGCATTCCAGCGGTGCATGGAGTGCTGCTCTCACTTTCGGCTGCAGTAGTAATACCCAGCAGTAGTTTTTCGTCATGCTAACTGCCTGGCGTTGTGTTGTAGTTGTAGCATTACTGCAAGTTTCTGATTCCCCTCAAAAAAACCAAGAAAACATTTTCTGCTGGACTTTCTGGCCTGGCTTTGTTTCTCCGAGTTTAAATAGTGCAGAAGTTTCCTCCCCAAATCAAAGATACACATGGTTCCTGGTCGCTACAGACTTCCTGTATTAAACCTGAACCCTCAATTAGTGGGAACTTGCAGAAGGTTTCTGGTCAAGCGACCAGGAAAAACAGGAGAGGTTTAGTCTGCAGTCATGAACACCTTCAGTCAGACATCGTTCAGTCTGCAGGCCAGCAGCAGCAGTCTGGGTGGTCTGACTGCTTTTAACGCCGCTCAACTCACGCTCATTATTTCTTCATAATTAAGGCAGATTGATGGCTTAATGCATTTTTCCACATTAATCTCCCCCAAATGAATTATTAGGACTGAAAAACTTATTTTGTTTTTCAGGCATTCACCTCATCATAACCTACCATGAATGTTAAGGCTAATTAGCATAACCACAGATGACAGATAAAGTGTTTTCCTTGTTTCTCTGCTATTAGCACACTGAGCAGCAGAGACAGGAGGGTGATTGACAGCGCTAAGATCCTCCTCCTGACTCTGATTGGTTGTTTTCGGGGTCTGCATTTTCGCTGACCACAACAACAGCAAGAGTTTGATTTTTCACAGCTTGCCCGTCTCATACGACATGGTGACTGTTTCAATAAAAATGGAAAAGAAAACTGCAGCTTTAAGATCAAATTTAAAAAGCTAGTGACAGATCAGTTTAGATCAACATAAGCAAAAATATTGATTACTAAAAATTAAACGGTGGTTAAAAGGACCCAAACTGTTTCCGGAATCAATCAGGGTTTATTCGTCTCTTATTCTCCTCACAGTTTTCTTCTAAAAATTTCTGAGGAAGCAAACATAACAAATCACTTCTCCCAAACAACCAAACATGACCGACGCTCTCCATCAGCAGAGGTGAACCCTGAAGTACGGACTGAGAGAAGAGATGAACACGATACGCACTCAAACGTAATGGATATAATGCTTCTTTATTTTTAGATTGGTGATGTTCTTTTAGGGCTAGCGGACACACAGTTACTTCAAAAGAAAAAAGATAAAGGCTCGAGGGAGAAGATATGTTGACAGAGTAAGAAAAGGCAGACGGAAAACACACACGAGCACACACAGCTTCGCTGATGAGAACTATTGATTTTAGAGGAAAATATTGGTTAGATTGTGGTTTGAAAAGGAAGAATATGACGAGCTGGTCAGGAGGAGATGAAGAAAACGAGAAGCAGAAAGCACTCTTTACCTCCTGAGATCCAACTGGGCATTAATCTGCAACCACAGTGTGTTTTATGGAATGAAAATGAACGCAAACACGAACCACATCCCACACTCACTGGGCTCTGTTTGCTCCCAGTGAGTGTGAGTGGACAGGATTAATGACGACTCGATGCTGAGGCAGGTTTCAATTTACAAAGTGAAATGGCAATGATTAGATTACAAAGCAATCAAACAACCCACACATTCTTAGCATTAATGCAACAGAAGGAAGGGGAGTTAAATTGAAAAGAGAGTTAAGAATAAATTAAAGCTGCAAGCAGTGAAATCCATCCAGGTTTGACGTCGGATCAGAAGAATTTATTTTCAGACTTTTCAGGTGGCAGAAACGTGAAGAAAATTATTTTATGATGCGTCAAAAACACTAACAGATAGAGTCTGGAGCAAAGAGTTTGTAGCATCATTGGTATTTTGTGTAAATCTGCTAAGTGTGGCAGGCATGTATTCAACCTGCCCAACTCCATTCTTACTAAAACCAGCCTTCACTGCTAATATGAGAGTAAGTGTTTGGGAAACGTCTCTGCTAGATTTGCACATCTAGAGACTGAAACGTTTTCCCATTTCTCTCTCCCAGATGTTTCAAACTGAGTTAGATTGAGGAGAAAAGCTGTCGGTAAATCCTACCGAGAATCTTTCAACAGGATTTAGGTCTGAACTGTAAAACTTTAAAAACATCCTCATGATTTGCTCTGAAGTTTCGTTTTGTTTTCAGCTGACCAGAGTAACTTCTGCCTCCTGTTTGCGTCTGCTGCTGTTTGTTTGTTCACTAATGTTCTCTATCAAACTCTGAAACATGAAAAAGTCAAAGAGTTCTTAGTAATTTTGCAGGCTGATGTACAATGTGTGACAAACTCTTACAGTTACAACAATAGATGCAAGAAATGTTTCCTCTGTCCATCGACTGCAGTGAGCAGAGTAACTATGAAGGCTATCAGTCTATTTCTACAACTCCAGTTGTTTGATAATTGAGTTAGAAAGGTCAGTCAAAGGTCAGTAATTGTTTCGATTTATCCATTTGTCTTCCACGACCTTTCCTGTGACACGCGGCTGACCCCTCTGTGCTGCTTCTGCTTGCCGTTCCCCCTGCAGCCACTTCTCGCCGCGCTGAACTTGCACTAAGACTCATGTCAACATTATTTTATGCTCAGCATCGTTGTCCGCCTCAGGACTCACACACAGACAGCAACGTAAATTACATTTAAACCAGGCTGGAAAGGGATGATAAGTTTTCCGTCTGGTTTCTGGATGACATATAGTATGTGCACAACTGCTGCATTAGTCTTTCCTCTCAGACTGATATTTCTCAACATGGCGCATTAAGTTGATTAACTCCAGACCCCTGAGTGTGCTCGCCTCATTTCATTGGTGATGTGCAGAATTATAGAAGAGAAGTGGATTTAAAGCCCAGAGAGGTTTTTACTGTTCAAGCTGAGCAGCCAATTGGTTCAAAAGCTAATAAATGTTCATTTGGAGAAACAAAGTTTAATTTTCTGTAATTATTAGCAGTCCACATCCCATCCTTTGACTTGGAGGAGTCAACCATTTATGGTATAAGAATGATCCCAACCGCTCTGTAAAATTTCAGATGGCTGAAGCATTTAGAAAACGATTTGAACTATTCCAGTTTATTTTGGTTGTCCAGAATCCTCTTTCCTTTCCGAAGCTCTTTTTTTCTCCAGCATGTAAACTGAGAAGCTTGACTTTGTCTCTGACCCAGTTCTGTGTTTATTTGGTGGTATGATTTGATTGACTCTCCAGGGCGGTCTTATGTCACCGATCCTGTTCATGGACAGCGTCTCAAGGCGATGTCGTGGAGAAGAGGCCGTCTGCTTTGGGAACCGTAGGGTCTTATTGTTGCTGGTTCCAGATGAAGTTGGCTTCACCTCCAGTCTGAACTGGAGTGGTTTACTGGTGAGTGTAAAGTGGCCGGGATGAGAGTCGACCACCTCTGGGCTGGGGTTCTGCCTCAAGCACAGCAGTTTAAAGGAGACTCATTATGTAAAACTCACTTTTTGCGGATCTTTGTTCTTCCATTTGGGTTTCTACTGCTTCTAAAAATACACAACTGTTTTTTGGTGTTAGGAAAAATACATTTTTCAGAAACCTCCAGAATGTAACCTCACAAATCAGCAGGCGCTGCACCGTTACCTAGCAACCCCAACTGAGCTGCAGGTCATCTGGTCAGGTGGTACAATGGCTGCTGGAAATAATAACAGCTGTTGTTGACTAATTGTTCAGAAACCACTTTCTTCATTCGAAGGTGCATGGTTATATAGTTGTGCATTTGTTTTTAGTCATTTTAACAAGCAAGTGTAAATGTTGAGCTGGGGGCGTGGCCAGCAGCAGCTTAATGGTACTTAAAGTGACAGAGACCCTAAAACAGTTCATTCTGAAAGGAGCAGAGCTAAAATATCATTATCCAAGAATCATTCTGTACAAAAATAAAAAAAATTATAAATAGGCATGTATTGCTACACCTCCAAACAGGAGCTGCCTAAAGAAACCTTATATTAGCTTTTTAATGCTTTAATTTGATTGACAGCACTAGTTTTTTTTATACCATGCTGTCATAGGTTGCTTTTTGAGATACTGTATCTACTTCCTGGTTTCAGGTGATTTTGTGATTGATCAGACCTGACAGTAAATGTGGCTCATGGAAGTTAAGACATGATGTAACAAGGAAGCAATAATATTTTCACAAACGGTCAGGTTGATTGGATAGATTTGTCTTTCAAAGCATAAGCCATCATTTGGAGACTCCATTTTACATTTACTCCGGTTATTCTGCCTAAAATAATAAAAACAATCTGGAGGGGTACATCTGTAATACTTTTTCAGGGCAAAGTATGTGACGTTTCTTCACATAATTGTTTAAAAGAAGGTCGCCACAAATTCATGGCTGTTGCTTCGTAACCAGGGTTGGGAAGGTTAGATACCACCCTCAGGAAATCTGTGATTTACTGACACAGATTTCCTTGTGACTTCTTTAGAAGCGACAGAAAGTAACATAATAAAACCACAGAGCAGCATGAAGAAGAAAGGTTTCTGCAGCATAAGGAGACCAAAGCTGTTTCCCATAATGATGGTTTTTCTAAAAAAACAAAAAAAAAAACAAAAAGAATTGTAAAGTTTCTTACACCAATTTACAGCTGCAGCATAATCACCTTCAGAGGCACTGCAGTATTTAAAGTGGATCTTCTGCTGTGTTTAGCCCCAAAACAAAAAGACTAATTCAAAATCTTTTGCAAACAACTCAAACTGCATGTTTTCTTGCCTGTGCGTGGATTGTTAAATATTGCCAACTCAGAGAATTTAGCTACCTCATGTGGCATTTTTACATAATTCTCAGTGTGCGTACGTGCATGTTGTGTGATCGCCTTTCTAAACTATGGCCGTGTCACAAGGCAGGAATGTAAATCGCAGATGGAGTGTACAGTATGTGCATTGTGGTAAATAGGTCAGGACACTCAGGGCCTTTGCACACAAACACAGAGGTGGCTTCAGGCAGGACCTACTCCTTTCACACCGTGGCGTTCTGCTTTCTATGGAATAAAAACACGCATTACATGCATGTATGATTACCAAACCTGCACCATGCACAGAGATACCGCTTACGTCTCCAATAGTCATAAGAGCAGAAAGTTTTGATCACAGCTGATCTCTGGTTCACTGAAATATCATCAGATTTCTGGGGTTTCTCAGGAAAGATGCACAAACGCACGCTTGTCAACCGTTTGTGTGGTCTGGTCATGTGATGTCTGTCCTATCGTTTCATTGGCTGGGAACTGTGCTCGATTGCACAGGCCTCAATATAATAGGAAGTGTGCATCAAACTTTAATGTGACATTAAACACACACACACACAGTGATAAATAAGCTGCAACTAAAAGGTTCACCATCAGTTTGGACACAAATTTCATGTTTTCACCACGTTTTAATGGCTTTTACCCCAAAATGTTATGCCAATTTCAAATGCATTGATGTTCTTCACCTCTTCTCTGACCATTTATTTTGTTCAGTAAGTACTCTCCCTTCTCCTTTATTGTACTGTAAAGCTTTGATTCTTGTTGTGAATGAAATGATCTGGGCTTCAGGACATCTGATCAACTCAAAAATCTGAGATCTGCAGAAAACCAAGAATTAAAACAGGTATAGAAAGAAGAAACGATGTTAACAAGGAGAGATGTGCTTTGATACGGTTATTGTTGTTGCTCTAGTTGAAGCTTTAATTATTTACTCATTATTTATTAATTCAATTTATGGAAATCTGATATGCGATTTAAAAATATTCTACTGTTCGTCAAAACGGTTCATGATCACTTCAACAGTCAGATCTTTAAATGGTTCTGCTACAAACAGCGAAGTTATGTTTAATGTGAGACCGTTTCAAAAGCAGAAACAGGTCTAAAGCACAAGGCATTCTGGGTAAATACAACCAAAACTAATACACAAAATGGCTCGTGACGTTCTACCAAAGACAAAAGAGATTTCCTAAACTAAAATCTGACACCACCCTATTTTTGTTTACACTTCATGAACAAGAAAGTTGTGCTCAAACCTCTGACTTCTTCAGAGGTTTTTGTGCCGTTTTCTTTAGAAGCTGTTGATACGGCGCCACCACAGGAGAGGAGGGGTTACATCTTGCTCAAAGTTCTTACAGGAGAATAAATCTCAAATAAATGTTAAAAATGTTGTCTGGCAATAGTTTTACCAGTAAAAAATGACTGTTTCAGGAAGAAGGCAAACACAGGAAGTGAAACATCACCCAAAAAGCGCTCACAAGTGAAGAACAGATTTAGAAACATGGACGTACTACTGCGCTGAGTCGTTGAGCTGGTACTCCCGGGCGCGGCTGAAGCATTCCTGGATGCCCGAGTCGGCCCACAGGCGCATCATGGCGCCCAGCAGCTCAGCGGAGTACGGCTCTGTGTCTTCCATACGACTGACGACGTCACACACCATCTTAGCGTCCGCCTGCAACACGAACACAAAACAGAAAACAATTGGTTAGCATGCTGCAAACTCTTTCTAAGAAATGACACAAGCCCTGAAAACAGTGGAACATGTGCAATTATTGAACAAAGCCACCTAACAGAGCTGCTCTTACAGAGGCATCACTCCAGATTTATTTTTATCACTCTTCATTGTGGGCATACCTTAAAATAATAATAATAATAATGACAATAACACTGGACATTCAGACTGAAGTGGCTGTTGAAAAGCTGCACATACAGAAGATCCAGAGGGCTGGAAATAGACGGAGCTCTCTGGCATCTCGCTCAGCCTTGCAGAGGTTTGTTTTTAGGTTGTTGTCATGCAGCTGTGATCCGGCCGCGCTTCCCTTCAGGGCCAGAGGCTGCTGATCCGCTCCGGGCTCCTTCCACACAAAGACACTCCAACGCAGCACTTCTCACCGAGTCACAATATCACAAACCGCTCATGTGATCACAAACACCCGACAACGGAGTGTCAATCTGCTACACTTGAAACCTACAGATGTTTATGTCTTCATGTTCATGGTTTAGATTAGAAGAAGCAAAATATTCCAAAAAAAAAAAGACAATATAGACAGATTTTCTTTTTAAAATCAGTCTTTCTCAAACAATTTTGGTTTGTATGTGAAATAACAAGCCAAAAAACTTAATTGCTAAATGCATTCAGTACGGGGTTAAACGTTAAAAACACCCATAATTCATCCGTTTTCCTTCTCTAAGCAGATGTTAAGGTCCTTAAAAACTTCTCCAGGTCTTCTCGGCATTTTCAAAAACTTTTTATTCCTGTTTGGATGCATGTTTATTTCTGTCCAGATATTTAACTTAACCATGAAACTGTTTGATGCTCAAGTTTCACTCGTATTTGAAAAGAGTTATTCAGTAGTTACATGTTTGGTATCGTCAATAGACCTTTCCTAACCTGTTCAAGGACTAATTATAGGCCACTTTTAAAGCACCGATTTTCTAAAAAATATTTGGAAACTCAATTTTGCCTAAAATCATTTAAAAATCTGTAATGGCAAACCTGTAATACTTTCCAGGGTACTGTATGTGATATTTTACATAAATGTTTAAAAAAAGTTCACCACAATTTTATAAAAAAAAAATTCTGCTAATTTTATATATTTAAAAAAAAATATATGCATTAAGATCCATTAAAATGGGCATGTGCTAATAAGAGCTTAAACATTGGGATTATTTTACTAAAAAAATGTAAGAAAGGATGCAGTGGTTCTGGAATCGTCCAAACTTCCGTGAAAATAAACATTCCTGGTTTAATCCGTTTTCCCAACACAAATGTGCACGTCAGCAGCGAAGGCGATCAGATTTACACAGCTTTTGTTATCTGAGTCGGCGACGCTTTAGATTTACACACCACAGTGAAAAACAAACAGAACGTACAGCAGAAAATACTGAGTTACTATGAACGTGAAATAGGGAACCCGGAGCAAAATAAAGACATAACACAGCGACAGGAGATAAATATGCATTAAAATCCACATTAGACCCAATAACTGCTGTCACTAAAACAATACATCATTAAGCTTCACATCATCAAACTCAGCATGAAGCCAGTGAAGCGGTATAGTGTGTCAGATTTGGAGCCGATTTTCATTGAAATGTAATTATAGCCAGACATTATAATTAGATTGTGCAGCACTCAGGCTCGTATTACAGCACCTGAAGCCAAGGTCTGTGTGAAGTCTGACATTCTAGAAAATTTACCAGCAAAGTGACTGAAACTGAGCACAGAGGTGATTTAAACACAGCCGCTCTGATGAACTCATGGGTCGCCCAGTTTAACCCCAAATCAGAGCCACAAGCTGTAAACGGCTTAATAAGCAGCTTTTCTTTTCTCTTTTGCACTTTTACCTTCTTCTGTTGCATCACTTCATTTGCTGCCGGTAGATCATTAACAAAGGCTTGTACCATCATAACACTCCAAGTGCTTCTTTACTGAAACTCTATTCCCAATTGATAAAACTCAACAAGTCAATTCCAGATTTTTTTGAACACTGCAAAAACACAAAAGCTTACCTCGTATTTCTGTCTAGTTTTTAATGCAAATATCTAGAAATTAGATCAAACTACCTTATAAGTTTCATTTATTGTTTGTTTCATTCTGTAATTAAAGAATGACTCCTATTCACAGAAAAATATAATTAACTATTTAACTCAGAAGACTATTGCAAATATATTTCAAATATACACAAAAGATCAACAAAAAAAATTATTCCATAAAGCGACACCTTTTATTGAAAAGCATCTTTCCAATGTCACTAAGTCACTTTATATCAAGACACACTAACTTGTTTTAGTTAATTCCATAAAATTGATGGAATAGCATTAGCTCCAGATTATGTCACTAATAACAAAACATTCTTCCCTGGGTATAAGTGGAATTAGAAGTTTTTAATCAATATTAAGGAAATATTTGCTTAAAATAAGCTCTTACATATTGCTTTCAAATGTACTAAGATATTTGCACAAGAAACCAAACAAACTATGATTTTGGGTTTTTGCAGAGAAACAGTTTTCTTAAGTTTATTTATATTGCATATTTCAGTGAGAAGACAGTTTCATGTCACTGAATCTGTAAGTGTGGGTGTTTTAACAGATAATACAATTCAACATGAAGGTTACACACTTGAACATGGAGCTGATCCACCTTCAGCTTCGATTACAACACATGTGCATGACTGTGTTGAGTCTGCAGAATGCAGCGCTGCACCATTCATCTGCTGCCAGCATGCTGCTGAGAGACGTCTAAGATTCTCAGTTATGTTCTGGACGCCTGTTCGCCACACTGTTTCTAATATTAACTCGCCTCACTCTCTGAACCAGGGTCTCAGCTCTTTCACATATCAGCAGATCGTGACTCGGTCGGCAATGAGGAATTAATCGAATGAATATTAATAATAATTAAAATCTAAAGTCGCTGACATCACCATTCCACACAATCAGCAGAACTTCTCACATCATTTATTCATTTTAACTTGAAAAAACTTCTGCATGATCTCACATAGTTCAATAACGACCAGCTGAAACCAATGCAGCAATTTTTATAAAACAAAACCTCCATTTATGGTTGACAGCATAGTTTTCAGATTTAATTTAGAACTGCATGATTTAATCAAGATGAACCTGAACAGAACCAGAACAAGAAAAAAGGAGGGACTGAAGAGGAGAAGAAGGAGGGAAGGAAAGAAGGAAGCGTTAGAGGATGAAGGGATGAAGGGAGGACAAGAACAGGAAAAAAGGTGGGACTTAAGGAATTAAACAGAAAGGAAGAAAGAAAGGAGATAAGTAAGTAAGGAAAGATGAACGAACAAAGGAGAAAATTTCAAACTGAAGAGAAGAAAAAAAGAAACAAGGAAAGTTGTGGCGGAAATGACAGGATGAGTCCCAGTTGACCAAGTTGAGCCAGTAGACTGGTTTATCAGAATCCACCCAGAGCTGCCACTCTTCTTCCTCCCTCCATTCCTGTCTCTCCCTCTTCATCTCCATGTGCAAACATGTCACCTCTCCGCCCTGCAGCCAGCGGGCCTCTGGTCCCTCATTAGTAGTCTCCACCGTGTCGTCCCTCTGTCCCTCCATCCTGACCTCCATCTGCACTCGTCCCTCTGTCGTATTGTTCTGTCCTTCATCTGTCTTTCCATTCCAGCTCAGCAACATCTTTGTTTGTTCTCTAATGTTCCTCCCGCTGCATCATATTTCTCCTCCTCTTTTTCTCCTCAGAACTTCTGGGCTGTTTTCAGTCTCTTCTGGCCCGTTTCACCATGCTGTGTTCGGTTTCCCCTCTGCATCTATTTTTGAACACCAGCCACATTCACGATGACTTCCTCCTCTCCTTTCAATCAAATCTGTCTCTTCCCTGCTCGTCCTTCCCATCTCCCCTGTCAGTTCCTCTGCTCTACCCATCATGGCAGAGATGAACTCAACTCTGTTCTGCTGTGTAAAGTCATTTTTCAAACCTGTCACCAAATGCAGCATGTTAGTTTATGTTAGTATTTCAAACTGAATGTCTAAAATGCCAACTTTTAATTATGTCAAAAAGATTTAACATTTTCACTGAGACAAGATTTAATAGTTTACAGAGTTTCCACCAAAGTAGCTTATCATGTTATGCATCATGTTTACCGTATGAACAATAAGGTTCTGTATTTGCAGATTAACTTGTTTGTGGATTTGTCAGGGGAATGTGACTCCAAAATCTGCTGACACAAAAATGTTTTGCAAACCATTTGAGACAAAATGGAGCTCAGGAAACTTTGGTCCAGAAGCATTTTTCTGTTCCTTTGTGCTGATTGGTTGGACCCTCAAGAGCAGAAATAAGGACTTCTGCAGACATTAGCTTTTGGTGTAGTAGAGATGGTTTCCACTGTGTGAATCAATGCATTTTAAGGTATATTTGGTGTTTGAAACATCAAAATAAACATCTACTGTGGCTCAAAGTTGTTCGTTTTGGTGTGGAGAAATTTATTTCTGCCTTTATAAATGTCGCTTTTCTAATCTTTTAAAATAGCAGTTTGAGACATTGCTTTAAGGTCATTTAGCCGATTATGATTGGTTCATCGAGCTTCTGCAATGTGGCAACTGCAGGAAGTTATTGCAGCAATCATCTTGAGTATTGATTTCTTTTAGTGTTGTTAAGGACCTTGGGTGATTATCAGCCAAAGTGATAAAAACATCGTTGCCAATGACTCATATTGTGCCAGAATTCACAAAGCAACATCACCTGGCTGCTGATGTGGGAGGCATATTTCCACTTACTATTTGTGAAATATTAAAGCTAAAGCTTGTTGTCAGGCAACTGTTTTGGCCAGAAACCCAAGAAGTTAATGGAAAAAAATGATTTTAAAAAAATTAAATTCAAGCATTAAGGTACAAAAATGTGACAAAATACAGAAAAAGCCTGAAAACCATCAGATCCAGATTTATAGCGCAGTGGAGTTTCCTCTCATCATTCCATCATAAGCTTCATAAACATACTAAATTCAGACTGGATTGTTTATATTCTTTTAGAAAAAACAGAAACAAATAAAAATCTAACCATCAAAATGTCTCCTATGTTTTTTATGTTGCCATCCACTAACATGATAAGAAAACTATGAGGGTTGTTCCCTTCACCTGTCTGTCAGATGGACCACAAGTCACTGCTTATTTTAATATCATACGACTCATTTTTACCAACTGCTATACAATCAGATCCAGTTTTATTCACAGTCCACAGAATAAACACAGAATGTGACTCCGCTTTCAGTGAGGACTTTTCTTTCCCAGAGGGACTGCAGGGTTTGAAGTGCCAGAGTCCGTGGTGTGACCTTTGACCGGGACGTGCCGACAAGTTCGTCCTAAAAGCCAAAGCTGCTTCTCAGAGTCGTCCTCTGCTGAACACTGATCCCACTCAGACTGAGTGGATTTCAGCAAGTTGGAGGAAACAGAACTCAACGTTTTCCTGCTACTGTCGTGTTTGAGCAGAGCCACACAACGCCTGAAATGGTCTGAAAGTTGTGTGCTTCAGGGGGTTTGAATGGAGGAGGACACCAGATGAAACAGAGCATGAGCTTCCTGTGTGTGTGTGGGTGTGTGTGTGTGTGTGTGTGCGTGTGTGTGTGTGTGTGTGTGTGTGTGTGTGTGTGTGTGTGTGTGTGCAGCTTTAGTTTAAAGAACTGGGCACTGCGCCACAAACTCACTGAATATCCAGAGCCAAAGTCCAGGAAACTCTTCAAACATATTAAAAAGGCATGGCTGTTTATTTTCCAATTAAGCCATGAACTGAAATTCTGGAAATATCTTTCAACACTTGTTTTTGTCCCACTTTCAGTTGAAAATTCGAGGCACAAGATCTAATTTTCTGATCACACAGATGCGCAATTTCAGCGCGATAAGCTTGCTTTGCTGTGTTTTGGCCTGATAAAAGCTTTTCATTTTCTACAGACAGAAATCTCTGCCACACTGTTTTCAAAGTAAAATATTTTTAATTGTAATTACTGTAGAAATTCAATTCAATTCATTTTATTTATTTATATTGCACCAACGCATAAACTCACCTCAAGGCGAGTTTTTTATTTCCATTATACAGACATTCCAGGCTCCTTTTGTTTTGCTTACAGTGCTGTGAAGAAAACTAACCGGAAGTCCTGCTTCTGTTGTGTAACAACTGTAATACGACATGATATTTTAATTTTTGGATTCCAGTATAATGCAGTAGCAGCGGTAAAACAAAAGTCTTGGTTTCCTGTAGTTGCTTTGACTCGAGGCTGGTCTGTATTCACACCAGAACTGCACCAGAGTGTGTTTGGAAGCAGACCAACACAACCCAGAAAAGTCGGTTCGGACCAGAATTGAGTGTCTTCTGTCCAGATCAACGAGCAAAACTAACTCTGGTCTGATTAAAGCAAACCAAATGCATCAGGTGTAAATACCTGAAACCCACTTCCAACTACCAAAGTTAAAAGACCAAAATATCTTAATATGCATTGAGTTTCATTTCTAGTCAATTTATATCAAGGAAAACATGTAAATTGAGAAGCTTTGGGTCATTTAGTTTTCCTCCCACTTCGTACTTCCTGTCATGACCCGACCCACAAGATGCACAACGTGACTTTCTGTACCAGTTGTGGTCAGGAGTCGATTCCCGGCGTCTCCGGGGAGGACAAGCGCAGCTCAGCTGTCAGAAACCCGACCCAATCGACTTCTTTAAACTGCTTTAAGCAACTTGGTTTCTCTAAACTGTTATTTTGTTTTTCAAGCTTCCCGCTTTAACTCTTTAAGTTTGTGAAAAGCCACCCAGCAATGAATGAATCAACACTCAAAAAGCAACAGAAACACTCGAGATCAAAGACCCGCATTTTTGTGATTTGGTTGGATGAAATGAAAATTTACGTGTTGGTCCAAACTTTCAGGAAAATATACTGGGACACTTAAAATGGCTGATCACTGTTTAGAAAGGTAAATTTATGATAGATGTAAAATAAATAAACTGATTTCTAACTGTCACTCATTCTAACAATTAGTGGATCTGTTTCAGAGATTTTGTTGAAAAGGAATAAATGAAATGAATTATTGCAGCAAAAAAGTTACTAAACCACTTTTTGGGTTTCTAAAACAGAAACAGTAAAACAAAAAAATTATTATTGTGCTTCTAACATCTCAGATGTTTCCTTCTCTGGAGTGAGCAGAACCAGGTCATTCACATCCAGTAAAAATGATGTGAATAAATGAGTTTAACTGGCTTTTTAACAACGTCATGGGATTCACCAGCCAACTGGATTTTTGCAAACAAAAAAAAAAACCCAGCTTTTGGAGCAACTTGTTCTGTGACTCAAACCTCCTCTGTGATCTGTGTGTTTTTGACTCTTTGGGTTTTCTGTTCGTTCTGGAAACCATTTATGACGCCCGTCCCCTCTCTCCTGCTCTCCTCCTGCTTCTCCTCCTCTGCTGTCGGAGCGAGACGCCCCACCCTTCTGCTCCGCCTCTCCCTCCCTCCTCTGCATCACGTGGTGCTCGGCTGCAGTTGCCATGGTAACCCTCCTCTTTTCCCGGGATGGTGAGGTTAGTCTGATTTTCCTCCTCCTTTCTCTCTCTCTCATCCTTCCATCCATTCTGTTGCACGCCCTCTTCTATCTACCCGTTCCTCTGTTTTTTCTGCCTCTTCCTTTGTTTGAGTCGGACTGGATGAGTCTGTCCGACTCGCATCTGAGACAGAGATGTCAGAGAAGCATCCGGAGTTGGGCGCACAACCTCCCTCGCCCACCGCCTCCCCCTCGTTCTCTCAGGCAGTTACTGAATAATAAAAGCGATTAAATATTTCATCGGCGTTCAGCCCTCCTGCAGTTCGCCTCAGCAGCTCTTACTCTCAGACTGGTGCGCGCCATCAGTGTGTGTGCGCCATCCCTTACTGCTGCCACCCTGGCTGAGCTCCCTGCAGCCACACCCATCCCCGACCACGGAGGCGGCGGATGTAGGGAATGTACAGTATGTGCTATTAGAGAGTTAAAATCCACTGAGGGCAGAGAAGACAGCGAGGAAAAAGAACTGCTGTTCAGCCTCACACTCAGCTGCAGAGAGGAGAGACTTATTGTATGTAATTATGGTTGTGCACAGAAAGCGTGGAGGAAGGATACATTGATGGGATGCAGATCTGTGTTGCAGTGCAGCTTCGTGCTGAGTGAGTCTCCATTGCAGTTATTGATCCTGATTATAAACCGGTTTAAGTCACTGCCGTTTCATTCAGCTCCAAAACTATCTTATGTTTCCTTACATCTACTTTCTTCAGCTACTGATATTCAACTGTACAGCAGCAGCAGGTCGTTCAGGTCTTTGTTAAAAAAAATTCTGATAAATACCAAACAAACCAACAGAGTTATTAAACTATTTCTGTCAGCTGTTTTGTTGGCAGGTAATCAGACATTTTTTAGATTTTGACTTCATTTCTAACGTCATTTCTATAAAAATGATTTTCTAGTTCCCAGATGATGTTTAAAAGCTTTGACTTCTATGTTTATCCAATTCTACGGTGGTCATAATGCTAAACAAGAAACAAATTGCTTGTTTTTTGTTTTTGTAGATCCTGATAATCTCTTTAGTCAATGTAAAATGATCCATTTCAGTCTTGACTGGGACATTTTGAACCAGATACAATGAAAACAATCAGAAATGTGTAAAAACAAAACAGTGGAATGACCTTTCAGTTTGGTGCTAGCTAACAGAAACTACAACTGCATCCCAGAAAGTATTGAAAAATCCCAACTAACTGGTACAAACATGCAAAGAGTCCAAAATGTAAAAGCTGAACTTTGGAGAAAGGATGAATAAAAGAAGTTTTCAATGACAATATTGACTCATTAAACAGCAGAGTACAGCATGTCGTCAAACCCAGAGAAACTTTTATTTGTTAGCTTTTGGTAAACAGTCAGCAGGGCAAACATTTATGGATTCATAACTTATTTATGGCTGCAGAGAATTATAAAAATATACTTCAGAAAAGCAATGTGGGTTAAGAAATCCAGATCAGAAAAAAAGGAAAACCTGACAACAAAAACAGGTGATAAAAGTAAAACAGGAGGAGCGTAGAAGCTTATTGGAGGTGGCAAGAAAAACACAGAGGTGAAGGATCTGAAACAGGCGGTGGTACGTCTGAAGGAAGCAGTCAAAGAAAAACAAAAAAGAAGATCCTATTTTTCTTATTCTAGAAATAATTTACAGCATTTTTTGTGGTGGATGATTAAAAAATGTTACAAATGCCGATTGTGTGATAATTTACAAAACTGAGAGTTTGGCTGGAAAATGCTTTCAATTTGTGCAGGTCTGCCAAACTGCTGCAAAGATGTTGTAATATAGGAGATGCTTCACTCTGATCATAGTTCTGGAGTTTTTCTTGCTGTTTATTGCCATTAGAAAAGGTATTGCATGTAAAACTTTAATGTGACCCTCACAGCAGATCCAATGATGTCAGGGATTCAAACTAAAATCAATGCTGTTTTCGGTTCTATAAGACAAAAAAAAGTCAATTCAATTTGTAAAATTTCGTTCTTCACTTTTATTTAATGATGCATCATAAATGTTATTTCAAAATAATACAAGAAAAATTGTGAGTACAAAATAAGTTAAATACGTAATAAGGCGTCATGTTTTCTTTTTCTGAATAAGAATTTTATCATCTGAGGTTTAAATTTATGCACTTATCTTTCTGACAACTTATGCATTTTAAAGGATTTAGACATCAGATTGAGCTTGAATAAAAAGCTGCTGGTTATAAACTGAAAGGTTTCAAGTCACGTTTAGATAAAGCAAACTTATCGGAGTGTGTGTTTGTTTCTAATACCTTGTGGGGACCATTTTTTTAAACACATACTACAATGTAGGGCATCATTGTTCCTTGTGGGGACCAAAGCCTGGTCCCCACAAGGGGAAACGCCATTTTTGGGTCAGGGGTCAGATTTAGGACTAAGGTGTGAACTGAGTTTTGGTTAGGGTTAGGTACGTAAGGGTTAGGGTTAGGATAGGAGTGAGGTTTAGACTGTAGAAATGAATGGAAGTCAATGGAAAGTCCACAAAATAGCCACACAAACATTTGTGTTTGTGTGTGTGTGTGTGGGGGGGGGTGTGTGTGTGTGTGCGTGCCTGCGTGCGTGTTCCCCTACAAGCTGAGATCAAACCAACTCCCACCAAACCAGATGAGCGCCGTCACATCCCAGAATGATGAACAAACCGTTCACCTTCAGCCGTCATGACGACGACCCCTCGCCTGCCACCCTGAGTGACAGTGAAAAATGCTTTGCATACAAAGTGTATTGGCTCAGGACAGCTGTCTGGAAGAAATCCACTCCTTAAACACACACACACATTAATACACACAGAGAGCAGCACCTTCATGTGTCTTTGTCAACAACGGTTCCTGAAAAACAGTCCAACAGGAGCCGTTCCTCTCTCTAACCACCTTCTGCTCCATCTCATGATAGTTTCCTATTTAGTTTCCTGATAGTTTCCCATTAAAGATCTCCAGCTATGCGGTATTATATCACTTCCAGGCGCTTCATCTTTGGCCGGTTATTCTGCAGCTGAGCAAAACACTCAGGAAAGCGAGAGAGAGAGAGATAGAGAGAGAGGGAGAAATAATTGGAGAGAGAAAGAGAGAGACATTGTGGTCCCTGAACTATTCCATGTAAAAAGCTGATCTCAGTAATCGTCTGCATATTTATGGAGGTGGTTTTTTTCAGTGGTTTCGGGTCTTTCCATAGGAAATGCGGTAATTTTTTTCTTTGCAATATGATGCAAACAAAACGCAACAAACAAACATGCACACAAATACACAAAATGAGCTACAATTATCGGTGGGAGCTTGTTTTTATTTCCAATTTAAAGCAACGTTGGTAAGCATTTTGGCGCCGCAGCTGTGGTCAAAGGTTTCAGCCAGTCTATCTCTGCAATAGACAGAGATATTTATATCCTTTTCTTTGTCAAGTTCAAAAACATTCAACTCTAATCTGAGGTGAACAAAATAGATTTATTTAATAAAGTTGAGGCCAAACTTGAAGAGTGGGAAAAGTGATTCTTCAGCACAGTGGACTGCTGGGATTACGGACCACAGTCACCCAACTGCACCTTAATATGCATTAATATACACAGTTAATGCTAAAACAGAAGCTAACATCCACAGTCTCCCTTTTTTCTGCTCTTGGCGGTTCAGCCAATCAGCACTAAGTCCAGCAGCATTGCTTCTGGCTGTTTCAGCTTCTAAAGTCACATTTTTACTTTTTAACAGGGTAGATATGCTCTATGAAAAGCTCCCTTATAGGCAAAAATTTACCAAAATGTTACTTAGAGAAATCTGCAACTAATTTCAACTCAACACATTGTAAAAGACTATACAGCCAGGTTCATTTACCTCACCATATTAACTGTTTCTTTGATGTGAACAAAAACAGATCAAAGAAAGAACAAAACATTTGATCTGGTAATAACCAAAACAAGGACAGCTTCTGCTTCAGGCTCAGCTCATATTTCCTCCATGATGGACAGAATCAGCATCTCCAGAGATGCCAACTGAGAATGAATCTCCATTCTGTTTGTTTTAACTCAGGTAAGACAGATAAGCCCCTCCACCTGTTTCAGTGACTCCTCACCATGTGTAACAGGGACCTTCTACTGTTCACGTGAAGATCTGAACTGCGCAGTGTGTAAAGCTCAGAGACGTGTTGGGTTCATGTTAAGCCAACTCCTGTGGACCTGCGGATGTGATTTTCAGAAGAAGGTGACAGCTGGAGCTAAGTATAGAGAAAATTGGAGAGGAATCTGACAGTGAGTGACAGAGCAGCTGATTGGATGAGAGGCTGATACGCCGTCAAGAAGGAAACCGGGAGACAGATTTGAAGGGGATGTTGGGTTATAGTGATGAAAAAGAGAAAGGAAACTGAGAGAAGAAGAAAATATTCCTCAGTTTAATACATTTCATAAAAATGAAGGTTGGTTTCTACAAATCACAAGTCTGCAATCCTTAATAATCCATTTCTGCCTTCAGTCCAGATTATTAAAAACAATATAGAGCTGCAAATTTTTAGATGTTTTGAAGAAAGACAATTCAGTTTTTGCTGAATATCTACAAGTTTATATTTTTAAAGAATCAACATTTAATCCTCTCCAGGCAGGGGTTGCAGATTTGCAACAACTTAAACAGTCTTTTCAAATAATTTGAGCTTGAGAGAGTTAAACTGAGTTTTGAGTTTTAAAATAAAGAAAAACAAAGCTTTTCCAAAAAGTATATGTACAAATTTTCATCTATAGGATGCAGTTATTTGTCAGAAATATTTCAAGAATAAAACAAAGAGCACATTTTAAACATATGTTACTGGTATGTTTAGTGTCACTCTGTTGTGAACATTTAATGAAATAATGAAATCTGCCTGAAAAACTATAAAACTTTTGTGGCAATTTTCAAAATCGTTAATTGTGTGTTTAGCCAGTTATTAGTAGACACTTGTGGCTCCGGTTCAGCAAGTTTCAGACCTCTGCTACAGACCAATACAGAGAACGACTCTGTCTTCTCACAGTGGGTTAGGAATGAGACTTATAGACAACACAAAACATGTTTATTACATGTTTGACGCAAAATAATTGTTAGACAATGAGGTCTTAGTATAATCATACATCTTTGCAAACCAAAAGTGGAGGTTCAAGCACAACCAACAAGAATGCAGCCAGTGGTCTCTGGAGGGTAAGTCAAAAACAAAATATTTGTTTTTTCCAGCAGTCATTGAACCGCGCACACGGCGGTAAAACCAGCTGACCAAATGTGCTGGACTGGAACACAGCTTTGGTTGCTTGGTGATGGGATTGTTAGGGGATGGGATGGGTTTTGCTGGATTGTGAAGTTACATTCTAGAAATTTTTTGAAATGGCTCGTTTTCCAGGCACAGTAAAACATTAACTTATTGTCAAAAAATGTCTGGGTGTTTTTTGTTTCTTTTAAGCATTTAGACTTTTATTTTAGAAGCGGCAGAAAACCAAATGGAAGTACAAAAATGTGCAAAAAGTGAATTTTGCATCATATTTTCCCATTAAACATCAGCCACTGGGAAGCTCCTGCTGGTTGTATTAAAGGACAGGATGTCATCTAAAAGAGAGGTTTTCCCAGGGGAGCAGTCTGCTGACATTAAGCAGACATCTCTGCTGTTTGATAATGTCCTTCTGGCTGTTCTCATCAGACAGTGATCTCCACTGTCTCTCTGTACAATTGAAACTCAGTTGAAAAGCAGAAATTGTGAGTTAGTGAGCCGAGTGAGCGGCTGCATCCAGATGTGAACAGAGTGTTAAGTCCTGCAGGCGTAGTAGCAGGTGTACGTGTCACCACAGTTCGGCAGAGGAAGGATGAAAAACAGGACAAAGAGGACAAGGAAATGAGCTGAACAATCACAGGAGCAACAGAGAAGGCCTTCACACCCAAAAATTGCACAAGATGTGCTCCTTCTGCTATTGTCAACGTTTTGTTTTGCTTCACAGCCGTGTTCGGCGCCTGCCAGAAGTAGGACTCAAGGAATGCAACCTGTTCAGATTTCCAGGACTCTCAGCACTGCTGTTCCTAAAACCTGAGTGTGTTAGTAAGACACCTGAAGTACCACAGTCATGGTGGTGCTTTTAGCAGAAAACACAGAAAAAGGCTTACAGGATTCCACTAATGATTTATTTATTGCCCCAAAGTGATGCTGCAAACCAACATCTCATCATCAGACACAGTGACTGAGCCGAGCTCCATCTTACATCAGCAGGTACTTAAAACATCAAGTCTCATATGAAACATGTTAATGGGCAAACAAACGTCTACATTATATGGAATAACGATGATCATCTGTAAATGGGGGACAGGTTTGCTGTTGGTTTAGCATCTTACTGTCAGATAGAGGTGAACCAACAGCATCAAGGTATGTAGCAGACCATCTGAGTGAAAGGGCAAAAGTCAGTTAAAAGCAAACCTAGCAGCTCTGGTCCGACTGCACCAGCACACACTGAAAAGAGCTCGCAACTGAAAATGCTGATGTTTTTAAACTTTAAGCTCAATCTTCATTGGTTAACTTCACTAGATTAACCACTTAGTTTGCAGAGCATCTGTGGTAAACTGTCAGCTGGCTGACTGATATTTCCATAACAACTCACAAGTCAATTACACCAAACTAGACCAAGTAAGACAATCACAATACTCAGTTCTGGCCAAGCTAAAAGACAAAAATACATGTGGCATCAATGTGAAAACCAACAGACGGCGACTGACAGACTGCAAGACGATGGCAGCAAAAACAATGAAAGGGGAAAAATGACAAAAAAACAGTTTTGCTCATCCTATATAACCAGTTTTAACTGGGTCCACTATACCTTAGGATGGCACATGAGATCATAAAAGTGTCATTTACCTCAATGACAACTTTCTCTACTTCTGTAGCTGTTTCCATTATAAATGAATGCAAAACTTTGTCAATATTCTGCTAATATATATTAAAAAAACAACAAAAAACAATTTCACGTTACTTAGGACTGGAACATTGCTGCAGAATAGATTCTGTCTTGTTGCTTTATTACTGGTGTGATGTTGCAAACATATCAGTGGCATTTCATGCACATCTAAATTAGAAGTTCACTTTCATGAGACTAATTTAAGACAAATCATCAAGACTTGTGCGATGAACAGACAACATGGCAGTAACAAAAAGTGTGCATATATCAGCCAACTGTGTAAACAGACGGTGATTTGAGGCAATTTTTCATCAGTGCAGAAAGAGCGTTTGCATGCTATGGTATGTATTTGTCCATAATTATGTGGGGCTGTAGAAGTGATTCATGTAGTAGGTCAGTTTGGTGGGAAAGCAGATTCTCAAAGTATGACCTTTTGTGGGAAAGTGCATCTATATGTGAATGAACAAGCTGGAGCCAATTTGCATGTGTTGCAGGTTGCAGTGAGTGAACATGCATCAATGTGCTGACCTATTTTACTGGCAGTGTGGACTGTTGGGTGTAAAGATACATAAAAAGATGAGAAATAAAATTGAGCTCACAAGACAGAACAAGAGTTTGACATTGCTGCCAAGATTCATTATTGCTCTATGATTTTGCCACAAACGTAAAACAAATACAGTCTTCTTTACTGATTTCTTGAATCTCTTTAGACATTTGGACAGTCCTTTTTGCATTTCCCAGTTGCTGATAGGTTGAGCTGTGATAGCAATGTAATCTTGTTATACCCCTAATATTCATACACTGCTGGAGCAGTTTCTGTCATCTTAATGCAACATTATTAGAAACACCAATTGCATATTCTTATGTAGTAATGGTTGGCATGAAATGAAAAAAACAAAACTTGCTAAACACAAAAATTATGAGTCAGCATGTTCTTTGTTATCTCCTGAGTGAACTTTTAAAAGACAGTTCAAGTCTGTTGAGTTTCATCATGAAGCACCTGAAGAAGTTTTCTTGCTAACTGAAAATGAAGGGGAAAACCCAGAAGTTTGACCAGACCCGATTAAATGTCTGATTGTAAATATCCAGAAAACTGACGATTATTCCAGCTTTTCGTTGCAGTCTCACACAAGCAGGCAATTGTGTAAAAATCAAAGCTGCAGTGATCTGCAGCTTTTTTACATAAAGAAACCCAGTTAATTTCAACCTGCAAGTCAAACACCAGGGAGTCATGAGACTGTTGTGAAGGGGGCTAAGATTAGCCGTGTTCTTTTTGATAGAGCACAAAGTAGCCCAGTTTATCTGAAACACTGACTAAGGCAGATCAGGCTCTGGAACATGTAAAATATGACTCAGAGTGAATATAATAAACACCAATTAATTTAATCTCCTTGCAGTAGCAGATTAGTTCCCTCAGATACTTTCAATCAAATCCTAATTGTAAAATGCACACACGGATGTTGCTATTGCAGCTTTTCACTAATGTAATTCAGTTCCTGGGTGTGCTAACAGGCGGGCCGGTGGGGGTGGAGGTGTGTGGAGGAGCAGCACAGACGGACAAATGGGACCAAAGAAAGAAAATCCACTTGAAGGTATGAAAATGATGGGAGAGGAAAATGATTGGGGGCCCTCCGTTCCGGCCAACTGCATGCAAAACGGCGGAGCCAAAATACAGCGTCCAATCACAGAGCAGATGGCTGGTCAGGTGACCGCCAGGGTGAGAGCGCTATAGAGGCGGCTGCGAGCCTGGTTGCCATGGCAACTGGTTGGTATCCTAGAGACTGGCAGAGAGAGGATTATGGGAAAGTGAATGATAAAACACCCAGAGGAGGGAAAGAGATGGAGCAGGAGCCTCGTCCCGCATCTCACAGCCACGAAAATGCACAAGCACTTCAAGTCTTATGGCGGCATGTGAGGGCGGGTGAGCGTGTGTGTGTGTGTGTGTGTGTGTGAATGTAGGTGTGTGTGTGTGTGTGTGTGTGTGTGTGTGTGTGTGTGTGAATGTATGTGTGTGTGTGTGTGTGTGTGTGTGTGAATGT